>NC_055701.1:10983251-11308876 GCF_017639745.1 Melanotaenia boesemani
GGCTTCCCCACAAAGACAAAAAGACAGGTTTAAATAACCTAGGGTCCTCTGCAACAGTGGTTCCCAACCTATTCTCTTTGAGGACCCCCTTCATGCAAACACTAAAAAGCTGTGAACCCTCTGCCCCACCCCATGTTAAAACCATGCTTGGTTTTATGCTTTCAAAGGTGAGATTCTCACCATAATGTTTTCTGGTAGAGTACTGTCCTTCGATAAAGCCAAAGTTAAAATACTAACATTTAACCTTACTTTTTGTTCTTAAAATAAGGACAGTGTGTGGACATTAATCACAATGGCTCTGAATGTTCAAAAGCTCAGTGACCCCCTGGGTTCTTTGGGGGACCTGCTTGGGGAGTTCCAGACCCAAGGTTTGGAGCCACTGCTATACACAAAGTGGCTATCCTTCTCTCCGCCTTTCCAGCTCTTATGGTTCATCAACCGTCAATGTCATCACAACTGTTCCTCCCGCTCTCTTCTCTGCTTATACTGCTTGCTCAATGTCTTCTGTTTGCTCAGCTTTGAACACTGTATTTCAAACTATGCTATCGTTTTTAGGTTAGCTGTTATGTTATCCAATCTTTGTTAAAAAAAATCTTTGATTGCTGTTTTTGTTTCTGAAACACACATGTTCTCCAGAACAGGTGCCTAATTAGACTGATTATAATCTAGGCGTCTCTCTATTAAAACTAGGTTAGTTCCACCTACAACGTAAAAAAAGCCATAACAGTTAATCAAATAACAGATGGCTGTTCTTCTTCTTCTTCTGGAAAATGTATGAGTTACTCAAGGTCATCATATTTTTGACAGATGAGACCACAGTGGACATATTGATCATAATGCACAGGACCAAATTGGTGAAAAATGAAAATAACTATCAGTACAACTCAACTCACAACTGTCAAGCACAGTGATGGAGAGTTGGAAATTTTGCAACTATGGAACCTGGTCACCTTGCAGCCATTAAGCTGACAACAAACCCACCTATGCCAAAATAGGCCTAGTCTAGAGTTAAATATAAAGCCAGCTAGGCCCAAACTGCGTCATGCAATCAGATGCAAAATCCATAACTCAACTTAATTGAATCCTGGGGTGGGACCTTAAGAAAGTTGTGCATGATGCAGCAAACCTCAATGAGCTGAGGCAACATTGTAAAGAAGAGTTGGCCAAAATTCTTTTACAACAATGTGAGATAATATCATACAGACACCAGTTACTTTAAGTTAATGTTGCTGAAATAATTATAAATATATGACAATATATAAATATAAATTAAATTATTACATGAGAAATGCAAGCAGTAATAATCTTCTACAGAAGGAAAATGATGTGATGCTGCGTGCTGCAGCCAGACAAAGTTTTTTTTTTTTTTTTTTGTAATTAATAAACACTTGAATACCACACAAATATGGAGGGTATTTTATATAGGCTATATCTGTCAGCATTAAGTGTTACATGCGCATGGTTAAATAAACCCTCCAGATTAGTCTGACAGCAGTTCACAGGCTTCTGGCCACATGAGAACAGTAGTAACGTGAAAGAAGTCTCGTGCTCCGGGGAATTTCCCGTCCACGTGTCTGAATACACGACAGAGAAGGCGGGATATAAACAAAGTCGGCCATTGGTCGTAGCACCCGAATGTAACTCACCATCTATTTACTCATTTTCTGCGCCACGCCCCGGTGGTGGAGTTAGTTTGGAACTGACGTCGGCGAAAAGCGGCTTGTTGCACTTTTCCTCACAGAATGGAAGTAGCCGTGGAGGTGAAAGGGACTTAACTCGCTTGACTCGCCGGGATATCTAGCTTGTTGTTATAATCTTTTTTTTTATTTTTTTTTTTTTTATTATTATTTGTGGGTGCAAGACATTGATTAAAACAAAGCAAATCTTTAAGGGTAAGTACGTGACAATAGCTTTTTAAAATGCTCCTCATTCAGTTGTACGCTTTCCTGCAGCCGGTCAACATGTAAATGCCCGTCCTGAGGAAGAAGCCAACAAACAACGCTGTGCTGAAATACACGCAACAAAATTTGTTTTCAACACGTGTTATGTATACAAAATCGTTCAAAGCAGCCCAACTTAAAACGGATTTCGCTCGTTAACATAGGCTGCCATTCATATAACAGAGATTTGAATTATACCGGCTTTCCCGGCTCATACAGCTCGCGTGCGGATGGGCTTTACATTACAGTGGGTCTCTGTCACGTATCGGCACTTTGCTAAAAACACAACGACAGCCGATTTCTTAACATACAACATCGTTGTAACGCATATAAGGGTGTAATTACATATCCTCGAAGTTATATCGTTTCTTTATACCCTGATGTATGATACACCAAATGCATGTTCTCACTTTGTTTTGACCTAATTTAGGGTTGTGAACGCGCTCCGTTTATAAACAAGATACGTTTTTGCAACTTATAACAATGTCGCGAGTCTGCAGTGTGTCGCTTTTAAACGCCGAGGAGAGTGTTGTATTCATTGTGTCATATGTGTCTTGTTGGGCGCAGTGTTACATAAAGTAAAAAAATGGTGTGATGTGAGGCTGTGGTGATGCCGTTGGATAGAAACTGTGTCAATAACAGAGCCGCTTCACCACCGCAACCACCAGTCTCTCTCTCTCTCTCTTTCTCTCTCTCTTTCTATCCTCGAGCCCTGCCTCGCCTTTGTTGGGTTATTTTTGTCTGCAGCAGGGGGAGCCACTGTCTGACACAAACATATAACACACTGCCTGGTCGGTGGAGCAAAACAACACAAGATATCTGGAGTTTTTCTTTTTCTGTGCCTACGTTCTTAGCCTGCGTTTGTCAAAACAAAAGTATTAAGCGCGCACAATATGATGAGGTCTGCACATGCCACAGACAGGAAAATCTGCTTATGATGAGTGAAGAAATAAAAAGTTCTTCTTAAGGAGCTGGCAGGATGACAAACCAGAGTAGGGAGAGTGGCTTAGGATTTTCCTCAAGCACTGTCATTACCCTTTTGCTGTGAACCCTAATTTGGAAGTGTGGTAGTAGTGTAACCCAGAATTACAACTCAGTGGTGACTTGGGGTTTTGCTAGTAAGGCAACTTTAATTTCACCTATATTTTGATAACTCTTTGACCCACTATAAGAATCAAGCTTGGGTGCAGAGTACTATTGACTGGATATATTCACATTGTGGTTTGATGGGTTTAATGGATTTAAAGAAAACAAAGTTATATACTTCTGTGACATGTTTAAGTTTAATATGTAAATGCAATCAGGGATCTGATTACAAGACAGTAAATTAAGAGGCCTTAATTTATCTACCTCATCTTGTCAGCTAAATGCCTTTTTATACAAGTGTGGCTCAACCGAGTTGTCTAACTGTAGTGAATTGTGTGGTTTCATTTCTGGTTGAACAGAGCCATTTATTTGAATAAGCAGCACAGAATTAGCCACAAATAAAGGCATAGTGTTCACTCATTTTCTTCTACCCAACTTCTCCATTGTGGTTTTATTGATTTGAGAGCGCTCATTAGTGGCCCGACAGGTCATCCATTATGATAATGAGCGCTTTGGAGGAATGAACGAATAATGAATGTGTCTGAGATCATCTCATCAGATCCACTGTGGATTTGTTCAAGGTTACTATCATTAGTGAAAGAAACTGGGTTGCCTTTCATTTATATTGTATTCTGAAAGAATAATGTCCTATATTTAGCCTTGGCTGTATATTTAGCTATGACATTTCTCAACCTGTCTTCTCACTTTCAAGGTTGCCCATCTTATAGTGACCCCGTATGGACGATGAGGAGGATGATGTGTTTGAGCCAGATCCCCCGTGCTGGCGCACAACATTTAGGGAGATAAAGAGTGAAGACCGGGGCACACAGACACCTGGTCCTGCCCTGGTATCAAACAACGGCATGCTGCCCTGTGGAGTTGCAGAGGAGCCCAGACCACTTTTCTACGGTGAGTCTGATGACATACCATATTTCAAAAGTGAAAAGGAGAACATTGCCACGTGTGTGATAACCAGTGTTATAAAACTCAAGCATAATGTGACACTGTGAGAAATATAAAGCAGCCTTCACCTCTGGCGCCCGATAGTCGTCATCACCCTTGCTTTTATGGTCTGCATGCAGTGTACCCAGCTGCTTTGCTCCACAAAAGGCGCCAGACTGGCATTGTGATTTCAAAGATGTGACAGCAGAGCTCACATGTGCATCAGTTCTTCTGAGAGTTGATTATCACCAGCTGATTATCAAAGTTACAATGGTGCCATATACAAGTGTTCATTCCAGAGTAGCTTCATAACAACTGAATGACTGTAAAATCAGGGTCATGTAAGTTTTTTTGTCTGTGAGTGACTTATAAAACTATTATGTGTAATAAAAACAACAGCTGGGAAAATTGTAACTAGAGCCAAGCACCATGCTTGGCCATAGCCACTTTCACCATTGCTTAGCAGATCTTTGTACCTATGAGAAGCCCATCGTGTGTCATTGCTTTGTTTAGATTATTTTGCTGAACATGTGCTGTTTACAAGTTAATAAGTATCAGCCTTGACGCTCAACAGGTAACGCAGGTTTTCGATTGCACTTCCCAGCACACTTTGAGCTTGTTGGGGATCTTGAAGTGAGACAACAAGCCAGTGAGGACCAGCAAAACGGGATGGAGCGGCTGCCCTGGCACCAGCCTGTGGCACGCAGCGTGGAGGCTTGCATTGGACAGAAACTCCAGCTGATAGGAGACCAGTTTCACCGAGAACACCTTCAACTGGTGAGGAGGAAAAATGCAGCCCGCTGACTGCATAAACTCAGGACACATTCTTTTGTATTTGATGGCCATAAACAAGTACTACTTACAAGAAATTATACCTTATGTATGGGCTATGTAGTTGGAGCCACACTATTGTACAAGTCACTTTCACTATAATAAAACATTGACAACCATATGAGAAAAAGACACAATCAACCCACATTAAATGAGTTGCACATTAGATAAATTAGATAAATATTTTTTTCATTTCCACTCTTTACTGTAGTGCCACACAGTAGATAACACTTAAGCCTGCTGCCATCAAGGTAATTCTGTTGGTATGTGTCTCCATATGTGTGTATAGTTGCCCTTCCAACCTATTAGGAAAAAGTCCAAACATTAGCAGCACCATCTACACACTTTTCAGTATTTGGATCTCATGTTGAACTGACAGAGATTAATGGAGGGTCAAAAGTTTGCTCTCTTTTACTGTGTTTGCTCCGTGTTTGTTTTGGAGAGGCTGTGCACAGGCAGAACTTCAGCCCAGCATCTCACCCCCACCACCTCTTTTCCCTCAAGCCAAAGATACTGCAAATTCAAGACAGCCCCCACTCCCAACCCCAGGCCTTTCCCCTGCCTCCTCTTCCTGTTTGTTTCTCTTTCTTTTCTCCTGTTTCCTCACTGTGCTGTGGAGGCAAGTGGAAAGGAGGATGCTTGGTCTCAAACAACACACTGTAGTTAGGGTGACGATGTCCACAGGGTTGGTGTGCTGCTTATACGTGGGCGTTTTGTAAAAACTGTGACACACCATTACTTCTTTGGCTTTACATTAACTGCAGGGATATTTTCTGCAGAATGCAAGACTTTTTTTTTCACAAAACAGTCTTAACACATATTTAGTCATTCACACAATTTGAAACAAGTACTGATACAAGCATGAAAAAAAGCAGAAGTAGCAGGAATAGGTAAACATGTTGTAACCCGAAGCTCAGCATGTGAGCCTAGAGTGGAACAGTTGTACTTCCAGGGAGCCTCCAGTTAGCCCCATTTACTCCACAAGGAGTGGCTGCAGGAGATACCCAGATAGGAGGTTCATGCAGCCACAGGCCTTGTAAATAGAGGGTGAAATCCATAATGATGTATATCAAGATTTAAGGTTCAGAGATTGAACCTCATTAAAGCTCTCTTGTGGAAACAGGTCCCTCCCTGGCCTTTATACTCACAAAATTCATTTTAACCTCATACTACAAGGTGTGAGACAGTTTCTTATTTTCTCATGCGCTTATCAAGCAGATGTTATTTATACCCCCACAGCAAAGCATGACTCATGTATTGTGACACTGGCAGACACACACAGAAAACCAGACAGTCAGACAGGAGGGTTTCTGTGATGTGTGTGCAGCCGGGATGCACTGACGCACAACGGAGGCTGGCCTGGGTCAGGGATGAGGAAGTGGCTTATGCTCCCTTTGCTGGTTGAGTAAACAACAGAGGACAGTCAATGTGAAAACGGCCCTGTGAAGTCATATCCTGCAGAAACATACTGTTACACTGAAAATAATCATTTTTATACCTGCATCATGAAGAGTGAGGCAGCTTGTAAGAGACTAATGTGACAAAGTGAAGCACTACAGTATTTCCCCTGCCGTTAAATTGGGGGGGGGGGGGTGCTTCGGCCCCTCATTGACAACCCCTGCCTTCCCAAGAAGGTCTAGGGGATTTTATCCTGTCCTCTATATATTGTGCACAACAATATCCCCTCGCCAAAAACCTAGGGGAAACACTGCATTATATTTTTTTTTACTTGGTGTGTATATGTGTGATGTATGTGTTGAATGAGTGGCTTGACTTTACAGAGTGAAGTTTTTACAACTCAAGTACTCAGTGATATGTGATTTTAGATGCACGATTTAACTGCAGCCTTTGTAATTACTATTTCTGGCTCCACTTGTGTAGTTCATTGTATTTCGTACATGATCATGCATGAATACACCCATACTTGTTTTTCTGCTTTTCTCACTTCTCACTATCATAAGATCAGACAGTCAGTACAAAAAACTTTCACTTAATAATGGCATTACTGTTTGTTCATTCTCATTCCTGTTGCTTCTGACAGCAGTCGATTTATAGAGCGAGTCATTCAGTGCAGACGCTTGTCCCTGAGCAATCCAAGTGCCTTTGACTGCCATCACATTGATGGATTTTGGAGCAATGTAGCTGCAAGTGTTCTCCATGGGAGCCCGTGGCCCCTGGCAAAAGAAGGGATTAGGTAGCGAAGGAGTGCTGGTGGATGCTGACAGATAAATTGCTCCTCAGTCAGAGAGGCCTGGAGGGGACTCTGAGGTCCCCAGAGGATGGCTGACATTAGCCGACCTGCCATTTGAGACCTAGCAGTAATGACAATCACAATGGCAGGAAGACTGCTCAAGCCTGTGCTGGGCAAGGAGCAGAGTTAGGTTTCATCGCCATGTTTTTTTAAGAGAGACGACTCCTGGTGCTTTCGATAGGAGGTGTTGAAAGCAGGGTTGAATGTCTCCTGTGGCTGTGTGTGAGGCTGAGTGAGTGTGCTTGCATGCACGCTGTGTTTGTGGTTTTATCTCTTTCGCTGTTCCAGCAACAGCACAGCACTCTCTCCTTTCAGCACTTGTTGAAAGTAGGTAGGAGAGGACTACAAATAAATAAATTATTTTTACTTTTCATTCATTAATCTGGGATAGTTTGTGTAGATGGGGATTTCAATTTCTGCTATTGTCTATTCTCTTCCTACTACCGTTACTTGTTTGTATTTTTTCTTGGCCCTTCTCTCTTTGCTGATATGACTAATCCAGAATTTCTTACTATTGAGGTTGGCCTGTTTACTCAAACGATAAGGCAGCGCTTCTGAGCAGCTGGTCTGAGAGACAGCCTGCACAGGACACTGATAAACTACATCAGGCTAGTGTCAGAGTGACGACGCAGGGAATCTGGCTTGACGCTGCTGCTCTATCTCAAGCTAAATTTAGAGCCAAAGTCTCATTTTGACAGTTGGTGGTGTGACTCATAAGTAAATTGCAACAGGGTTGTGCACACCTTGTCACTCTTGCTCTTTTTTTTCTAGAATCAAGTACAAAAGGTCTGACTATAAAGTTTAATTTCTTCTCATGCAGCTCAGAGTAAACACACAAACTTTGTAGCCTGATAAATCCCCCAGCCAACTCATTTACTCCAGCAGCTTTTACTGTCTAATGTTTAATCTGAGCATCATTAAATATTAGACGCTGACATAAAATGAATGAATATAGTTTAACATATGAAGTCATTTTGACTATGTTCTCGTATAACTCAGTTTTAAATCTGGGAAAACTACAGGCATGGCTGTGTTCCCCAAGTCAAGCATTGCTAAGTGCTGTGAGCTATTGGTGACCTCATCCACTTTTCCCTGTATATATGTATTTTTAAATAAAGTCTATATCTTTCTATTTTTATGTCCTTATCCAAATATCCCCAGGCAGGATTTAGATTAGGCATACAACAGAGAACTTCCCAGGAGAATTTGCCATCATTTTACATTTTTTTTTTCTTTTGAACATTAGTAAGCGTAAGGGAGTGGAAAGTAAGATACACTCATGCTGGTTAGAACCTGGCAAAGCTTATGCAACACCATGCAACGCTCACCACATATTGATAAGAGTATAGAAACCCACTGGCTTATCACAGTGGCAGTTCTTAGTTGTTAACTAGGTCAAGGTTTGGACACCATGTTAAGTCATGCAAATATGGCAAATCTAATCTCTGCCTCTAGAGATTTTGGCTCTTTTAAACAACAGTACATTGTTGCTCAGAGAAGGCAATGCACTTTCAGACACCACAGAGAAAATAGTTGCCCTCAGTACCAGCCTTATGGACTGAAAATAGCCACAACATTATCTGGCGTAGTGGAGCCTGTCTTTTATCCACAGACGAGCAGCTGGACTACTGTAGCTCTCTTATGCATATACGTGTTTTTCAGAGACTCCCAGCCTCTCATCAAGAGCCCCCTAATCCCATTTGGAGCAATTATCTTATCTCAGATTTTCAATGGCAGAGATAACATTATCCTCCAAATCGTGCACAATCCAATTGGCTCGCAAACCTGAGAGAGTCTCTCCTCCTCAGCTGCTGGCTACTGGTCTCTGCCAGAAAGATTAGGAAAAAGTGCGACTGCATGATGAATGTGTTTATGGCTTGGAATTTTGTTTTGGGAAGCCCAGCCTGCATAGGGATCCCGCACAGAAATGGAGACCTATTTAGTAAGTGTTGTTGGTGACAAAGGCAAACTGTTGTGAAAATATCAACCTCGTTCCGGCGTCTGGTTCTGTCTTTTCTGCTGACCTTTTTTACAGTGCTTCCTATCAATCCGCACACATCATAGCAAATATAAACCAAAACTTAACAGTTAAGCTAGCACTGTATTTTAGCTTTCAGTTTCTGTAGTGTTTTAATCATTGTATGTTCATTTTTATTTGTTGTTTCAGTATCATCGAAACCAAAGGAACCAGGGGCCGCTGTGGTGGCGCCTGGCCACGGCTCTTTTCAGCCTTCTGTTTGAAAGGGGGCTCTTTGCTGGAGGAGGTGGTGTAGGACGGAGGTGAGGGGGATCATCCCCTTAACGTCCTCTTGTCTTCATCTCTTTGTGGAACTGGACTCCTAATGGCACTGTCAATTTTCACACGGGTCTGTTCAGTGGAGTGAAGAAAGGAGACAAAAATAGTCACCGCGGGACGGAGACAACCAACTTTTATACAAGTTTGTGTTTTTTCTTTCCGAGAAGATGCCATGATACACCGAGATTCCTCTAAAGGACACTGTTCATATTTTGGCGTACATGTGGTGCAGTAGTTTTGTACAGTACATTGTTCATAGTAATTTTTTTTTTGCACTTCAATGTGTACCCATCTTAAATGACCTCCACAGACCCTGGGAATGCCTTATTCAGTGTCTTCTGCCAGAAGGAGTATTGACAGTTTTTGACAGGCAAGATGAGATGGTTAGCAAATGAAAGGAAAATGTGGTGTGACATTTTTTTTCCTGAAGCCTCCCAGGTGGCCACTCAAGTTGATTTACTAACTTCCAAAGAGGCAGTTTCTCAGAACAAAGCATTTTGCACCTCACCTCAATGGAACATTACTTTTTTCTTAAGTTGTTGTATTTTAAAAATGTTTTATTCACTTCCTTTTTTCTTTGCCCCACTTTCGTTGCTTTGACATTGAATTTGATCCCTTGATATCTTTTAGCATATAGGGAACAAGGTAAAGTGTCTGCACATGAAAAAAGTTGACCCACTGTAAAAGTTTTGTCTAAAAATCTGCTAATATGCACAGATGTTTGAGGCAGGCCTGCCTTTAGTCGTGTGCTACATGTCAAACACTTGGGAGTTTTTTAAGTATTGGGGTGGAGTTTGCAGTTCTGAATGTCACCGTTTGGTTAAACTAATCAGGTGACTGCCATAAAACATAACAAACATCAAAATAGAAGTGGGGGAAACATATCAGGCCACACACAGCTGTCTCCTATTAGATGTTAAATTAACAAACTAACGAAGACTATTGAGCGGTAATAAACAATCCAATAATGATTAATTAACAGTAGGCTTTTTAATCAATAGAAAATGCTTGAGTCTCATACAACTAATTAAACAAATAACTTCGGTTACCATGAACCAGCTTTAACTGTCTCGCTGTTATTCTGAGTTGCCATTTTATTCTTGCAGCAACAACAGTTGAATCTGTGCTGTCTTAATTGTTCAGGGGAACAACTTATCATGCAGAGCAGTTGTCATCTGTCCACTTAATCTACTGCGAATGACTTCCAGCAATGCAGACAGCTAAATGATGTCTGAGATATAGCACACTGAAGCATAGGGTGCTGACTTTTACATGCATTTAAATACTATTGTAGGTCTTTGCACAATGCACTAAATGGAAGCAAAGGAATCAAGCACACTCTTATAGTCCCCCAAAGTAATAAAACTTAGGTTTACAAAAATTATTCTTTTGCTTAATTTCACCTGATTTTCAGTTTTTATTTTGGCTATGTCCCAATGTGTGATACAAAGTTCCCCTTTGTTTTAGATATGTTTTTTTTCATGTGATTGTTTTCAGACCTCCATGCCCTTGAAGTGGAGCTATGGATCCACTGTTTTTGCACTAGACTTTCACCCTTCCAGAGTTCAGATTGCTACCAAGCTCACCTCTTTCTTGTATGAAGGTTTAAGTTAAGACTTGTTTCCTTGCCACCACATTTCAGATGTATTAACTCACATGTCCAAGACAAATAATCAGTGTTGAGGCCTGGAGTTTTGACTGGATATCAGCTCTGGAAATTTCACTTACCAGTGTTTCAGGCTTAAGTTGTCACAGAGTTGACGCGATGTGCCTCAACTGAAAGGTTTCCTGGTATGCTTTTCACCAGCAGAACAGTTCTAAACACCAAACAATATAGCGAAACCAATCTGTGAAACAGAATCTCCTCCTCTCAGGATACCTTTGTGAGGTTTTACATCATTTAATATTCTGCTGAGTGATCTTATATTGTCTTTGGTGTTCAGATTCAGATTTGGTTCATTTTTGCATGCATAGCCACCACTGACACAGCAGACAAATAGTCTGAAAGTAAACAAACTTAAATAAAAGACTGTAATTATTGTTGAAATACAAAGTTTCTGTTAAGACACTGTTAAAGATGCTGTTTGTTATGTTTTTCTTTGCTGAACCCAGGCTATGCGTTGGACCCAAGGAGCAGTACAAATCAGGGGTCTGTAATTACTTGCTCCTTACAAAGTGTCAAGTTTATCACTGCATAATTAAGGGTTTTCTCTCATTTTCTCTCAAGATGTCTCAGGGACAGATTTTGTGGGCTACTGGTAACCTAGAGATCTGTTACATGGTTAGGAGAAGACCAGTGTCTTTTTTTTTTTTTTCATTTCTTTTGAAATACATTTCTTCCAGTTTCTCATCACATGCATAATGGTACAGTTTAACAGGAGGAGCGTGAGGCTGGCTTGATGGCTGTGGTGGTGACGGGGGGGCTACTGAGTATGTTGTCAAAGGCGTGTGAGGCGCACTGAATGTGGTTGTGGTAATAGTTTCCTGCGGATCCTGAACGCTGAGCCAGTCCCCGTAGCACCTCGTCTCACCACTGGCTCTTGACTTCCTCGTTGTGCTGCTCTTTCAATGCATGTTTTTTTTTCATCGTTTCTTATTCTTTGTAATTTATTTTTTTCCCCTTTTTATTTATTTTTGGTATATTTACTCTTTTCTACTGTATACACTTATGTGTGCAATCACTTTGTATTTTCCTTTGTTTTGGTCTTGTTCATGACTTCCTTTTTTTTTTTTTTTTTAGCAAATTGGTGCCTGTCATTTTTTTTTTATCAGGATCACTTATTACTCATAGGCTGTAGAAGAACAGCAGTTTGAATTGATGCAACAATTTTTTGTAGTGGTGGCTATTCTGACTGCTAACTGCACATTTTACTCAAATATTCTGCTTCTGCCACAGCATAATTTGTGATTGTTGGAATATATCGCTGCCAACACGAGTTCATGATGACCACAGCTGCTCTTCTCTTTCTTTCAAGCCCACATGAGTGAATATTTGATTTTTGGATGGAGTAATTCACTTAAAAGGCTGTGATTTTTCCAGGGAAAAGCCTAACTGGCTCTGACCTTTTTGTTAACTTCCACTATCCGATTCACCGGGTTCGCAATATGAGGTTGTAGAAATGCAGTAATTTCATTGTGGTTTTCGCCTTCCAATAGGATTTGATTTGTCCCTTATAATTAATCTTTCATCAACCTACTGAACTCCTCTTTAATGATACACATGACATTGGGAAAAACTGAGAAACGAACCCAAAAAGGCTGCCTTCATAATTGCCACAAATCAAGAGGATGTTAATCCGCTTTCAGTTGTTTAATCGTAATCAATGTGTTGTAATCAACATGCACTGGAAAGTACTTTGTTTCTGTAAATCCCATAGGTCTCTTATCTATTGTGTGTTAATGTATAGTATATACTCTGGATTGTTCTTTTGGGCTAATCTTGCCATGTGTCAGCTGTATGTCTGTGCATTGACCAAGAAAGTTCAGGTATGACGGCCTGTTGATTTATTGGAAAGGGAAACAAGCCACCATGGTGCCCTTCATAATTTCTTACTGAGAGATTCCCAAACTGCACACATCACATTGTACATGAGTGCAGAACGTCCCAAGAGTGGGATATGTATTTTATGGAAACCGTCAGTGTCTTGAATTTTGTTGTCCACTTTATATAAAATTGAAGTTGCTTCTTTTTTTTTTTTTTTGGTTTTGAATTTTATTTTTTTCTATGATACATTTTTCACTTCCTTGTGGTCTTAACTTTTTAAATTGTATTTTCTTAAGAGAGGGTCTGCTTTTGTAAGGACAGCTCATGCTTGTAAAATAGTTTTGAAGACGAGTAGGATCATTTTTAAAGTCCATGAGATCTAGAGCTTTTTTTTTTTTATTGAACATGCAACATTCCTTGCACATCTTAGACAGAATCAGGAAAACCTAAATAATTCATGCTTTGGTTAATTTGGCTTATGAGCTTGTACCTATGAGATATTTGCCCTTTTTCAGAGAACAGATTAGGTGTACACATATTTCTAAAAAATAAATAAATAAATCTAGAACCCTTGAACATGCCTTTAATTGCTCAGTTTCAATGAAGTCTTGATTATCACACACTCTCTGTATACCAAGAAATGAGACCCAGCGAAAATGTAGCATTTATGTAAACATTGACTGTGTGTTTTCGAGACTCTACTGTGCACTCATTTTTGTGTTTATATATATTTTTTGTTTTGTTTATATGATATGGAAGTAAGACAATTTGTTATGTAGTGCAATATGCTGTACATACAGAGCTTTGCTCTACAAATCTTTTTCTGGATTTCTTGTTGTTTATTGGTACTTTTTCTTAATAAAAATTTTATTGAAGGTGACAAGTTGAGTTAAGTTTATGTTTGGTTGATCAAAATAACATACAGCATCGCAGCTGGTTTTGCAGTGCTACATGCAACGGCTCTTCTTAAATCAACAAATACAGCTGTTTTTGCTTAACTTTAACCAGAAATTCAATGCATCTGCCTCTGGATAGTAGAGCTACAGAAAGAAAACAAATTCTCTCCTTTGCTCTGCTCCCACTCCTTTGAGCTCTCACTTTAAATTGAAGGAGTTCTCTTGTGTAAGAGTAAGCCACTGACGGATTAGCCAACTGTCTGAAGCAAGCCAGGCATTTGAAGCCGGCCAGGGGCTTGGCAGGGGCTGTGCCCATCACAGTCTTCCTGCTGTTCAGTCATTAATTTGGTGGGAGTAGCGAGGCTTCCAAAACTCTAATAACTGCTGAAGTGCACACACGCACGCTCAATCATGTGCCACATGTCAGCTGAATGAAGCCATGTATGCAGCAAATAAGAAGAATTACTGTCACATCTTAAAATGTTGAAGCCAATCCCGTTGAGCCTGCAGATTAGTTACACTGCAGCTTCAGTGCCCTTAGGACATGGGAATGATTGATTACTCCTGACACATGAAAATATTAGAGTTAAGTGTGTGTTACTGGTCTGTGTTGGGTGAAAAATTCAATCTTTGCATAATATTAGGGATTTGGAATTCAGTTTTAAGGAAAGAGTTTTTTTTTTTTATCAATTCATGATGAAAGCTGATGTGGTTGAAAAACAAAACACACCCAAGACTTTTGTGCTCTTTTATTTCCACAGAGCAGACATGGTACAGTGTTCTCCCTCAGGGCTGACGCGTGGCACTTCTTTTGTTATACATGCCCGGTACAGTTTCACACTTTGCTGACACCTGACTCACCTGTTTGACTGCTTACAGCTAAAGAACTCCCTTGTCTGTGCCCCCCTAAGCGCAAACACATGCACACAATGAGTGTGACAGAGGATGTGGTTGAAACGGAACAACACCTATCCCAGTCATGACTCACTGAGCGCACACAACTGTTTAATCTTTTTCCCTCTTAATCCTGTCTCTTAGATGTTTTAAGTGAAAGAACTTCATGCCTAAATAGAAGATAATTAGCAGTGTTATTTACACAAGTGTCAAAACCTATAATGATAATTGTGAGTATAGGCCTCAATGTCATCTCTTCAGAGGGGCTTGCTTGCCTTTTTTTAAGGTATTATATTAAATTATGATCCTGAAGGAAGCAATGACGTTCCCCAGCTGTTTACCTCAGCTTTTTGGCTCCTATGGTTCATTTCTCAAGGATCAGCACTTAAATGGGGAGAGCATTGGCTTTCCTTGGTCCAAACAATGGCTCCTCTGTTCCCCTAGCCTGGCTGCCTGCTGAAAGAGACACCCATTAGAGAAGCCTCTATCTCTGGGGTCAGGCCCAAGGGTCACACACAAGCATGGCTCTTGTTTATGTCTGCAAAGCCAACGAAAACAAAGCAGCCTCCTACTCGCCTGCCTCTCTAGTCAGCATAACGGATTCTGTTTGAGCCCAAGTCACCGAGTGCAGTGAATTCAGCCCCAGTTCTGGTGTGGATCCCTAAATCTAAGCAAAAGTGATGTGTCATTTTGTCACTAAAATAGCTGCAGAGGGGGAATTGTGACAAATTAATACCGACAGCATATGTTCAGTACCACAGGACATGGATCCTGCCCCCTTGTTTGAAGTAGCTTCTCACTTCAGAGTACACAGGTAATTAGTAAATGATTGTGTATGCACTCACCCGTTTAATTGAGCTATACTGAAAGTATGATTTGAGGAAAGGAACCACAGCATTGCCTCCATATGTACCTTTGCCGGCATTGGTCTGTCTGTCCATCTGTCTGTCTGTTTACAACATCACTCAAACAATTATGGACATATTTTGATTAGTTTTTCAAGAAATCTCTGAAATTGAATAAGGAACAAGTGATTAGATTTTGGGGGTGGTCCGGGTCACCACTTGGATCCAGGAGTTTTTATAAGATTCTTCACTATGGGGAGATAGGGATAACTTTGCCATTAGTTTCTAGTTAAGAAAATAATACCCACAATCATTGACAAAAAAATAAATAAAATAAATAAAAAAAATAGAATTGCTTGGTGGAGGTCTGCACAAAATCTAACTTCATTAAAAAAAACATTGGGATGCTGTCTAAATATAATTAAAAGTGCACGATGGGGAACTTTTTAACCCCCATATTTAATTGAAATAAACAGAAAGACGACTTAAAAAGAATTTAAAATACATTATTGCATTGTTTTTTGGAAAAACATGCTAATTTTGAATATGAATTTGGGAGGGATGTTCTCATAGTTCTTTTAATTATTAAAAACTTTCTTTGTGTGTTTAGGGTCATCACCCATACTCTTACAGAGTGATGCTGTTGTATTCTGTGCATATTGCAGTTTGACATTGTGTTTCTGAATTATAAGTAAAACCTTTCCAGAAAACAATGATTGGATGGCTCCAAAACCTGTATATTGTTCAGTATAAATGGTGGCTTTTCAACTGTTTGCTGAAAAGCCAGAAAATCTTTCCCCTCTTTATCCTACAAGGTGTCCATGATTTCCCAAAACACTGAGCTGTCGTCTTAAACCATCTTAAATGATATTTCCGAATCTTGTTTGCACTTTTCCCTTTTTTTTTTTACTTTGCATGCTAGAACCTGTATTTGGATTCTGTAACTTGAGAGGATGATTAAACGAGATTATGCCATTTTTTCCACTACTTTATTGTCTGTTTTTATTGCAGTGCTGGTTTTAAGTCTTGTTCCTTGTGTACAGATTTGTCTGGATTTTCAGAATGTTTTCATGACACTAAGTATTATTTCTATCTATATTAATGGCAAATATTGCACTTAATATATTGTATATTTATTTCATTTTACCTATGTTGTTGAATGAAATGTTATGTATAGGGTATGAGGCTGTTTGTAATTTCCTTGTGCTTTATGCTTATAAGTAAATGTTTACACACAAGACAATGAACATTGTCTTGTGTGTAAACATAAGGTCTGTTATTCAGCAATGTCATTCTTATTAGCCAGTTTTTCATTTCAGCTTTGTTCACATGTAAAAGATGTGAATAAGAAAAAGGTAGATAGTAAACATTAAAATGATGTGACCCACGAGCTTTTCCCAGACTGAGTTAGCAAACAATAAAACTGTGTCTGAGCTGCGTCTTCCATATTATATATTCCAAAGAATTGTGAGAGTTCTCACTAAATTCTCAATTTAGCCTCAAGCAGGATTATGGAAACATGTCTGATTCACATTTCTCTTTTGTAGCTTTTCTTAAAATAGATCTGTTTACTTTGCAAATGAGTGAAACTGCTGTGATCACGTTAGCATACTGACATTAGCATAACTCAAAGTTGTTCACAGATGTGCTAGCATCAGCTTTACTGATTATATTCATATTCCATGCAACTAAAGCTAGCTGTTGCTATTATTTTGGGTTTATGATAACTGCTTTCCTCTTTGCAGATGACAGTGTACACCAAATTTATGCAAAAAACCCACTGTGGGTGCATTGGTATTATTTCAGGTAGTGCAGCTCCCAATTTTTGGAACCTGCACTCTGTGAGTGCTTTTGAAAAACAGGAAAAGCTGCAGGGAAGAATGTGTGCAATGGTACATTTTTGCAGGTATTTGTATGACACATCAAAAATGTTGTAAATGTCACAAAAAACATCAAAAACCACTTCAAAGTGAAACACAGCAATACTGAAACTGCATAGTTACATTTATGTACGCATATTGTTCTTCCTTTATGACTTTATGACTCAGGGACTACTCCCACAGTAAAGTTACAGTGCCATTTTTCAGAATCAACTCTTCCTGTTTACAAATAAAACTGCAGTGAGTATCAGTATGATTTATGGCGCCCTGGTGGCATCAGAGTTCGCTCATGCAGTGACCAATGCGTTGAGTGGTGCAGGCTTAGTCTTGTGCACCAGCAAAAGCTAAAATATTTGTAGGCTACCCCCCATGGCCTACTACTCATTTCTATTTACAATTGAGTCAAAAGGTATAAATCAGTTGTGCTGTTCTTGTGCAAAATTACTACTCAAATACCATTGTGCAGCATAAATCCTTGCATTTCTGATGACCAAGTGACTTAAGAAAGACACTAAAGTCTTCCAAGTCAATGAGAACAAATGCTATGGTTTCAGAATATATTTGAACACTTTTGATTCATCTTGTCCACTTTTTTTTTACACATCTGGTGCTTAGGCAGTTAGTTGTCATGGGAATAAGCAGCTAAGCCAACAGTTTTGCATGTCACTGTGCAGAAGGAGGGGTAATAAGGGCTGAGGGTTCAGCTGGGCATGCCATGGGTGCAGCTACTCAGTAACCATCCCCTACCCCCTTTTCTCAGCTGTGAATACACACAGCTGAGCCACTCTGAAAAAAGAAAAAAGGGCCTCTTAACACTCCATCCCCCACATCCAGCTCTGCCACTCTTTAAGACAGCTGAGAGAGAAGAAGGCAAAAAACTGATCACTTAACACTTCATGACTTATAATTAAAGGCAGAGTCTTGATTTTACCATTACATTTGGGTCATTTTCATGCTTTTAAAACTTTCAGTTTTTACACTGTTTCTAACTTCTCCTTTATGCTGCTGTGCTTGAGAGGCTCTTTTCGTTCTTTCTCTGCTGAAGGAGAGGTTGGGTAATCACTATACAACACTGCGAGTTCTCTTTGTTTACCAAGAGTAACCCAGCAGAGCGCAGTGCTTTGTTGAGCTGCAGTCACTCTCAGCCTCACAGCTGTGACACACACTCACGCACGCACACACAAAACAGAAATCTCTGACTCACAAACACTAGCAGTATCCTGTGGTCAAGGGGAGGGATTTAAATCCCCGGAGCACAGCCCATGAACCTGCTGAACTTGTCTTCTCCATCTCCTGCTGGCTATTGCCCCCCCCCCACTACATTTTCCAGCTTTATCCCTTTTTCAAAATCTTCATACTTATCCACCAACATTTGGACCCAATTAGAAGATACACCCCATAAACCTGCACACAGCGGGCAGCAGTCACTCACCATGTGTGAAAATCCATGCACTTGGCATGTAGCTCAGAAAGACACAAGCCCTGCCTAATTGTGATGGGGAATGTCACTCAATAGACAGAACATAAACAAGCAGGGTCGTTGCTAGGAACTAATTGGCAGGAAAAACGATTCCTGTAGCAAGATAAAAACGAGAAGTCACTGTGGTTTCCTGAGGACGCATGAGGAGCCCTCTACAAGGCAAGCCCTACGGTGTGCAGTAATGAGAAAAGAGACCATTTTCCACATGCAGTGTCTTCGCAAGTAAGCAGCACCCATACAGAGTTGGAGAAAGCCCCCAAGCTGGAGAACTTGGCGGTTTCAGCAAGTGTGTGTGTGTTTTTTTTTTTTTGCCCAGCAGGTTGGCAGGAAACCAGAGACGTCAGGCAGGCAGCCTGCCTTGTTAGTACACCTCACCTTGATAACAGGAGTGTGCACTGAAGGATGGGGCAGAGTAAGAAAAACAACTGGTGCACTAGGGGTGGGGCTCTGGGACAGTTGTGTGTATACGCAGGTTCCAGTGCGTGTGTCGACTCACGCAATGGACCTCCTCCAAACAGTAACAACTGCAAAAACATTGGGTCTGGTGTTAAACTCTGAGCACTTTTTCCAAGCTCATGTTTCACAACAGAGCACCAGGTCCTCCCTCCTTCTCTTTCTCTTTTTCTCACTCACATCCCATCCCCCACTTCCCTGGTACTCTTTCCCTCCTTTTCTCGAGCTTATTGGCCCTACACTCCCTATCTGTTTGTCTGTTACACACACAAACATGCACAAAACTTTTCAACCCCTCACCCTCCCACTCTCCATCCTTGAGTACACTCTCTCCTTTGCCCTACCTCCCTCTCTTGTTGGCTGTGGCTGACTGACAGTGCTGATTTACTCCAGGTTTGGCAGACAGCCAGCTCATCTCAAACAACTGCATGAGGTAGATGGTCGGCAGGAGGAGCCAAGTGTGGATGGCAATAAACAAAGATCAGCTCTTCTTCCTCTCTCTTCCCTTCTCCCAGTGTAGCTCCAGTATGTCAGGACCCAACAAAATATAATTTTTAAATAGATTTTATTGCTGCCAAATGTTTTGAGACCTAGGAAGACTTCTTCAAGGAATATAGCAGCATATTATTCATTCAATAGGCAAAACTAACACTGCTCTCAGTGTTGCTATTATATTACCTCTTTTTTTTAACTGATTTTTTCCCTCTTCTCTTTCTTTTTCTTTTATTCAGACAATGACAAACCAGTTCACCCCACCTATTCACACAGAGCTCAGCCCTGGCTGCTGCCAGCTAGCTGTCGCTATCCCTGCACAGCGATTGGCTAACATGATTGCCCAAAGGACCGGCTAAACTTCTGAACCCATACTTCTCAAAGAAAGAGCTTCAGACATCTGGAATTGAGAACCACCAGGGACTGAAGACTTGAGAATGAAAGACACAGCAATCGGCTCTTTTCTGGCTGCTGATCATTAACCTGTGGTCACCTCAATTCTACCATGGGAGAACATGAAAACCCTGTTTAAGATAAACAATACAACAGATATGCAAAATCTCACTAATAACTCAGGGGATATGGGAGAGGGGATGTTTTGTAAAGAGATTATTATAATATCTGTAATGAAACTTTAACTATATTTCTATTTTCAAACTTCTTCTGTGTGCTGCTCTATTAAAAACTGATGATTCTGACAGGCAGTCCCAGCAGAACTGCATCAGGGGAGTGTAGTAAAACAAAAACAAGATAAGCCATTCCAGAGAACAGATTTGCTCATAAATAATTCTCTTCCAAGACAGCTGAATGAATCTCAAATGCAGACAGAGATGAAGGTGGGCTGGGAAACAAGCAAACAGCATAATTAGTAGTCATGTGCAACATTTGTCTTTGTCTGGCACAACAATGAAACTGATTTAAAGTGCAGTGGTGATGATAAAAATAGCTCATCACTTCTGTTCTAATGTTGTTTGCTGTACAGTAGGTCACCTACAAATGCTATTATGGCCCTAGGCGTTGACCTTAATTCCTTGATATTTTACTTTGTGCCTCATGTTGCGATGTGAGCCCTTCCAAGCTAACTCCACACGATATGGTTGAGCTCACCCTGTGGTGTTTGTCTATTTCTATTACAGATAACCGTGTTTTCCAGCAGCATGGTTCCCAAGCTTGACACCCCACAACATTTCAACAACTGCAAGTTGATGTGAAACTCCTACAAGCATGTGAAAGCAACACTGTGGTGTGCTTTGTGGTGTGCACAATGTGCCTCTCTACGCAGTGACAGCAGACAGACAGAGTGAGCTGCTCTGCAGACCTGTGAGGAGTGTGAGGGTTTCATGTGACTGTGGCTGTGTGCTGTGTTGTGGTGGGGTGAGGTTTGGTGAGGATTGGCTTGCTTACCAAACAGCTGCGTCACCAGAGAGAGATGGTGGGGAGCCTCGTGGTCGCAGCAGACGAAGTGCGGTTGCCTATATTCACCACACCGAGCAAAAGCATCTAGGGTCCTTCAGCTGAAGCCTCACCACTCTGAAAGCCACCAGCTTACTATGTTATTACATCTGATTGAGCATTATAACATGGCTGATTGTTTGAGTTTAGCATGCATGAAGTTGCCAGATTGTGACAATTGCAGTGCTGAGATGTCTGGAAACCACAAGTCTCCTCCTATCTCAAGCCACTGGCAAATGTTTATATAAACCCAGGCTGTTATGCCGATGAGAGGGCCTCTTGATACTGTTTTCAAAGCTTCCTGGGGAAAACAGCAAGTCAAAGTAGATAACACAGATGTACAGTAAATAACTTCTCGTCTCCAGCTTCAGTGATAACAAGAGGCCAAACACCATTGTTTTTAGCATAATCTGACCTATCTTAGTTGTCTGTACTTGACAAGATCACAGTCTGTCTAATAAACACACAGGAGTTGGGCTCACTATCAAAAACAGTTCTCTCTATCACCTCTGCTGCCATTATCTTACCTCCAGCATGTCCCTTAATGGGTTTACACTGAAAATCAAACAGATTAGAAGCATTAGAGCTTAATAAATCCAGTCATGGATGTGATAAAGATGGGCCAGAGGAATCTAAGATGTAGCATGGTCCCTCCCTGCTGGGCTCCAACATGAGAGCGCTGCTCTAATCTGGTTAGCAGCAGAGGGATTTCACGCAAGGAAAAATGACATCAGCCCCTATATTTTTTCTGGTAAAGGTTGGATAACAGATGCAGTAATGGGCATGATGCGCGTTACTATTGTTCAGAGCAGAGGTTTTGCATAGGGAGAGAAATGCAGAGATGGAAAATAAAATGTCAACATGGGCCTGGATTAAACAAAGTCTTAGTTTAGCATGCTTTACTTGTATTAATGCCAATCTTTTGGAAACTATATTTGGCATGTTTGTTGCTAGGGCAACTTGCTGTTCTTTGAGAATGATAATGTGGAGCCATAATTTGTCTCATTTAAGCTGGTCCCCCAATTCAGTGTCCCGACTCACTGTCACACTGTATCATTTAGCAAGCCTGCCTCAGACAACTCATTCAAACACATTTTTCTCTCAAAAACAGATTTCTTGTAAAGGCCATTCCACCTCAGTAAATAGAGGGCACTGAGGGATGAATGGTGACTGCTCTCCTGGGCCCCCAAACAATACTAACTCCTACAATGCTTTTAGCTGGCACACAGATTTCAGTAATTAGACTGTGACTGTTGCTGGCAGGGGGCCAGGGTCAGAGCCAGAGGAAGGGGGTAAAGGCACTGTTCCCTGCACATATACACACACAAACATTTCTACACACCCTGACTGCTCATGAAATGAATGCTCAATGCTTTCTCCTTCTTCTGCCCTGCCATGTTTGCCCCTATAAACTAGTATCCCACAACCCCTTCTATTTTCTAGTGCTGTGTTTTAATGGGTCTATGTTAGGGGTCCTGGGGTTTGTTGCATTTATTTACCACTGGGTAGTTTGTAAGAAGTTAGAGGGGGCTTTTTAGGGGGGGAGGGTAATTACAATGGTGGGGAAAACAAACAGGATGGAGTGAAATGGGACTTGGCCATGGTCACAGGGGAGCTATTTATTCATTATTGGTTGGTCCAATGGGAAAGTTTGTTTGCTTTGCTTTAAGATGTTTAGATGGGGAGGTGCAGATAATAAATATATAATCATTGGTGGACATTTAAAAAGTGGAGTCTTCTTTCAACATGTGAAATGCTATTTGTACTTCATGTATGGTATTTTACTCTCAGAAAGCTGATCCTCTAAACAGGCATCTGTAGAGTTTAGCTCACTGCAGCTGGCTTGATATTGCCTCTCCCCTCCTTTTTGCTCTTTCTCTTTCTCTCAGACTACCTTCATGAACTCAGGCTGAACCATCGCATACTGCAGAGGTTTTATGAGGTACGTATCATGGTCAGTCACCCCAAACCAGCTCTGGTTGGCAGAGTGGCGTCGAGTGGTTAACAGCACAAGACAAACTATCCAGATAGGATCTTGAACTCCTGAACTTATCGCAAATACACAGCCAGAGAGTGGGCAATCAGTCTCACTCTGTCTTTTTTAATTTCCTTTGCTTTTTTTTGTTGTTGTTTTTTTCCCCCTTTTTTGTCATTCAAGCTCTTGGCAATTAAACTTGGTAGTTAATTTACTAGCACAGGCAAACTAAAAAACAATCAAGAACCTGCATGTCTGTGTTGTTTGAGTGATGTTTCATCGCGAACAGTGTCCTCACATGGTGGCTGTTCTTATGAGTTGAAGCGGGTGAGAGTCTGGACAGCATCTTACCCGCTCCAATCTACCGTAACTTCAAGTTTTCCCCAGGGTAGTTGGGGGAAGGGAAGCTGGCAATCCCCTGCTCTCACGCACCCCCTAGATTAAAAGCATTAAAAATCACAAGTAGGGAACAAGACAGAAATACCCTCAGTGTCTACAACCCTTCCTCCACCACACAGTGACCCTGCGGTCATCTGCTCTGTATTGACCTCTGCTCACTCAAAACTCAACTCACGGGGATCAGCTTCTTGTGTCAATGGAGTTGTTTACATACAGAGGCAATGAGTGGAAAATGTGCAGAAAAATATGAATGAAGCAAATGCAGTTATTAATCAGAGAGAAAATCAAATCAACGAGGAACACAGAAAGCATTGTGGAAGTTTAATTTGACATTGAACAGTGGTTAATGATAAAAAAAAAAAATTAAATAAAAAAAAAAGTCCTGGTTTTATTTTAAACAATACCCCTTTATCCAGTGACGTAGAATGAGATATATATGAGATATATTCTCTTATCCTATTGTCCAAGTACAACACATCAATACAATGTAATGAAAATTCTGATCTAGCTGGTCTGGATAACTAGCTTAAGCAAATAAATAGTAATGATAATTGTTGACAGGTTTCTCAGTGTTCAACAAGACTTATCAAATATCTTATCACATTTACCCATTCAATTTTTCGCATAAGAATCACTTCACACTTATTTGCCTTGGCAGCCAAAGTTAATGTGCCTGTGTTTACCGATGTGTCATGCAGCAGCATTTGAACAATGAAAAGCTGCAGCAGCTGGGCCCCTGAGACCAAGAAACAAGAGACCTTGTCTCCCTTTTTCTCTGATTCTCTCTGTTTTTGTCCTCTCAACAGCTTCTCTCACGTGGTTCTCACACCCCGAATCCTCATGCTTTCAATCACCCCCGTGAGATTTGAGTATGTTCACAATGGCTCACATCAATTCCCTGGAGTCTGCAGAGTCAAGTCATACTCATGTTGCTACATGGCACAAGAAGGTCTATCTTTGAATTAATGCATTCATCAGCACAGAAAGAGTGCTTTGATATTATTTTATGGCTATGGACTCCATGACTTTGTTAGTGTTTATGAATGAGTCTACACAAGGCATAATGTTTAAACTTTTTGATCTATCTAAACAGCTTGATATGTGTACATGTGACACATGGATGGCTTTGACTGTGGTGAGCCTTTCTATCTGAAGTTCTTTGCTGTTTGTCAAACTGTTGATGCCCAAGGGCTGGACTTATATGAGTTATCAATAAAGGGTTAATGAACTGACCTTTGGGGATTGTGTAAGTCACACTAGGAAATCCCCTGCAATATAGTATTTTTTCAGCACAGCTAAAATTCTTCCTCATTCCCCCTTAACTTTCAGAAAGCCTCCAGCTTACAACTGCCCAACACCATGCCATTTATCAGCTGAAGCACTACAACATTCTGAGTGCAATTTAGTCTCTGATTTAACCTCAATTTTGCCCAAGGGCCTGTGAGAACATGTCATCCAAAGATTAATTTCACGCTTAAACTGATTTTATCATAAAAAGAAGCCACCACTAAACAAATCTTATACCATATATTATGATTATTAGAATATAATTACCTTTCATCTTTGTGTACATTAGCGTCTTTCTTTAAACAAACACTGTTAGCGGCTTTCACGCACAGATTCCTATCGAGTTTTGGCATGTTTTGATTAGTAACTGCAGCTGGCATGCCGTCTAATTTGGTAAAACGAACCCCAGCAGCCCAGGAGCCAAGCAAATGCTTTAATGGATACTGATTGTGTTGAAATAATGGCATGCAATGGTGTTGTGATATCTTCTCTAGTTCAAGTAAACACCACCAGTTCAGAATGTGCACCTGCCATTGCTGCAGCTTAGTCAAATAACAGTCAAAAATCTTTATAGCACAGAGCATGTGAGCATTGATTGCAGATCAATTGCAATCTAAACAGAGAAAGACAGAAAAAATGCTTTAGGGCTTTTTTTCCTTTTGAAGAGCTCATGGGCTAATTTGAGCTACAGATGGATTATGTGATGTTGCTGTGTTGGATTTAGAGTAACTACCTGTCCAAAGTAGGCTAATTGTCCATACTGGAGCCATGCCTGATGATCTGATTGCACAGAGAGAAAATCAGTTGATTCACTTCTGATAACAACTTTCTGCTCTGACTGACAGAATTTGTGCAGCAATTACTGACTTAATCATGTGCAGTGACCTTTTGCCTGCAGCCTTTTCTTCACTGCCCTAATATTTAATCAGAGCATCTGTTTAGTAGAATCACAGTAAAACACTTCTCTGTTTGCCTCCTTAATTGCTATCGTGCTGTGTCCGAGCCTGATCTGTGGAGTTAAACTAAACAAGCTGATGTCTTCCTGGCCAACTATTACTGCTGGAGGAAGCCATCGTAGGCTCCGGTCTGAGGTAATCACGCCACCGGGATAATTACACTCTGTAAAACAGTAACTGGATGTTTATGTCCAGACCCCAAGGGAAGTCATTAATGCCATCTTAATTAAGGGTAATAAAGCTCTTTATTTCTGCCTTTTGGGATAAAGCGACCTTGACTTGATCTCTGAAATGACACATGGGTTAAATAAGAGACATTTACCAAGCATGTTTTCACAGCTACACACAGCATTAGGTTTCACCCTCACTTCTCTGTCTGTGTTGATCGTGTTACTGATGAAAGATGATGGCTTTCGACTGCTTGTCCATGTGCACTTGTCTGCTGCATTTATGTGCATATGTGTGTGTTTTATTTTTTTGCAAGTTAATCTTTTCCCCATCAAATCATAAACACCACCCAACAAATGAAGAAGAAGAAAAAACACTTATGTAGTCTTTTGCTGACACAAACAAATTGAGTACTTCATCAACAAGTCCTCTGTAACTTCTGTTGTATAAGAAATAATTCTAAGAACAGTGGTAGCAGGAAATGATTAAGCTAAATAAGAATGTAAAAGTACTTGCTTCAAACCAGTGTGGCAGGAAAAACAACCTGCCATGGTTGGGACAACCCCAACTTACAGTGACTGTAGCTCCAGCAGCTCAGAAAGAATAACACTGGGTCAGAGAGGGGAGCAAAGGAGTGCACATTGATATGAGTAATGGCAAACAGCTGCTCAAGCTGGCCGCTAAAAATACACACACACATGTGTAAGGCAGGTGTGTATGTCTGTTTATGTTTCTGTAGGAGATTAAAACTTCTTGCAAACTTAATTTCATAAATGGAAGAAAAGATTAAATCAAAAATATGACCAAATTCACTGAATTAGCACTTCAGTGCTTTTGTGCATAACAGTCAACATTGTTTTATAAAAACATCTCATTACATATAAATCTCCTACTTTGAAAAGGTTCTTGTGATGCTTTGTTGCAAACATGCAGAAGTTACTGTATCAGCCTAAATGATAAGGAATAAAAGGGTTTACACATCTACAATCCCATGTCTCAGTGCATGGCCAATCTTACCCTATAGGTTTTCCCTTCGAATACAAATTTTTAATGTCTAGTTGGCAAGAGCTTCAGCCATCATAGGGTCATTTACTAAGCGACTGTCCTTTAACATGATTGATGAAAGGCAGGAAGATGCTGCATAACAGCCACAGGTCATCCAGTCCTCACTTTGGGGAGTGAGTCTGCATTTGTGGCTGTAATGTAAGTTTTACACCTCAACACACTCACTTCTCATTCACTTTAAATGGGGGGATATTTCGCTTTGCCAAATTTACTTCTTGGTCTGTTGCTTCGCTTTGGCAGCATAACTTGTAGTATGTAAAGTTTAGATTAGTTGAGATTTTCTTTGGGTGCAGCAGACATGCCAGCCAATCTAACTGATTATAGCTGATTAGCTCACTGTCACAACAATTCCAAGTATTGGGCCTACCCAGTGTCAACCAATGTGGCATTGCACCTGTTTGAATCCTGCTTAGCTGCCTCTGTTCGGCAAGTGTAAATTAGCAAAAGTCGCAGTAGCAGGTTGATGAGCACATCTTTTTATTCACCTATAAAGTGCAACCAGTATATGAAAAGAATTGCTGTAATTTTTCTCTTTTGCTGACTCAGAGGTGCATCAGCTTGTACCAACAGTTCTATCTCCAAACCTTTCCAATAAGTGTTATAGGAAGTATTGCAGGACTTCGTCACTCATGCTGTCATTGCCTGATATCTACATATCTACTAGCTAAAATCCACCATTCAAAAAGTTCCACACACACAGACAGTGGGGAATTATTCACAAGTTAAATACACCCTTACAGATTTGTCGCAGGCCTTAAGACACGACTGAGAAGAATTACATTTCCATGAGACTGTATGTTCTTGCACTCTGAGGCAAAATTTTACTCCACAATGATAGCTTTTTAATACAAACTTCATCTGCTGATGTAGACCATGCATTTTGGTCAACATACCTAGAACCCACAAGTAAACTAACCTTAACTGGTCTGTAAATTAAAGTTCATTTCAGGGCAATGTTTGAGTTTCATGAACAGATTGGTTTCAATTTCAATACAACTAGAAAAAAAAGTACAGTTCTTGCATATCCAACTGAAATGTAGTGCACTGGAAATATTAACAGAAAAGGGAAACAAATGGATAGTATGCTGAAAGCAATGGGGGAAGACAGTACTTTATATTTTCTATTGCTTCTGTTTCTATCCACAACATTTCAGCTGTTCCAAAAAGCAACAAAAAGGCAATCTGTTTAAACAAAAATATTTCTAAATTCAGACTTTTTGTATTTAGCTCTCTGCAGGAACCCTGTAGAAAGGTCTAAATCCTAGTAACAGGATCTGGAGAGGCAGGGTCTGGACCCCAGGCAGCAAAAACAATCATCTGGCCTCTACTGGGAGTTAGGAGCAGGCCTTCTGCCAATGATAACAACTCCCTGATCAACCGAGGGAGAGGGAGCGAAAGAAAGAGTAGTGAAGGGGAGTAAAAGTGTTTATCTCTTGTGTGTTGTGTAGGTGGCTTTCAGTGTTCTTGGTGATGCATCACTGGTGGGATCGAAAAGTTAAAGGGACTCAAGTGAAACCACAAAGTCAACATCATGACCTTTTGTTCTGTCACCCAGATAAAAACACTGTCAAACTGTCAAACAATGAGAGCAGCAACAGGAGGTATCTTTCACTTCCACTGTCATTCTCTATCACACGGACAAGCATATTCACAGAAAAACATATCGGTGTAGCTTCTCAGTCATCCAGGTCATGGTAAGGATCCAAAGAAAAAATAAGATTAACCTTCTAAGAATGATTAACACTTACTCATGCAGCATCACACCTCACACCAGACAGCCAAATTCTTATCTGTTTATCATACATCCAGAAGATGAGATCAACACATCATGCAGGTCATGGAGACATGAATACATCTCTAATACAAAGCTGTAGTCACCTTAAGAGTTTCTCAACTGAAATATGCTCCCATTTTGTTGAGTTTAAAATTGTTTTGGAAATTCTGAAGAAAAAATATGAAACAAGTAAAATAATACATACAGAGAAAAACAAACACAGATGTGAACAAGCAATCAAATTTAATGATATCCTGTTTTCTTCTGAATTTGTTCCCTTAGAGTTTCTGTGCATGTGTATAGGTAAGTGTCTGTGTGCGCGTTCAGTCTAACTAAAGGGATTAGGAAGGCCTGTCTTAAATATTCTAGTCTGGTTTCCCCTGAGGCCTTCTACTGAGGACAGATCCCTGCTGGAGACTGTTTCTGTTTGCATGAATCACAGCATGGGTGTGTGTATGTGTGTGATCTTGTGTGTTTATATGTATCGGACTTTGTTTGTGCTTGCTCATTTGCTTTGCTGTCTGTCTTATCCCTATTCTGCACGTTTCCCGCTTTTCCTTATCTCTGTGTTCTCCCTGAGAACCAGTCTCCACCCGAAACCTCACCTGCAAGCTTCCATCTGACAAAGTGACTGTCATTTACATTAATCGTAAAAAGGCTACTTCTAGTCCTCACTTTGGATTGGTTGAGTCATACACAAAAAACTGTCGTAGAACACCTCCAAATGCCCACCTGTGACCACATAACAACCACCTACAGCAGGATCTGTGTATCATTTGGCAACTGGTGTTCGGTCACTGTTGAAAAAAAATTATATGTAAAGCACTTTGCTCAAAAGGGCCGACTTGATTATTACCCAAAATAGTAAAGACAGCTCTGCTTGTTACTAAATGTTGTTGGCTGTTAGCAGCTGATGGGTGTAGAAGCAATCTTTCAGCAGCATGTTTACATGTTCACTCAAGTCTTCTTTAAAGAAGTTTGTTGTGTGGACATCTTGAACTTGAGTGCCAATTTATTGTCAACACAATTAAGGCTAACTTTTTTTTCAACATCAGTTCCCACATGGAGATTTACAATAAACCAAGAATCTTAAAAATATCCTATATAGTTAACTTTATAATTCAGTGTCAGAGCTGCTCTTGCAATGTGAGTTATAATGATTGTGGCTCATCTGTGCATCTTTTATTAGCTCTTCCATGTCATCACACTGTTTTACTTCTTCCAGAGTACTGCAAAGAAATTCTAAGTAAATTTTGACACTATTCAGAGTGTAAGGTTGTCAAAAGTTCAGCAGTCAGACTAGAGGTTGAACAGGGTGGTACTGAGAAAAACCGGTGGCCACAAAGCTTAAGATTGTTCCTGAATACGTGCCAGCTTGAACATGTCCTTTGCAGAGGGAAGTGTGACCCTCTTAAGTTGCATCCTGCTGCAGCAGAAAGTCATGTCTCTCTTGCAACTCTGCAGAGTTTGTGGTTATACCTGCCTTTCATCACATCGCAGCACTCGGCACTGCTTATCCCCTGACCTTAAGATGACTTATAAACTGGTCTTGATGGTGAAGATCACTCATTTTTCATGACGCTTTGCTCTGCAGATCACAACGGGAGAAACATTGCTGGTTATAAAACACGTGATTCTGACTAAGTCATAAAGTGCATATCACTCCATTCGTAACAGTCCATACTACAAGGCAGATGTGGTTATTTTATATGCAAGTAAAACAAACCACAATATTAAGAAAGATGATTTCGAAATGTGTATGGGGAAACAGTGTATCCAGTCCTGCTAAAGACAGACTGATGTCATGAGTTAAAGCAAGAGAGCAGCCTTCTTGTAATGTTGACCATATCATACGAACCATTTGTGAGAGCAGCCTGAACGTTTATATGCTAGAGGTTGTAAAGGCATTTGTGGATCTTGCTCAGGCTTTATACAACACAGAGCTTTCTGAACAACACCTGCAGTCTGTTTCTGGTTACTTCACAAGTGTCAGGTCAGTGTTCCAGTTAGAGCCACATCTGCTGAAAGGATTTGTCACCACAGCAGGGACACATCCTGCTGACGGACTAACTCAGGACTCTAGAGAAAAGTGTAGTAGTGTAATTTTACTGTGTCCTACAACGAAACACAACATCTTTTTAAATATACAATCACATAAAGTATGCTAGAAAAGTTCTGCAGCTAAAAAAAGTTATTGTTTAACCTGAATGTAATTGTTTTCTCGTATACTTCATCTGTTCCTGATCGGGGGAAAAAACTGCAAAGCGAAAACAGAATCTGCTGCAGGCAAAGCAGGATTTTTTTTCACTCTTTTTCTCTGTCACTCCTTTTCTCTCTCTTTCTTCTTACCACTCCAGAGCTTGCAGGGTCTGCCCAGGCTGTTTTGATTTCACCACGGGTGAGTGGCAGCCTCGACCCCACCTGACCCCCCAGCCCAGCTTTTGCTGATGTCAGCATCTTGCAGCAGATTGGAGCATGCAGTTTTTAAACAAAGCCCCAGTCTCGACGCCCGGGGAAGGGGGTGGTGGCGGGGGTTCATCCACTTTATTTCTTAAAGGGGCCATGCACTATTTCAATGGTTTTTGCTGCACTTGGATTCCCTTCTGTGCCAATGATTCTTTACAGCATTGACACCAGTCAGCTGTGTCGAAAGTCACTATTTCTTGCATAGGCAGGAAAAATCTCCAGGCAAAATACAACATCTAATGTTTTTAACTGTGTATTGCTGGATGCAGTGTCTGGTCATAATATCCTGCATGCCCTCCTCTTGTCTGAATGAACTCTCGGTGGAGACAGAACAGACAATGTTATGAAACCTACTCAAGCAGACTTCTTATCTGCACTGTCTGTCTTTTTTCCTATCTTAGATATGTTCACCCAAACTCATTATATTCATTAGATTTATTGTCTTTTTTTTTTTCTTCAAAGCCAAACATATTTTTCTAACTTTTACTGCCCACAGTGCAAAAAGATTTTAACTAGCACTCTCTTTATTTAAATGATTTGTCTAACAAAACCATTAACCTGCAGTGGAACAGAATGGTGGTTATGGTGAGACTGAATTGCAACATTTGCAAAACGTGCAAGTTTCAGACTGACTGTTTTTATGTGCCTCAACATTTGTGGTTTCTTGCATGTTATGCTTTGTGTCTGTGGTCAACCGACTGCTGGAAAAAGTACTACTGACTCAAATACTGACATTAAGACAGATATCAGTACATCAGATTAAGCAGTAAGAGGTTTAAGGGATGGTTTGCAAAGGAAAAAATACAGTGAGTGACTGTGCAAAGAAGGGGTCAACTTGGTTAGGTCAAGGTAAACATCTCAAACAAAACACTCCATACACTCATGCACACACTAGTACACACACATATACACAAACTTAAGTCACAGAGCTAGCATGCCGTCTGCACCTGACCTAACTTTATTGCCTCTGTATGCCCTTCCTGGCTGAATGTGCTGTGTGTTGAGGTTTTGTGTGAACAGCTGGGTTGACGATTTCAGGCTCCAGACCCAGATCATCTAATATCTCTTGGCTGGCCCTGAGGTCTCAAGTCCTGGGGAAACGCCATCCACAAAGAAACTCTTATCTGGTCTGGGCACCTTTTACATTGTGGTGATAATAAAACCCCGCAGAGACTCTTTGACTATTCTAAATCCAGGTCTTTTTTTTTGGAGGGGGGGGGGGTATTGGTTTGATCAAGATCAAACTGGTGAAACATCAGGGTTTTTTGCCATATTAATCTTTTTTTTCCTTTGGTTCTAACTCTCATTTTTTCAAATTAAATTAAATTAAATAATTTTTTCCCACAAAAACTGACTTCCTTGATTACCCTTGCAACAAAACAGTCTCGCTTCTTTGGTAGTGTTGTTAAAGGTTTGCAAATCCAGAAGGAAGAACATCAGTCAAATTAAGCTCCACTTACATTTTACCCTTTCAAATTCAGTTAGTCACACAGGATGATTCAAGGAACCACTGCAGAAGAGTAATGGTAGTATAGCACAGATCTCCGTGAATCACATAAGAGCTCATTATCTAACACTGGCGCCACTGTCTGTGAAACCACACAGCACTGCTGATCATCTCATCATGAGATTCACATTAGTTTTTGATTACAACACTGTGAATTAGTGCATCTGTGGCATAAGTCGGGAGGAGAAAAAGGCAGCATCAGTGGTAGAGGTTTAAAAAGGTAACAGGCTGCTCAGGTTTTTCTTATCAAACCCAATTTGATGCTGTGTTTTTTTTTTAAAGTGCTGACATTCTGTACCTTCCTTAGTGTTGCTGCCTTTCCTGCAAACTGTGTTCTACACCCAGAAAATGTTAATACACTATATCTAACCAGAGTTTAGTGCAATGATTGCAGACTGTTGTCTGCAGTTGAAGCTCACATATTATGCATTCGACAAGACACGTTTACTTGCTTATACATTATACTGTAAGTTTAATTTTGAAAGGTCATAATATGCTTTGTGGGTTTCCCCAATTCCCTCAATGTGATATTCATCATTTTCGTTTATGTAAAATTTCTTAAGAGTAAAAGCCCCAGGGAGTTACTCTGTCTCACAGAAGACATTTTGTATTCCAGATTTTTCTTATTTTACTTTGCATAAATGCCTGAAATATATTGCAAGGCTAAATGAAAAGTAATGTGTTTAAATGAGGGGGTACACATATAACCAAACAAATTCCATTAAATCCTTTCCTACTACAAATACTTACTCTGTAAAGGCTATAACTTACTGGTACAATATACCTGTGCCTCCCAGGGTGTGAGCATATCCCTCGGATAACATTAGAAGAAGGCACAGTGTACCACAAACTGTGTTGGACCACGGTTTTTGAAAGTCCCCACTTTCTGAGACAATAAGAATACTTTTACATTTTTTATTGGACTATGGATGTTAGCCCTGCAGAGCAGCTCATAGAGTCACCTGGTCAACAGGTAAAGGTAAAACAATCTAGTCCCTGTTTATGAGTTGTTGCTGTCAGTGTCAGAGCTTCCACTCTTGTGGCCCCAACTGCAGCATCTGGGTGTTTATGTGCTGTGCTGAGCCAAATCAGAAGCAAACAACAAAACAAAACATCTTCCATGACTACTGGAGAAACATTGTCCCTTTTAATTTATTCCAGTGACAGATGTGGGTATGTGTAAAGAGGGTTTTTGTTGTTGTTTGTTTTCTTTACCAGTGTAAGATTTTATCTTTTTAACTAGTCAGCTGACCAATCAGAGCAGACTTTTGTAAACTTGTCTCTTTTGTAAAGAGACAGAAGCTAAAACTGAACCCTTTGAAAATGAATGATTTTGATGCATACATCACTCGTGCATGCTTCTGCCGGTCAGAAAGCTAAGCAGTAAATTAAAATATGCGGTGGGTTTGTCTTTACTGAGGAAATTAGAGTGATTTCAGGCAGTTATTGTGTATTTCACTGTTCAAATCATTAAGGCAAGAAGGCGCGCAAACAGTGAATGCGGTTTTACTGGTTTCCCATAAAAAAAATACAAGCAAACACCCTGAATTTGTGCAATCGGCTGGGGAAAATTGCCCAGGAACTGGTTATGCAGGGCTGACTTAGTCTACTTAGTATACTTTTTAAAGCAATGGACTCACGCTACCTCCTATTCTGGCCACTTTCTCTTGACGTCTCCGTTCATGTCTTAAGTGACATTGCACGGACAGTAGAACTGCCAAAGCAATTTTGCCTGGCCAATTGCACAAATCTGGACTGCTCACATGTGTTTCTTCACAGGAAACTGGTAAAAACACATTCCCTGTTTGCTTGCCTTTTTGCCTTAACAATTTGAACCATCAACCTACTGTAGTAAAGACAGTCCAATTGCAGGTTTTAATTGACGGCTTAGCTAACTGCAGAAGCAGTTACGAGAATGTGCAAGTGACATGGGTCAATTTTTCAGAGGGATCACAGTTACTGTATGTACAGTATGAGGGAAATGTGTTTGTTTTTGTTTTTAACAACAAAGAATACAAGTATTTTCAAATGAAATGATTAAATTGTCAGTGTTCTTACTTCTTGTGACCTCACCAAATCAAGTAGAAATAAAATCTTCTAGACAGAAATCATTCTGCCCCGAGATTATTATTATTCTGCCAAAAATGGCACAAATTGCAAAGAGAGTTGGGGAAACTCAGACGCATTAAAAAACACTTTGAAATACTGTAAAGCTTTTAGCATATTTTGGCTCAGTGCTTTAATTCTTTAATAGTATTACTGTCATGCCCTCACCTGGTCCAGCCAGGCACCAGAGCCATCACATTCCAGATTACTCATCAGTCACACCTGTATCTTGTTAACTCTTCCTGCTTTATATACCCCAGCACCTGGCTCATGCTTTGTCGGACCTTAACCTATGCACATTCATGGACTTGCTCTCTCTCCCTTCCCGGCTCCATGGTTCCAGGAACCCAGTCAACTCTACCACTGCCTGCCTGCGTAAGACCATTCATTTGTGTTCCTTTTATAAAATAAAGTTCTGTTAATCCTTCTCCTGTCTCCGAGAGGTCCATGCATAACAATTACAGTCTGAAACTCCTAACTTTTTATAGGGAAAATGCTCCAGAAAATCAACCCCTGGTCACCTGCCTGAAATCCAAACAGCAGATAGTTATACTTTTAACTGCAGCTGGTATATAAAAGAGCATACTAGAAATTTGCCTGTCACTTTAAAAGCTAATGCTAATGTTTGTGCTATTTCATATCACTTTATTGATGCAAAAAGGAGGTTATGAGGTTATGTGATGTCAGTGTTGGCTGTTTTTGCTTCCCTCAGTGGCCCAAAAGCAAGAATGAAAGGAAAGAAAAGAAAAACAAGTAAACATTTATTAGTTTAAAAAGAGGGGAACATTTTAGTGCTTCTCAATGCACCCTTGGTTAATCTGACCACTGATGTCGGGCTGATGTGTCTTCCATTGCCTTAGTTATGAAGTGAGGAGCGTGACACTTGACCTTGTGGTCCCAGACTTGTTTTTCTAGTCCTCAGGCCACTGCTGCCTCATGTACAATACATAATCCTCTTGTGTCTATTCTGTCTTTCTTCCTCCTGGCATCTCTCCAGAGCCTAAAGCTATCTGAACAGTCAGAAAAGAACTCTTGTCATCCTAACTAATCTCAGAGGGGGCTGTTTTAGATTCTAATGAGCTGCTTGTAAACGCTTAGCTTCCTGTCTCTCCTTCCTATATTTTACATTGACACAGAGTCCAAAATAAATTCCTCTAGCTTTTTTTTAGGAGAACATTTAAAAACTATTTTCCTCTGCAAGACTCTTTCTTAAACTTCACCAATATCTGCCGTCCTTTGGTCACTACATCACTAGCAAAGTTCAGTGGAGGAACAAAGGGCGAAACAGTGAACTAAGGTGAGGGTAGGTCAGTGAGGAAAAGTTGCTTTGCAAAGATCTGGGAAATCAGACCCAAGATTAAAAACATGCCTACACCAGTAACACATAAATTGTACAACTCTGGAACAATAGAGCGTTTGAAGTGTCAGGGTGGACCAATTATTTTAACTAGACCAGTGTAGTCAAGAAGAAAATTACATGCCAACGTACATTTCTAAAAACTAAGAGTATGAAAATATGGCTAATATACAGGTTCTGGAGCATTCCAGATTTAGGTATTTTCCTTCATAAAATTTACATTTGTAATCTTACTTAAGTATGTCCACAATGTTTTTTTACTTGACTTTTAATACAAATGCATATATGGGCCATAAATGTGGGTAAGGTTCAGTACAGCTACAAGGCTTCTAAGTACTAGCTCAGTCACCGTGAAAGAGGGCATGTACATATTGTACAAAGGCACTTCAAAACTATAAATTACCTACATATGGAGCAGTCCGAAATGTACACAATGTCTGTGATTTTTGTTTCTACATGTATACATACATACAATAAGTTTACACCTGCTGGGGCCTAATCCAAAAATATGCTAACCCATCCATTGTCTGCCGCTTATCCGGAGTCGGGTCGCAGGGGCAGGTGCCTAAGCAGACAAACCCAGACTTCCCTCTCCCCAGCCACATTCACCAGCTCATCCTGGGGGATCCCGAGGCGATCCCAGGCCAGCCGAGAGATGTAGTCCATCCAGCGTGTCCTGGGTCTTCCCTGGGGCCCTTTTCCGGTGGGACATGCCTGGAACACCTCAACAGGAAGGCTTCCAGGAGGCAACCTGACCAGATGCCCAAGCCACCTCATCTGGCTCCTCTCGATATGGAGGAGCAGCAACTCTACTCTGAGCACCTCCCGGATCACCAAGCTTATTGCCGTATCCCTAAGGGAGAGCCCAGCCACTTGTATTCGCGATCTTGTTCTTTTGGTCACTACCCATAGCTCGTGACCATAGGTGAGGGTAGGAATGTAGATCGACCGGTAAATCGAGAGCTTTGCCTTTTGGCTCAGCTTCCTCTTCACCACAACAGACCGATGCAGAGTCTGCATCACTGCAGACGCCGCACCGATCCGCCTGTCAATTTACCACTCCATTCTTCCCTCACTAGTGAACAAGACCTCAGGCGAACTGTCCCCAATGTCCACACGATGCTGCAGAGGCATGTCAGCCAAGACAGCCCTACAGTATCCAGAGCCTTAAGGAACTCTGGGAGGACCTCATCCACCCTCAGGGCCCTTCCACCGAGGAGCTTTTTAGCGACCTCAGCAACCTCAGCCCCATGATTGGGAGGGCCAACACCAAGGTCCCCAGACTCTGCTTCCTCATCGGAAGACGCGTTGGTGGGATTGAGAAGGTCTTCAAAGTATTCCCTCCACCGCCTCACAACGTCCCGAGTCGAGGTCAGCAGCCCCCCATCCCCACTGTACTCAGCATTGACGGAGCACTGCTTTCCCCTCCTGAGCCGCCGGATGGTGGACCAGAATCTCCTCGAAGCCGTCCAGAAGTCATTCTCCATGGTCTCTCCAAACTCCTTTCATGCCCGAGTTTTCGCACACCAGCTCAGGCTCCTTCCCCGCCAGAGAGGTGACATTCCACATCCCTAGAGCTAGCTTCTGCAGCCGAGGATCAGACTGCCAGGGTCCCCGCCTCTGGCAGCCGCCCAGCTCACACTGCACCCGACCCCTATGGCTCCTTCTGCAGGTGGTGAGCCCACAGGAGGGGGGGCTCACATTACCCTTTCAGGCTGAGACCAACCGAGCCCCATGGGCAAAGGCCCACCAAGCGCTCGCCTCCGTGCCCCACCTCCAGACCTGGCTTCAGAGTGGAGCCCCTATGACCCATGTCCGGGCAAGGGAAACCTGGGTCCATGGTTTGTCATCATAATAGGGGTGTTTTAAAGCCGTGCTTCGTCTGGTCCCTCCCCTAGTCACCTATTTGCCATGGGCGACACTACCAGGGGCATAAAACCCCCACAACATAGCCACTAGGATCATCAGGACATTCAAACTCCTCCACCACGGTAAGGTGGCGGCTCAATATGCTAACCCTTTAAACTTTGACTGAGTCACAGATTTTCATGTTTATGTAAAAATTGTTAGTCACTGTACTGTAAGGAATATGGGCCCCAGTAATATTCCCTGGTGAGCGCCATAAATGGCTTTTTCTCAGTTGTAGATATGTAACATGTACATTTCTTGTTTCAAGATACTTTAGATCCATGGAATACAACACACTGCCACTGGGGATCCACAGTATCAAAAGCCAGTTGTAATTAGTATGTTCACAGACTTCGTACACATAGTTTACCAAATTGACTGATTTTTTTGTTTTATGATCAGTATTTGGTTTCAGTGTTTACGCTACAGAAGTATATAGGATTTTACGAGGATCCCTGATTAAACTTATTACTTTTTTTTTTTTTTTTTTTTTTTTGAGTGAATCATATCTGTCCCTGTAGTTATGTTAAAGTTGAATGGAGAAAAAGAAAAAGACAAACGAACCTTAGCTCAGCTTTGAGAAACAGCCGTACAGTTTCTGAGTTTGGAATTCTTTTAAAGCATGACTTTTTTGATTTCACATTGTTTTAGTGTATGGTATGAAGCGGGCTCTTGAGTACTTTCTCATATTGTTTCCAGTTCTGATCCTGTTGCTGTGGTGTATTATCGTCCCAATAAGCTGGTCTTTAAACAGCCTGTCACCATTTAAATGCAATTAACGTAATAAGTGTCTAATATCAGGAGTTGTAATGAGGGGGCTATTAAAAAGCAGAGGTGGTAACCACAATGTGACTCAGCAGAGACAGATTGGGTACATACACCCACACACAAGGGAGTGATTAAATCTACCAGTACAGTGAGCAGTCTTATAGCTTGAGTCGTGTCCTGACATGTACTCTGACCTTGGTTGGGAGGGAAACAGCCTGAGGCATGCATCCTCATTTTAATAAGCTGGAAATGTGACATGTTGCATTGGCTACAACCAGCTTCTGCCAGCAAACACTTGAGTATAACTATAGACCCCTCTCACCAAAAGAAAAAAACAAAACAAACTAAATTTTAAAGTAATGAGGTTACAAACAGAACTCCAATAGAGGTCTGTGTGACTGGCATATGCTGCCTTTGAAATAAGTTTGTCTTTTAGACTTTGGTGTTGCCCTGTCCTCTAGCTCAAGCACAATGTGCAACATGAAAGAGAGCCACTTCAGAGAGCTTGTTGAGCTTTCAACTTCAACATGCACCCTCTGAGACCTCCACTCACTGTCGGAGCACTCAGAACAAAGCGCACTATCCAGTCGGCAGCCGCTGGTAACATTAGACTGTAATGCATGTGTGTGTGTGTGTGTGTGTGTGTGTGTGTGTGTGTGTGTGTGTGTGTGTGTGTGTGTGTGTGTGTGTGTGTGTGTGTGTGTGTGTTAAAGGGCATGGTGCATTAATGGATGAAGATATTGTTTCATAGCCAATGTTTATAGTTGTTTGGCTTCTCATTTGACTAGCATTGATTTGGCTTGCTGTGTTAATGTCCAAATGACATTACACATTTTGATAGAACATCTGCAATAAACACAAAAATTATCCAATGGTCTTGGACTACATGCACGTGGTGTAGAACTTGGAATAAACAATACTGCACAGATCTTTAATTTCATGCATCCATCAGTAGACTAAACTCTGCTGATCAGATATATCAGAAAATCATATCATATCAATAGTTGCATCTTACGTCTAAACATTTCTGCTGCTATCTTGATGCATCTTATATCTGTCTTCATCTCTGCCATTATTCTATTATGTGCTGAAGCTCTTTTAAGTTAAAGATTTCAGATCTTTCCAAAGGTTTTCAAAGGGATTTGGTTCAGGACGCAATGCTAGCCAGATTAAAACAGTCTCAGTCAGTCTCTGTCTTCAATCCTTGTTCAGCCAAAAGACTAGATTTTTACATTAAACTCAAGTTTATGATAATGACTCTGAACATTTTAGCTTTTAGCCTCTGATACACTTTACTAGAAGTGAGCTAGAGGCAGCAGAACAGCCCACAGTATGACAGAAACTCCACCTAACTGACCTTATTGGTTCAGGGTGCAGTGCACATAAAAGCGTGAAACCATCACTTCAGATTACAAAAGGTTTCCCAGAAGGTTTTTGCGAGATGCTTGTCCCACAGTCAGTGCCAACTTCCACAGACCTCTGACTTTTTGCAGAAACCACCATGTTCTGAAAGTACATCAATGATTAGTATGATTACAAAACTCACTGGCAACATTATGAACAGTAAAAACAGGATTTTGCCTCAGTTTTCTGACTTTTCATGTCCTGATAATTGCTTTTTCAATGCTCTCGTTGTCTTTAGAATTTAATTAAAAGAAGCAGGAAATAAATGGGCCTCTTCTATTCATTAAAAAACATAAAACTTTAGCCACAAGTGTTGTGAAAATTTGCAGAACATTGATTAAAACATTATAATCATGTACTTTTTTTCCATTATATTCCCAGATTTACCAACCACAAAGTGGCAAGAGAGTCAGTCTTATTTAAAGTAAACTGTGTGTTGTAAATCTAAGAATAATGACATGCCCTTTTCCTTGTCTATGGACAGATGAAGAAACTAGAATAACTATGGCAAACCATGAAAGCAAAAATGACTAAGATGACTATGAACACACCTTACTCAACTGAAATTTGGTGCCCCTCAATCTAATTTGTCTCCCTTGCTTTTATGTTATCTTTGACTTAAATGCAAACACATCTTCAAAGGAAGTGTTTGACCCCTGTTCTCTTTCTCTCCACCCACACAGACTCATACACATACACACACTTTGTTCCCCTTGCCAACACACTGTTTTTTAAATCTCCTTTAAGATGGACACATCAAAGACATCTGTTGGCAAGAGTGACCTGGTCTGACCACTATGACTGGAGCCTAGTTTCTTTAAACAAGCAGCCCTCCAAGCTTTGATTCTGCAGGTCACCTGCCTCACCACGGCCTGAGGGAGAGACAAGAAGAGGAGAATGAGAAGTGCAGATTGGGGGTATATTTCTTCCTTCTCCTCACACCTGCTGTGGTTCAGTTTTCTTTGCATTGCTCACACCCCTGTTGTCCTGTGTCTTTTAGACACATAACTCTCTTCTCACTACCCCCCACCCCACCCTTCATCCTTCTCTCTTCGCCACATCTGGGCAGCATTAGCAGGGCTGCTGACACGCATGACTCTGATGGGCGATCAGCAGCACGGAGACATGCTAAGTGTGCCAATGGAAAAATCTCCTCAGAGCTGAAGACATAATGCTCCATAATCAGGTCACTACAATACTGCCACCTGGACCAGCCCTGGTTTCTGAAACTTAGGTGGTGGTAGAAAAAAATGTCCCTGAGGAGTGTTGAAGAAAGTTAAGGGTAAGAGAAAGATATAAGACTTTCTCCCACCATGGAGTTCATTGGAGGGAGCTGGCATGAGGTGTCATTCAGGTTGATGCATTAATCTGCTGACAAGCCCAACTTGCTCCCACAGCTCAAGCCTTTCCAGAGAGACTCTGCTCAAAGCAAATTGGCTGTCCTCTCCAGTCAGAGCTGCTTGACTCAGATCTATGGACTTAACAGTTACCTGAGGCAAGTTAGGCCAAGAGGCCGCTTCCCGCCCAGTCTGCTCCCCTAAATTATAGCCTTGCTCTGTTCAGAGCGCCTGAGGCCATGTGTGTGTACAAATGTAGTGGCTAACTTGTTGCTTTACACATAAACCCAAGAAACACATAGAGAAAAACACATCAAGATAAACAAGGCCCCATTTTTGTGCCCTTATCTTTGAACACACTGTTCCAGATTAACAGCTTCAGTGGCCTTGGACGTCCTCCTCTGCAGACAAAACTCTGTGCTGTAATTATCCCGTAATATAGCTGCAAGCAGTAAAAGCTGTATCCTCAACTGTGGAATATTTCTTGAAGAAAAGGCTATTCAACAACTTGTGCATTTACAGTGCAGCTACAATACAGTATATATTACAGTAAAGTACATTATGCATCTCAAGTATTTTTAATTTTCTGTGATAGTTCAGATCATGTTATAGGTAATATCTGTAGAGCAAATGAAGGAAACTCCAGCTGTTCTTGGTCTAGTCCATAATTTTCACTGTACAATGATCTTTTGTAAGTATAAGTAAGTATGTTTTATATGTGAATCCTGATTTCCCCATACTGTAAAAGACAGTCTTGCTTCATTCCAATCTGAAGTGTCTTTCGATGAGATAGCTTCCACAGTTGGTTTTATAACCACATGTAAGTGAAAATTGGCTGCTGCATGTTTATATGCTGTAAAAGGAGCAACTTAATTGAATTACCTCAAAGGGTAGCAAGCAAATGAATTAAGTTTATCTGAAAGGACAAAGTATAATATTCAAGTTTACTGAATCCACTTAAGTGTACTGCCATTACCACAAAGAAAAGTAAATGAAATTCATGTGAAAAAGTACTTGAAATAAAGTTTGAAACCAGTTTGAATTAACACTGCAAGTAAACTATAAGTCCAGACTGTTTAGGTTGATGATTTTTTTTTTTTAGGCAGAGAGACTTATATCAGTCTGTAGTCTGAATGACTGTAAAATGCAACATGTAAAAGTAAAAAAAAAAAAAAAAAACATTACAGATACAGCATGATGACAAATGTGCACATATTTTACTGCTAAGATTTCAACTTGCCACAAAGCTACATGGTTAGCATGTTAGCATGGTGAGTCAGTAGAGTCATTAGAGCATTTAATGTACCCTCAGACAGATATTTAGCTAGCATATTATAGTGCAAAAAACAAGGTAGCTGGATTCTTACCAGAGTTGTAAAATCAAAGTAGGGGGGTTGTGAAACTGAAAAAAAAAACTAGAAGAAAAATAAAGACTTTTTATGCAGATTATTCATTTATTTATTTTCCAAATAGCTCCTGTAAAAGTTTGAATTAACTAGCTGGTTCCACAAGTAGCACTTTGTTGATATGACTAATTAGCTCGTAAAGGATTTTGGAAGACAGGTGATTTTATTATTTTTAGGCACCCACCCTTTTCCAAACAGTGTCCACTTATCATAGTTGTGTGTAACAAATCTTATAGTGCCTGAGGTCAATTCAACATGAGAAGAATAGATTGACTTCTTGATACCTTCTCTCATTTGAATGGCACAACAATAACATTACAATATTATAGTGCATGAAACAGTTAAAATACTATTATGGCTGAAGATGTTGGCTATCATTGAAGAGCTGGATGGGCACGATATGAGCTAGCCTTGTAAAGGATGATTTAAAGCTTAAGCTGTGTTTTCTTTGTACACCTGTGATAGAGATAGTGGTTAAGCCCAGTAGCAAGTAGAGTTCCTTATATGTCTGATCATCATATAGTATTTTTATTTGTCATATCTATACAGTACAGGGATATTTCCAAAATATTTCTCAAACACATGATTATGAACTTTTGCCTTAAATATAGATACTTTATAAGTAAAGTTTGATATAAAAAAACACAGTTTTACATCCAGTTTATAAGATAAATGACCTACTAAAAATAAGCTCCATGTTATTGATTAAATTATGGTATTTGTGACTTTGGAAACAGCATGTTTTTCATGCAGACTTGGAGCTAACACAGACTGATTTGTGAACCTACTAAATTTCATATAAATCTGCTATTACCTCTTAGGTTTTTTTGATTTGTGCTTAGTTTGACATTTGCAGAAACTACTGTAATTATAGATAATTGCTTGAATAACCAACAAATAACAAACTATCACTCTGTAAATCCATCAGTCACATGCCAGGTCTCATGACATCATTGTTATTAATCAGGTTTTGTCAGCCTATATAGCTTAACAAATGCTGAACAAAGTCATATTAGGATGACATTTAAAATCACTCAAGTGGAACAATTTAAAAAATGTATTTTTCTAATGAGAGGGAGTTTAAATTAGGCATCTGTGGACAACTATTAGACTACTTTTAAAGTTTTACATAAGGTTGTAATATCATAACATTAGAACTGGACATAACAACAAACTCTAATTCTGTATGGCAAAAAAAAATGTACACACTTTATAAACACCATTTTAATCTTATTTATAATTGTTTCTTCTGTTGTTTGTTTGGATGGAAGTTTTCAGAGAACACAATGTCACACAGAGCATATTATTTATGGATGTAATGGAGGCTTCACGTCTATTTATCAATTTGGAATTACTCGTCCACTGTGAACGGATAAAATTATGCCCAGTTGATGAATGAAAGGAGACTGAGTAAAAAGAAAGCACAAATGTTAACAATGGTCTTCTTTGGAGCAGTGGCTCCTACTTCTGTACAGAGGTATGTACAGACAATGCAGCCGAGTTCGTTTGTACAGAATCCTGCACAGGTTCAATTTTACCAACCCGCATGCGGCTGTTAAGATGATTACCAAACCTGACCCATGCATATCTTCAAGCGAAATCTGGACCCGACCCACAATGTAGGATTTAAAATATGACCCAACCAGCACGTTAACACAATCATACCCGTCCATCCCTTCATTGCATTACTTTTCTTAATTTGTTCATTTAATTAAAATGATAGTATTGTTTGGTGTTGTTTTCATTTACAATTAAAAGAGGAAAAGACAACAACACAGTAAATATTGTGAAACAGCAGAATTGAAATGTGACTTCTGTGACATCAAAGGCGGATAAAACGCAGCATGACCATTCAGACCAAGGTTGCTTCCACACAGATAGGACGTATCTAATCTGGGACCACAGTCCTTACAGTCAACACAAAAGGACTGAAGTGGGGCGGTTGAAAAGGGGAAAAGGCTTTAGGAGGACACAATAGGTAAAAAAAAGAACAGAAAAGAAAAGAAAAACATGTGACATGACAGAAAAGGAAGTGAGGTGGCAAAAGAAGCTTTGTCGTGAAAGAGAAACTGAAACTAATACCTCTACACTAAACAATTTATCTCACTTTTAATCTTTTAATCCTTGCATTCAGAGTTTTACTGGAGGTTTTTCCTATTTAGTATAAATTCTGTAATTCATTTGTAGATTTCAGCAAGAAAAGGTAGAGAGAATGAATTTGAGTAATGAGGACAAAATTAAACAAATACAAGTGGGGATGTCACAGACAGAAAGACTAAAAGAGTGTGTGTCAGTGTTTTCTTTGATGTCAGCCGAGTAGTGCCCACATGTCCAGCCCCTCTCTGCCAGGAAATTACAACTCTGTCCCCCCGGAGCCCCACTGACTGCTGGGAGAAATGTTCTGTTTGATGTTCTAAAGAAGGATCTCCAATGCAATTTAGCCTTTCATCTCTTCTCTTTTCTCTGTGAATCATCCAGACACTGTCAAAGTTACAAACATTTTCACAAGTCAGAAGCCATAAGTAATATTAGACTACTGCATGAAATGAACAACCTGTGATACAAAGACAGGACTGAAAGAGGACGATAAGAGTCCATGTACCCTCTGTCCCTGTAATCGTCAGACAATAAGGATGGTCATTTGTGTAATTACTTCATCTGTCATAGGCTATTAAGTTCTCACCTCCACATCCATGTTGTAGGCATGCTGTATCTTTCAATTCCCGAGCACTTAAGAGATATTACAATCAATATTTATGCATCAATAGCTCAAATTATGCTGTTTTCCCATTACCTTTATTGTATTTTGTAGATTTTTATGGCTTTATAGAAAAAGTCAAAGCTGCAAAGACTTGCCCATTAATGGTAGATCCTCCTCTTGACCACTTCTAATGTGCTGTAAAAGATTTTGTTTATTGTCCAGGCCTAATTTTCACTACTTGACAAAATCACAGTGAATATATTGGTATAATACCAGCCAATGAGACCAATCACAGCAGACTGGGTATTTCCAAAGGGGAAATTAAAGAGACATGAGCTAAAATAGAGCATTTTGAACAGAAGGCCACAAGACACGCAAATGTAGAAACAAGTTCAGTAAACTATAACATTGTTCTGCACATGACATGTAAATATCATGTAAACATCTTCAACAACACCTTCAACAAATATTGAACCTAATGTCACTAGTTGATTTTATAGGGTCACTGAAATTTACTTTATACTGTACATTTATTGCTGGACTTAAAATTGGAACGGTGTCTCAGTATTATTAATTGATCCTGATGACCTTGATGTTACCAATAATTTAAAACTCTTTTTTCTTGCACCCTTCTAAAAAAACAGTTCTTTTTCTCTCAAAACCTGTTTGGACCTTCACATAGCTGATGTGCCAATGTACTAATTCAATATCCAACATCTGTCTTATTTCTGTTGGCACTGATTTCCACATCTGGCAGGATTTCATTACAAATATGATACCCAAAGCAAAAAAAAAAAAAAAAAAAAAAAGGCTCCTCGCGATTTATCAGCTATGGCTGATGGTTTTGGGCAGGTACAAACAGCTGTTTTGTGCCCTCTACTTGCTCTGTGCTTTATTAATCAGCTCTTGGTTCACCCTGATGATTTATGACACAGTAACACTTGAATAGGGAGGGAATAGATGTAGACTGCAGACCCAGCTGGGGGTGCTTGCCTTTGCACAGAGTCAGATTAATTTTTAACAGTTTGTTGTTTGGCTAAAGGAGAATATAGTTTTTTTGAATAAGCACCATCCCCAGAGCCACTCTGCATCATCACCACATTTCGTTGACCATTCCTCTGTAACCAGTGTTTACTACATTCATGTGGCTGCAAGGGAGGGACAGGTGATAAAACCAAATTCACTGTTCTTTTCTGGTTTGTTTAATTTCTTCTGATGTGACTGGGTAAAATAAATAAAGTGACCACAGCCGATGATCTTATTGTTTAGAAAAGAGGGAGACTTTTCATGACATCCCCACAATGAATCCACCGTTGTTGACAATGTTTTATTCTGAGCTCCATGTTTTTCTTTTACCGGTGGGTCTCATAAGAGTTAAACGAGTAACCGCCTGACTTTGGTTGACCCCAAGAAGCATCAAACCTGTCCCCTCTGACTTTCCACAGAGGAGCCTTAATAGCCTCTTTTGTAGCTCTATAGACATATAGCAGAATTTATTCTACTCATAGGACTCATGGACAAGTGCTTTCTCCGAGGTGAAGACAGCTGTCTTTGATTTGAAATGCATTCAAAATTACAACACATAGTCATCCTGCTCATGTGCCCAGTCACAACAAACAGTGTGATTAGCAGGTCAGCAAGAGTACTGATGAATGATGATCACAATGACAATATTTGACAGTATACAGGTATATCATCATTATCTAAAACAAATAACACCAGTCCATCCATAGGTGAGTTGTGCTTCTTCTAATTAAATATGATAGGACTATGTAGTCAGGTAATTTGTTTTGAGTTAGCCTCAACCTGAAGCATATGGAGTGCTATAATTTCTTGGCAGGCTTATGGGGCAAGTTTTTGACCTCTTCCTGTGGTTCTTTTGTTCTAAGAGGGGCTGGAAGGTATCAAGGGGTTGCTTATCACTCTGACACAGGATGCCAGCAGGGGTTCATAGTGCAAGGGGGGAAGTGACAGTGTGGCACTTGTTTGTTTTCATAGGGAATGCAGTCATATAGTGACACACTGCTGTGCACCTCAATGAAATAACAGGAACAGCAATTATGTCCCCAAAGATTGTCAAGTGCAGTTGGTGGTATTATCTTCTGCATGCTTGTTAAACTAAGCATTTGGGTCAAGGTTTAAAACGTTTGTTTAATTTTGTTCTCTGTGTATGTCTTCTTCACCAAAGTTTAAAGTGTCTGTAAAATAGCTACAGAAGTGCTTAAGACACATGGAATGGGGCAGACATAAAGTCATATATTGGTTTTGGGTGTATGTGACTGATGAGGGGATGTGGTTCTCAGGTCAGGCTTACACACTTAGACAAGGGGTGATAATCTCATTCTGTCACAGGTGCATTTCCCTCGAGTATCTGTGGTTTTACAGACAAGTCACACAGCTGCGTGTTTGCGTTTCCTCCATAACAAAAAGGCAACAGCTGCTGGAGTTTCAGAAAGAACCACTAGTGCCGTTACAGTGACCAAACTGATTTCTAAAATTTGCAAGGAAAGTTTTACTGGCTTTTGAACAGAGGTGTTACTGTTCACTAGTACTTGACCTGAGCTTCTAAAATGTTTTCTGTTAAAATACAGTATATATTCATTTAATCTAAGTTTTCTGCTTGCAGAAATGTGTTGCAACTGCAGATTTGCAGTGCATGGAAAGGCTTTTTAAAGTTGCTTAGTTGCTTAGGTCAGCAGTGAAAAAAGTGATCAGTTATATAAAGCACAAATAGAACTGTAAGAGATACTCTGTTACAATAAAAATTCTAATCAAAAGCTCAATCAAAAAGTGCTCCCCAAAATACTGGTTCTGCAAAATGATTATGTATGAAAGTATGTGATCACTGATACTGATTGTTATAGTTTATCAATTCTAAACTGGCTGATATGGGGTGTATGTGGTGCTTAAGAGCTGTCTGTGTGCTGTCTTTTTAGAGAGTCTAAAAGTTTCCTGACAGGCAAGTTCAAGCTAACAGCTACTCAGAGGGAGGCCTTTTGAGGTAATACTTCACTGTATAAATCAACTCAAACAAGATCATGAACCCCACTTTAAATCTGCTCCGTTTATTGGTGTGTGGATGCATTAAAACTGAGAATAAGCACTGCCTGTAAAACTACATAGACTATGAAGTGCTGCATGTGTGTCTCAAAGTGTACATTTAATTTGTAATATAAAAAACATTAAAAGTATTGAAAAGTTTTATATGCTGTAAATGTGGTTTATTTACTTTTTAACACCATTAGGAAACATGAACTGTATTGTACAGCTGTAAATATATGATGGAGATGTCAAATTTCATTGTGTACACAAGAACTGCTTTTTGTTGTTTTTTTTTATTTTTATTTATTTATTTTAATTTTACTATTTTTAGTAAAATAGTAAAGTCTTGAGAAGCTTTCACCTTTAACTTGCGTGACAGGAAACCTAATTCTCCAAACTGGCTACTGGCTACTGGAGGTAAGATAATGTCCTTTTTTCTTATTTCAGTTGTGCTTTATTAGCACAAATAAAGACATTGTGTTTAAGGTGGTGCTGCTTGTAAATTCATACACACCAAAGAGGGGCAGCTCAGTGACACATCAGTGTGTGCTTACATACCAATGTAGCACCAGTCTGTGCTTGAGAGTGATTTATGAAAAGGTCCACTGATAACTTCTAAGTATTTAAATATGCACTAAAGAAAATGTGGTTTTCATGGTGATGGTAACTGCTGCAAATAGTTTTACAGGATTCTGCAGCTGAATCTACAACCAGCTAACTATTTAATCCCAAAACTGTAACAACAATCAACCCCAACCCAGCTAGAGTTTCACTAAATTGCATAATTTTGGATAATTTTCCAGTTATTGTATATGAAGCATACTCCTAGAACAATTGTCCTTTCATAGTCTAATAAAGTAGATTATTGGAAGCATTTAAAATGAGATGTGGAGCCTCTGCAGTATGTTTGTGTTAAGGGAGGAGACTGTGGACTACCTATCACAGCCATTTCTAATTAGTTGGGGATATCACAACATACTGAGGACCCCGCTAAATGTACAACTACTGGTTTGTTTCTTTACTTATAATTCCTTTTCTGAATGCATTTGCATTCTTACAGTCTATGGAAATAATGACCACAACTACATGTATTACACTATAGTATCTGCTGTACTTCAGTCAGTGGATCGCTGCTCACTTTTTATCTTAAAGATCACTATCCTGGCTAAGAGTTGGAAAGGGATGGACCACAGTGCTATCAGTGTTGATGATAATGCTAACTAACCAAGTAACAGCAATAAGCATGCCTTGTGGCATTATTTGGCATTTATGCCTGCTAGTGTTTCTTAAAGAGGCATAACTTTCCAACCTTAAAACTCAGCACTCCTGACTTGCTTAATGGCTCACTGGCATTTATTCTGTACATTTCTGGAGCTGTCCCTTCACAGCAGTGTCCCAAGGCTGAGAAAGTGCACTTCAAAACTTTTCCTTCCAGGATGCTTGGACATTGTAGCCGAGTTTAGCTTTATGCTCCATGTCAGCAGTGATAACGCCATTAAATTTGCGTTACTTTTTTTTCAGTTATGGGTAATCTAAAATGACTTTTTCCATCATTAGACTTCTGTGTCATTTGTGTGCATAATTTAGTCCTTTTCGCTGGTCACACGTCAGCTATAATGCTCAACACTGACCCTGCGGTTTCCAGATGTATTGATCCATTTGCTACGTCAAACAACAGATATTGACCAAATTATGTACATAAAGGACGCAGAAGATTGACAAAATGCTCCATATCTGTCTTTAGAGTAGAACATAAATGGGCCTTAAAAGTCAGTGTGCACAGCTGAATACACAAGTAACTAAGAGGTGCACACAGCAATGGTGAGTCCAGAGAAAACAATGGAAGAGTTTTTAAACTAGAAATACAGACATTACTTTTCCCTCACAAAGATAAAAGATAAGAACGTTATGTGAAATGTTCATTATGCCTAGGAAAAGTGTTTCTTCATGTTGGCTGTAGCAAATATAATCACGTGAAGCATGTCGCTTGAGGATACAGAGCCACAACATCAAGCAGACTGAGATTAGCATGGAGGATATTTCTGTTAGTAATTTACTCTATTACATTTCCATTTTATTTATTAGTCTGATCTAATATTTAGCCTTATTATGAATAAATGAACATACAGTTGAAGTTAAAGTTATTGTGTAGAAAGTAAAAAAGGTTACAGTCATAAATGCCCAACCTAATAAAAGCTTTCCTAGAGCAAGAGTCACATTATGGGTTTAAAAAGAAAAGTCAGAAGTGCATTAGCTCATAAATCATAGTTGAACATGTTTGGCTAGGTCTGCTCAGAAAACAGGAGCGAATTTAAACACTGTTCCAATGCCTGCAACCCCTGACCTCCTGACCCCTGAAACCCAGGTCCTGTTCAAGCCCCAGAACTTGTAGGTCAGTTGTTTGACCTCACCCGGTTTAGATCAGCAGGCTAATGGCCTGCCACTGTCACTGGATGTCAAAGTCTGACTGCTCTATGAGACCTCATTACACTGGGCAAACTAGTCAAGAAAGAGGCAAAGGGGATTCATCTGGCATTTCAGATCTCGGTATGCATTTGTGTTGCATGACACTTTTTTCTGAAAACACGCATGCACAGAAGCCACATTTGTTGTCATGAACACAGACACAGAGGGGTTGTGTGCTTATGGTTGATGGAAGCATGTAAGCCACAGAATATTAAAACAAGGGCGACTCTGGTGGCTTCACAAATGGCAGTGCAGAAGGAGAATTGTGTGTGTCTGTATTAAGAGGTCCTGTGATGCTGAACAATGGTTCCTCTTCATCTGGTCATGTGGTATGTGTGTATGTGTGTGTGTGTGTGTGTGTGTGCACGTGTGACTTTGTATGCAACAGTTTGAAAGTGTGTGTGTATGTGTAAGTCCCTTGCGGTGCAGCTTGGTCACATGAAAATAGTGCTAATGAGGGACGATTGTTCACAGCTGGTACCAGCAGTCAAACCTCTGCTGCACACACAAACAGTTGCACTACCAGAAATTGGAAAGTCTGGCAGTAAAAAAGTGGACAAGATTTTCTCCAGGACTCATGGAAAAGGTTGATTCAGTCATCATATGACACATTTAGTAAGGTTTAGTGACTCAACCCAAAGAGGAAGGATTACTAATTATGAAATATTTAGCAGTCCATGGAGATCAGCTGATCATCAGAAAAGGCCAATATGCAAAAATGTTTTTAGATGTTTTTGATGCAGCTTTTGACTTGTGAAAAGGGCAGATTGAAATGCATTTTATGCATCATGATAAAGACTTGAATGCAGTTAATGTTATGAGAGTTACTGTTTAAAGGCCAGCAATGTTTTGTTCACCATACCTGTCTAATGAAAAGACTTTTTTTGCAACCTAAATCTAGCCAAATGGTGACTCAAAGTGAAAGTAAACAGCAAATTGAAACTAAAATGTAGTTTAGAACTAAAGTAAAGAAACAAACAGAAAGATTAATTCAGATCTTTTGGCTGAGATCTGTGTGTACTTATCTATTCCTCACAACTTCTAAATGTTGACTTTTATGCCTTTGAAAACTGATGGACACTCCTCTCATTCTGTGACAGATTCATAGAAAGTGTAGGATGAAGTCCTATATGGAGACGTTTCTGCATCCACAAGCACAAACAAACTAGGAAGAAATTCATATCCCAGGACATTAATCAATGGATGACATTTTGTGATATTTCTGAGACGTCCCAAAAACATCTGTAATGCTGTCATTATAATGGACCCACTTAAAACAAACTCCTAAACATTTCTCAGTTTCTCTCGTAAATGACTTTTTTTTTTCTTCCTTCTTCAATAAAGTCTTGCTTGGCATTTGCAGCCACAACTCTATTTATTGCAGCCTTGTGAAACACAGCCTATACCACAATATTCTGATGACATTACACAGTTCAGTTTATTTGTTGCAATTCAGTGAAGTATTTAAGTCACCTGCTGAAATTCAGCCTGTTTTCAGCAATATAAAATTGAATAAATCTGGTATTATCATGTAAGCATAATGAAAAGAGAAGCTGCATATACATTGTCACAATGCTGTGACAAAGGTTGTATATGTCTGCATATAAGAATACAGAAAGAGTCATCTAAAGACTAATTCTGGTTTAGTTTAAAGTATATTCATTCATATGCATAAACACATATGCACACCGGTTTTATGTAGCCATGCAGTGTTTTGAGCCCATTGTACCAGCCAATAATGACGGCCCCATTAGCTGGGGGTGCTTTTGCTGGCCACCACTTAGATGCACTACAGGAGAAAAGATCATGCTATTTGCTGCTGATGTATGAGTATATCCAGCACACTGGGTTTCTTATTGGAACCAAGCCAGCTGAAAGCATTTGGCAGTGCCTGCTGAGTCTTTGTGTGAAAACTTTCTTCAGCTAGAGAACCAAACACAGTGTGTAATTGTTATTCGTGTCAGACACAATCCACTACAGCGTACTGTTATTGTTGCCAGATGAAGATGGAGCTCAATGTTTGTGTCATTTTAGAAAACAAAGTATTTAGCATCTTTTTTTATTTATTTATTTTTTCTCTTACATTTGCTCTTCTGGTGCCTAATTAGAGAGTTACATTAAAGCTACCAGCATGACTCAAGAGGAGCCATCTCATCCCAGATCCTTTTGATGAAGGAGATCCGCTGCTTTAATTACCGGTCTTCATCCATTCATGTTTCAGTGAAATTGCTCCATGGTCACATGATGACTTGGAGGGGGGGGGTTGTTAGCTGCTATTTGCGGTAGGGTTGGTTGTTTGAAGATCACAAAGCTTCTGAAGCGCTAATCATGCAAAGACACCATTTTGCATAACACTTTCTCTTATCTTGTCAACATATCACACTACCTGCTGCAACACAAAATCCACAAAATTCACAAGAAATGAAGGGCTTTATCTTTGTTCTGTTTATCAAAGTGCATTTTTATGAATCAAAAGTAAATAAATGTAACTATTCAAACTGGACCTTTATAAAATTATCCAGTTCATTTAAACTACGAGTTTCTTCTCTGCTGTCATGTTGGTGTTGGGTGTGCAACATCAGATCCTGCAGATGCACTTAGTACAGCACAGTGGTCAAAACTGAGAAGAATGCCTGTTCTTTGCCAGTACATTTTACTAATGAAAACCATGCTCAATTGATATAAAGAGAGGGAAGATGTGCAGTGGAAACAGTGGAGGAGCCTGAGGCTGTATTTATACATTACTGCCTAACCTTGGGGGAGTGTTTGGTTGATGATGGGATCAGATCAACGCAATCAATGCCACATGCCACAAGGAGCGAATGCATGTGGAGCAGGAATTTATCTCATCTCCGTGACAAGACAGCCCTAAAGTTGTGTTTCTGTTAAGAAATGTCGTGATATGGGGTTACATCGTGTGAACGTGCACATGTGTGCTGAAACAGAAATACAAAACAAGTGAATCAAAAGAAGAGTGGAAAAAAAAGTGAGTGAGGCAGGGCTATTAAAACCATGTGTTTGGGGCAGTGCCATGCAGCCATTGGTGCCTGGAAGAGATGGCAGGGTGTTTTGTTTTTTTTTTTTTTTTTGTTTTTTGTTTTTTTGTCTCTTTTTTGAGCCTGTGTATTGCCTCTCAATCAGGGAATGAAGTGACAGAGAATTAAGACTTGAAGTGTGTATATAGTGGGAGGAAGGCTTGGCTGGCTTTGGTCATGGGGATGTGGAAACAAAGTTTTACATCCCAAGCTGTTTTATAGAACCATTTACTAGAGAGCAGGTGCTAGACTATTAAAATCTCTCTTTACTAGTAAAATCACTTCAGAATGAGTTACACAGTTGGTCTGTATGACGACTTAGACATTGAGACAAGGCAGTAGCAAGTGAGGATGAAAAGCAAAAGGGAGTGTGGAGGAGAAATCGCTGAGGGTTAGAGGTTAGAGTTAGTAGAGTTGAACCACCGCAAGTTCACCAGCTTAGTTTCAGATCTACTAAAAGTTTGATGCTTTATCTTCTATGCAGCTTAGAAATACACACATAGATGAGTGCCTGCGCACACACAAACCAGTGAGGTGCAGAGAGTACGGCACTCCCTCTCACGCAAAGAGTTGTGATTGTGTCAGATCATCAGGCATCCTGCCAAAGGGAGTGAAGTTTAGGTGGGGGAAGGGGCCCACAGGTGCTGAGTCTTAAGCCTGGGGGAGGAGGAGAGACAGGGAGAATCAGGGTGAAGCAAGTGGACGCATTAGGAAAGGGAAGAGGAGAAGGAACCCTCCTTCCCTGTCTCTTATTAAGGGCCAGCACAGATGTTTATGAGTACATGACAGTGAATGGCTTCAGACAGGACAAGGAGGCAACTGCATGCCAAGGCCAGTCGCAGAGAAGCCTGCGAGGGAATAGCGTGACATCCGAATGTGTCAACAAAAAGAACTGAATTGTTTTCTAAAGATATCCGAGCTGTGACATATAATTGTCCAAAGCATGATAAACACCTTCCGTGAGCATTTCCCAAATGTGTGTTTTGCTTTGACTTTTACTTTTTTCAGAGAGAGTTTTCTCTTGCCTCTCTGTGCCCCACTCAACACACACATGCATTCACATTAAATTTGCTTCTCTCTAAAAAAAGAAAAAAAAGAAGAAGAAGAAGAAGAGGAGGGGAAACATGCTGGTAGATTGTATTTGCTCAGCAGAATTTAATATGAGCGAGCTAGTGGTGCTTTTCTTCTGGGGCCAATTCCCTGGAGACACATCCATCTCTAGGAGATGGTTGGGAGGACAAAGGAGGACTGCCCCCAAGGCTCAGCCCAGACGTGCTTAAATACACTCGCACACATAGAGCATGATGGTGCACGCAGATATCAACAGTTACAAACACACACACATAGCCATGCACATATTCACACAAGTGCAGTGCTCAGACAGAGTCCGCCTTGTCTGACAACAACTACAGACTTGGAATAGAGAGAGGAGGAGGGAGCTGAAAAGAAAAAGATTTGAAAGGGACCCTGAGAGGTATACTAAAGTAAATGGATGGACTAGAAGAGGTGGAAGAGGAGACATTAAATGGAAAGTGACATGCTAGATGCTAGGGCTTGAAAGAAAAGGGAGGTTTTCCTTTAAGAGGAAGACATAGAGGAAAAAGGAAAACAAGGTTGCAGTAAGCGGTAATGCCCCATGACAGCCCTGTCAGTTGAAGGAAACAGAGTGAGGACATGTTTATATTAAGAGTTATGGCAGGCTTTCCAGGAAGGTTGTGCTGATTCTTCACCTACTTATGGTCAGATCTGACAGTCAAGTCTGACAGCCCATTTTACAGTGTTGCACAGTCCCTGAAATATCAACAAATCAGATTTTTAAAACCAGAGAGAAAAAATAAGTAACTTCAAAGCAAAAACAAAACGTCAAATTCAAGTGGACCCCTCAAACTTATCAAAACCAACTGCAACCTATTTTATAAGTGTAGTTTAAGAAATTGGGTAATTGTGTTTTGGTTAGTTGGCATAACAAGTCGCATAATCACTCCAGTGCAAACCCCCTTGGAGAATTCATGCCCTGGAACAGCCTTCAGCCCCGCGTAGTTTATTTCCTGTTCCTGACGGAGGCAATGAAGGATAATAATCTTTACGCTACACTTACTGCGCTTGATGATGCAGTCACACAGCTTCTTTAAGAAGGAAAGAGAGGGGTTAGAGAGAAGAAACAAGACAGAGACCTGTCTCAGTAAGTCCCCTTCCCACGGCATGATTGATGTGGCAGATGCAGAGAGTTCCTCCAGAGAGAAGAACGTGCTGAAAACACCATCTAGATCACAAATTGTGATGCAACTATAAAAAGATGGCTGATCTTCTTGTCTGATGTGATAGCTGGAGTGAAACTCTAACCAGGTGTTGTATAGACCAGCAGTTAGATAGAAAATCTGCAGTCCTCTTGAGGGTTATTGGTAAGACAGGCTGTTCTGGAAGCAAACTTGAAAGGTTTGTATTACCAGCAGAGCTCTACAGTGCTGTCATACAGTTGTGACTGTTTATGAAGAGAAATGTGAAGTATTTAATGTCAGTCACCCAAATCTTGTGTCGCGTAAAGTCACACTCTTTTATTTTTAGTATCTTCAAAACAATCACAGCATACTGCTGAAGCTGTTAAAATACTGCAACAAAGCATGATTACACAGAAACCAATAAAATAGGGGATGTGACTGATTCATATTACTACCCTGCAGCCTGAACAAAACTTCAATGTGATTGCTACCACATCTCCATTCCCCGCGTTCCCCCACAGGAATCCCAAAATCATAAACAGATTCTTGGTTATTTCAGAAACTCTGCTGCTGCCTGGGTCAGATTTACCCAGGCCTGGCAGCAGATACCCATGACCAACCTTATTACACACTTACCCAATTACCTAGTGGAACTTAGCAGGTGGGGGAAAATAAGACACACTCTTCACAAACACATATATCTGCATGCATGCAGGGTTAACATGAGGTTATGGGGTTGTCAAGTGCACAGAGTGAATAGATACTGAAAAAGTGCACCGAGTTGTGCATAGACTTGGCCTCTTTCCAGCTGGTTCTGGGCTGCAATACAGGTGCCCCACCAGATCACCACCCAGACCCCTTGCACTCCCCCCATACACACACAAACACACACACATATTGCCCTCCAACTAGAGCTAGCTTCTACAACAGGTGCAGTAGGCTGGACAGCAGGTCCCAACATGCAAGGAAACAGACTGTTATTATTGTGGACCTTCCTTCCATCATCTCCTATTTTATTTCTATTTTTTTAAACATGTTCTCCCTTCCACCTCTCTTTCCAATCACCCGGGGGAGCAATCGAGAGGTCCAACCTGAACATGTAACCTGAGCACAGCTCTTTTGTATTGTGCAAGGACGTTGAAAAAAGGAAGGGATGAGTGGAGGATGTGTTGCAGAGCTTGGTGGTGTGCTTGCGTGTGCGCATGTGAGTATGTGGTGTATTTTGGAAGCAGTAAATAAGACCATGAAATGATAGATTTCTAACCTACTGGCACTTGCACAGTCAGGCACATAGTCAGTCAGGATTAGACACACTGCTTTTGCTTGCTGACAGTTAGATGGTAATCCATCCATCTTAGTGTCCACTAACAATAACTGTATAAAAATGCAAGGACATGAACAAGTGCTGTCTTTGTATACTATTTGTATACACACACACGTGCAAGAAATTTTTCAAAAACTCATTTAACTGACTTCCAGGGACTGTATGTTTTTTCTTGCACAGAAAAACTTTGCATCGTGCTGCATTTCATTATGTGAAATCCAGATGTTCTTCTTGGCTGCTAGTGAATGTCTTCAGCTGTGTATGACACCGTTCTTGGCCTCTGCACACTGAGCACAGACAGGGAAACGATGCCTCAGGGCAAGATTTTCTGCTCCCTCTTCCAGTCATCTCTTCATCCAGTCTCTTCTTTGTCTCTTTCTTTCACCCCCACCTCCTTTACTGACTTACACTTTTGCACCCTCTTCCATGTTTCACCTCGCATCCCATCATTTTCATCTCCCTCTTATGCTCTGTCTGTGTGCCACTCTTATCACATTGTCTGCTTTCAGAGACATGGGTGTTCTGACCATTGACAGGTAGTCAGAGGACTTGTGGGAGCCGGCTCCAGAAAGTCTGCCTCTATACCTACTTTGACACAGACTCTCCCTCATTCATACATCTCTCTCTCTCTCTTTCTCTCTCTCTCTCTCTCTCTCTCACACACACACATACACACACACACACATAGTCATTTACAGCTTGCATGGTAGACCAGTCATGCCAAATGTCATCTGACAAATTACTCTTTAGGGTTCAAAGAGAGTGATGTGTTGCTCATATCTGTCAAACCAAACACTACATCAACTTAATCATTGTTTTGAATGACTAGCTCTCACCCAGGTTTCAGTGCTGACATTTACAGTGCATGATGTCCTAGATCAGTATTTCCTCTTTTCTGTGTTGAGACGTGTACAGTTTTGTGGGGCAGAGGGGTAGGGGCATGGTCAATCTAACTAAATTGTGAAAGAGATACTGGTTCATGGTGGATGAAGAAGATTTGTTGCAGTTTTTTTCTTTAGATTTTTTATGTGTAGCTTTACTAAAGAACATCAAAACGGATTTTATACATATCCCTGAGGCCATTACACTTTAAAAATATATCAGCTTGTAGCATTGTGGCATCTGTAAAGTAAAAACACAAAATCTGGTGGTCTAATGAGCATGTACTTTCTAGCTTTAAAGTCCAAAGTTTGTTTTGTGGCTTTGGAAAATATATTGTTTGACAATTAAATTTTCAGGTCAGAAGTTAGTCTTATTCTAACTTCTGTGTCTTTGATAGGGACCTTGGAAAGTTGTGTCATCCTTCCCTCTACTGACGAGAATATAAAATTACACAATTGTTCTAATCTAAAATAAAAATACTATACACTTTATATACTATAAAATACACTTTGAAAGTTGTATTTTTTTCACTTAACAACATGCAAGGTTCTCAACATATAATATCCATCCTTCATTTAAATTGCATCTTACATGATCTCAAACATGCTGAATAATTTTGCAAGGCAGCAACTTACAACGAGCAAGATGCACCTAACAACAATCCACAGCCTCACCTCAGCAGTCCTACTGACCTCAGCCAGACAGGTCAGTATAAAAGGTTTCTGTCAGCTGACAATCCATCGTCTAGACAAAGAGCAAACCCCTTCCTAGAATTGTTTGTTGGTGGTTAGTGGTTGGAGAAAAACAGGAAGAGTGTGTGACTAAGCCAGTAAAAGCTCTTGGATCGGCAGGAGTAAAGGCTTCCTGTCTTTAGATGTCAGGAGCTGATTTGTAGAGAGACAGAATAATTATGCTTATAGACAGATGTTTGTGTAATATAACATTATGGGATGAGACGTAGGTCCAGATAAGCTGCATTAGCTACATTCAACCACATAGTGGCAGCACTGCATTAAGAAGTTTGTGTCACATGCATTTACTTTCTCAGAGAGAAAGTGATTAATGAGAGTTGTTTTTTTTTTTTTCTTTCTGTCTGATGTATATAATGTATATTATTTTGCAAATAATTATTTTGACATATGTTTTTGTAGAATTAGAACAATCTGGGTTTGTTATGGACTGATTCAGAGTGCATGACCAGTGACCCAAACAAATCATTAGTTTTAGTAAAACCGAACCGAAAAAATGACATTACTGCTTCTCACTGGCAATAAAAAGCTACAAAATGCTGACAAACTACAACCAGTTAGCTTAGCTTAGTTTAGCTTAGCATAGCTTGCTAGTTCCAAAATGACAAAATCCACCTAAACCACTCATTTGTTTCAGTAAGAGAGATGTTATTTGTTTAATCGGTATGTCTATACATCCTTATGTAAAACAGGGATTCTTCTGAAGTCTCTCAGTTTTGGGGCACTGCCAGTTATTCAGGTTTCAACATGTGGTAAACCTGACTGAGCACAGCATTGATCTTCTCATATGACTGAACTAACTGCCCAACAGGGTACTTCTTTTTAAAATAAATAAAAAAGATGTGTGTGTATGTTTTTTTTTTTTTTTTTTTTTTTTGTCAAGTAAGCATATTTTTGGATCTTCAGAAGTATTTATACAGCACACACTACTTACTTTCCCCCTCATTTGACCTGTTTCTACTTTCCTTTGACTCATGTGACTTCAAGTATGCACATGCCAGCTATGCTAATGATGTCAACTTGTTGCTTCACCTTCATAAAGGTCAGAAAAGTCACACATTTCTCACATTCTTGCTCCTGCAGCCCGGCCCTCCCCCCTCAAAGACAGGAGTAAATCTGCGTCCCAGACATAACATTAAGCAGTGATCATTTTCTCTTTGCGAGGTGGTTGTTTCACCTCACCGTTTCAGTTAGTGACACTGTAATTATAAGAATTTACAGCTGAAACACAGGTTGTGACATTCCTCTGCCAGCTGGAGGTCTGCCTGTAAATCTGGCGCCTTCACCTTTGGATCCTCCCCAATTGAGAAGCCACTGAAACAGCTAGAAACATTTACCTCATGTGCAGTCACAGGTGTTTATATGTTCACATTTTAGAGTGCAATGAGAAGGAGTTTATTAAACTTTATCATAATTGGATATAAGATCTATTAGCCGCATTAACCTGGTTACCTTGCAAAACCTGATGATTTTTTTCTTGTTAATATATCCTGTAAATAACTCAGTTTGTCACTAATTTCCTTTATGTCATCCAATTTGAGTTTATGTGTTAAAAATAAGTCAAATGTTCAAATTTAGCACGGCCACTTTTAGATATTGCTGTCTAAAGCACAAGCTTTCTTTTAAAAGAAACGAGAACTGCTACATCTTACCACGCTGACCCTAAACATTCAAACTGGAAAGAAAAAGGAGAACAAAACCCAGAGTTTAATCCTCGAGACTGTTCTTTCTTCCTCCCTCCAGTAGCTCCACTGCTGACAGAAAAGAGAGGGAGAAGTTTTGTGACATCATCTGGGAAAATAATCTGTCTCAGATCAAACCAGTCCTTAAACACACATCAGAAGACAAACCGAGGTAAACAATGTCCTAAGTGTTATGTATTCTATGCTTGTAAACATTTTGCAGAAAATTAAAATCACATTTTGTATTTAAATGAATAAGCTGTAAAATAAAAAAAATGCTATATGAAGAAGTCAGTGTCATAGCATTGTTTGTTCTCTGTGTGTGCTGTAATCTGAGCCTCTCTGTTCGGTTTTTGTATATGGAAGTTATTCCCGTGTAGTCTAAACGTCCAGACAGAGAAGACCTTTCAGATTTTATTCCACTGTATAATTCTTAAGCTAAAATGTTTCTGACAAAGACTACACAAGCTAGTGAACATTAGTCTATCCTCCCTGAAATCAAGAGCCCTGCATGACTCTCTCCAACACCTTTTTAGGCTTCACTCTCAGTTTTCTTTCTTTTTATTTAGATGTCTTGTATAACGCAGCTTTAAATGTTTAAATGTTTAAATGCTAATTTTCAACTAGGTATTGGTTTTCTCTGATTTCTCATAGGTTCAGTGATATTTTGAGGAACCTTTTATTTTAAGCTATAAAAATAAGATATTACTCTTTGGAGTTGATATACAGGTAAGCCACCTGAGAACCAAAGAAAGAAGGGAAATATAAAGTGACAATTGTTACCAAAATACAGCATCAAATAATTAATCTCGCTGATTTGAGAAATACATTTTCATGCCAATATAATCAACTATTTCCATTTAGTTAATTATAACTTGCATTACAATGGTAAACTATGACAATGACAACGCCATAAAAACTCAAAACTGAAACACTAAAAATGATGAGCTACTCCCATTCAGACTAGTTTATGATCAGACAGAAAATCTGAGTTACAGCCTCGCCCTTCACTCATTTGCTGTAACTGTAGACCTTCTGAGGCTCTATAGTTCAACTGTCTCGGTGATCTCATATATGAAAGGGAAGATTACACTGGACAGGTGTTATGGGAACGAGACACAAGGGTTCTTTTAGGCTCCAATCCACTGAGGAATTCACCATCATCACAAAGATTTGCAGATTAAAGCTTCTGAGAGGGCCACTTAACGTTCCGCTGCAGCTCGACAGGGGTGAGCAAGTATGCCACTTGTAATTGTCAAACAAGCTGGTGGCAGTTTGCTCCGGAAGGTCACAGGGTCTGCTGGTAAAAGGGGTGCAGAGAAAGTGAGAGAGAGGCCCAGAGCTGGGCACAATCTGGAGCCAGAGGATTTCAGCCGTGACTGGAGAAAGGGTCAGGGGCTGAGTCATAGCTACTTATGATGTCAATCGAACCCAGAAACCTCATGGTGTCATTACAGCTCTTTCGAAAAGTGTTGATATAGTTGGTAACAGAAACTGCTGCATATGTGTTGTTGAGTTTAGAGACCTTACATTGCGTTTTTAGAATCATAAATTTAAACTTCATGGTGGTGCTTCAGGAAAACTGAGGGAATCACCAAAGTCATTAAGGCAAATTATTAAAGGTCTGTGTTGGTGTTGGTCTATCTTGCAGAAGTGATTTTTCACTGTGAAAGACAAAACTTGCTAGAGAAAGGAGAGGATCACTAAAGTCCGTTTGTTGAGTGAGTCAGTCAGGACCAAAGTACTAAAGCAACCAGCTGGCAAATCCTTATGACCATCCTTAAACACATCCCACTATGGTTAAAAAATGTAGATGACTCCTGCACTTTTCCTGTCAAATATTCTCAAGAAAAGAAGTGAGGAGGCCTGTAACCTACATTAGTGATTTACATGTCAACATTAATGATGTACCACTCACTAAGTTTATGTACTGTTCACAGAAAACAGCCATTTCACAGAATACAAAGCTTAAGGTGTGTCTCGAACCCTTAGGACTGTTTGACCTCACTGAACCCTTTAAAATTCAAGCAGCAGCACTCACAGCGAAAGACGAGCAGATTGAGCACCTCTGTAGTGCCAGTCTGCTGCTGTTACCGTTTGAAGGTTATTGTAGGACAAAGAGAGAAGAAGACCGCAAGAGACCTGACAGTGTCAAAACACATTATTATCGTCCCCAGAAGAAACACAACCACTGGACCAGACCTCACAGAGAGAAAGAAAAAACAGTGGCAGAAGAAAAAGAGACAATGATAGGGGAAATGTCATGAGAGAAGTAAGCTGCTTGCACAAGGAAATCATGCTCTGTGTTTTTATGGACTTTTATGCCTACAAGTTCGTTAGAATCTAAAATAAAAGAATCTCTCTGGATAGTTGAAGAAAAGCATAGTTTAGCCCAGCACCATGCGCTCATGCAAAGATAAGCTAAAAGCTGTTAAACCCTGAGCACATCCCTGGTCCTTTTAATCAGGTGTGCCACACGCTGTCCACTCGACATGCATTCAACACTCACACACAACAGTCACACTCTGCATTCAGCCCTGTAAAGCCATCAGACTTGTATTGCTGCTGCAAGTTAGTTCACCCCTGTAACCATCATTCACACTCATCTATATCCCTGGAAACACACCCTCACCGCAAGCCTGACACTTCCACAGTAGCACAGTGATGAGAGGTACCAGGAGTGTCTGGTAGAAACAGTAGTCATCTAATCTGTGGGATACATCCCACACCCTGAGTTTGGGATGATTAGGTCACCTGAAGCAATGTCCACAAAGACTGCATCTGAGTCCCCACACCAGGGACTCCAACGCGGGTATGAAGGAAGCTGATAACCTGTATTTTCTCAGAGATCTGTGACTCAGAACATCATTAGCACACACACACTGCATTTATTCAGGTCTTGTAAGATGGTATTCTGTGCCCGACCTTTTCCCCTATTTGCTCCATTAAGAGTCTACACCCACAAACATGATGTTGCACAATTACAAGTACTCAGACACAGGCAATCAGAGGTGGAAAATTTTAAAAAAGCCAAAATTATACATAATTTGATTGACAGACTTAAAATAAAAGCCTGCAGCGTTTGATATGAGGCACATGCTCAGAGAGAATCTAAACAGAGTGCAGTCATTGTAGTATTCAATTGTCCCTATGAGAGAGAAATAGCTCTTCTTTGCTTTTATATTGGCAGATACAGTTAGAATCAAAAGGTGCTGCTGTGACCTTTTCATCTGGCAAAAAAACAAACTCCTAATCCATGATAGCAGAATGAGGGTCCTGTGAGTGTTGCCATCTGGCCCCAGTCTCCACAAGTGCTTGGAAACTTGGGCTCTCCATGGTCCCCGTCTGATCTGTCATCAACTTGCATGGGTGTCCAGCCAGCGGTCGAGTGCTTCAAGCAGGGGATGCAGAGAGGGAGGGTGGAGGGAAAGGCAGTGGACAAGAGCTGATTTGTGTTGCAAGGGCTGATTATGCGTGCTACGGGGCTGGTTTCCTGCATGTTGTGTTTGTGTTGGAGAGAGTGGCTCCAGGCAGATGTTGCAAATGAAGGTGCTGTTGTGTGCTGACATAGTGGAGGAAAAAAATCATCCTATCTGATTGGGGTTTTGAGAGGGAATGTCGGCACTGATGGCAAATATCTTAAGATTTGATGCACTTAGGAAAACACATATATTTTATTCTGGGTATGTAACAATAACAGTTAACTTCCAGCTGTACCCCACTCACATACAGACCATCCATTTTTCAATACAAGCATATCATATAAACACCACTTAAACAAAGATCACGCAACCTTTTACCTTTCTGCAGCCATCTGTATACACAATCAGACACCTACAAGTAAGCACACATCCAGAATGACATAGCAGTAATATATCCGGATATAGTTAATTATAAGGATTTGACGATTTGGGGATAAAAAAGCAACAGAAGAGACATAATCCCTACTGTCAATGTAGTCTGTGAAATAAAATGGTCTCCAACTTTACTGTAAAGTTGAGACCCGTCCCTCTGTGCAGGAGGGTGGGGAGGGGGGCTTTAAGTACAAGTTTGAAGTACAAAGAGGGACTTACATTTATGACATTCAAAGTTACATCACTGAGCAGCACTGAGGCAAGTTCTGGACACAGATAAATCAGTTCAAATCCTCCCTCCTTTCTCTCCTTCTGACTGGTTGGAGCCTGTGTCAGTCAGGGGGTGGGTGCACCGCTAATTTCTATATGCCTGTACGTCAATTTAAGACTCAGATTGCGTTTTTGTGTGTGGCTGTCAGTAGCAGCGGGCCCCAGTGGACATCTGCAACCTCAGAGTTTGATTTTTTTTGTGTGGATTTGTCTCAGATAAGGAGCTCGGGACGCGCGTCTACCTGCTCACGCTGAAGCTTCATCTTTGGATATTACTTCCACTTAAAACGCATCCGCACCTTCCTGTCCTGTCTCGTGGTGCGTTTGCATTTTGAAGTCAGCTGCTGAAGAAGAAACAGCCAAGGAGAGACGCTTTTACAAAACTTTTACAAAAGACTTTGACAACTTTGGAGATTGTGTACGTCTAAGTGAAAAAAAAATCGCGGTGAGTTCATGTGGTTTATCATCTGACACAAGAAGATCGTTTCTCTGGAAAACATAACTGAAGGAGGTTTGGGAACATGATCAGCAAATTCGTTGTGTTATTGAATGTCTTCTTTCTGGTGCGGGCGCTCTCGGCGCACGAGTGCACGCCTTGTAACCTCCGGACTTGTCCCGTCAAACCCCCGCACGGCTGCGAAGGTGGTCGGACTTTGGCTCGAGATCCGTGCGGATGCTGTGATCAGTGCACCCGTCTGGAGTGGGAACCCTGCGGCGGCCAGGACTGGGCGCACGGCTACTGCGCCCTGGGTCTGACCTGCGCCTCTGTGAACAAAACCGGAGCTGCCACGATCCCTGAAATTGGAGTTTGTAAAGGTGAGGATAACTCTCTAGTTTGAACTTAATTGAAAATGGCAAAATTTATGGATTATAGAAATAAATGTGTAGATGATGTATAGGACTTTTTTTTTCCAAGTAACGCCATTCAAAGTCGGTTCAGCCCTGATTGCAGCGGATTTGTCAGTGTTTAACTTGTTTCTGCTGCCTGGGTCAGCTCCCTAGGTCTGAGGAGCTCTTGACTTCCAGGAAAGAGTCATGTTCAGCAGCTTACTTCTTCTCAAAGCCTCATTGATTCTTAGCTCAGAGGCATTACAATTCATTTGGTAGAAGTGATTTGGCTGTGGGTTCCAGCTCCATTGGTAGCAGGTTTACTTCTTTTTTTATTATTATTATAAAACATTTAGTATAAAGCTGAGATTAGAAAAAAGACACACGACAGAAGGAGTCTGCAAGAGGTTAAATTTGTTGATGACTTCACATTTATTCTTTGTCATTTGATAAACAAGCTGCCACCTATCTTTCTTTCTTTTTTGTTATTGTTTACATGGTTGGCTTCCCTGTGTCCCTCATTGAGCCTCTAACAGTCTGACATCATAGTTTCAGTTTTTTAATTAGCAGTTCCATGAATCCACAATGCTACACTGTTATTTTCCTACCATTTAGAGCTAAGCTTTCATAGGGTGGATGTGGTCATTTTACGCAAAATTTGAGCAAGTTTCTCAGCTTCAGAGAAATGCACAGGGTTTTAGGTTCCTCACTGTGAATGAAGTCTGCAGCAATAGCTTTCCCTTGAAGAAGAAATAACTGGTGGAAAGACCCCCTCCAGCCATGCCATCTGCACTCTGTTCAGTTATTTTCTGAATGATTGAAGAGGACTGACAAGGCTGGGAGAATAAGCAGCTCTCAATCGGGGTCTGGATCTCCTGATCCTGTCCCTCCATCGTTTTTCTTTAGGGTGGTCCAAGTCTGGGCTCTAATAGGGTTTTCCAGGGTTCTCCATTCCCCCAGGTATTCCCAGGAGACATGGGGTGCTGATTATGCCTCATGCACAGGCATCTGGAGGACATCTCTGCAGCTTAACAGTTTTGGAACGAGTGGGCGATCTAATGGTTCCTCTGACTGCATCATGCCTCTGGTCCTGCAGCTGACCTCCTAAATCAGACACAAACACCCTTGATATCCCAAAGGGTCTAGGTGGGGGTAAATCAACACCTCCCAGTGTGTTTTTTGGGCCCACGGTTGGCAGGCTGTTGGAGGCTGATCCCAGATTTCCCTCCTCAAGCTGCAAGGGTCTTAAAGTGATTAGGCCTGCAATCAAGAGTAGGGGGTAAATGTTTCCGCTTTTCTGATCCCATTTTTCTGTTCACAGTTTGATTTACTGGGTGGTCAGAATCTGCTGGTGTGGAGCCAGTTTTATAGTGCAGGTGACACTTTACATATTACACGAGCAGGATACTTAGTGTTATTGTTTGGCCTTCTGCTGTCAAGAAAGAACTATCATACTGCAGTTTTTCCAGCCTGGAAATGTCATGTATTGCCAAAGAACATTACATGTGTATGGAATTAATTTTTAATCTTTCCCTTTCAGGGGAAAAATGTTATCCCAAAATCTGTTACCAGTAAATCTAACTATTCCTGAAGGTACAACAAGCAAAAATAATTGTGCAGACTCAAAGAAATAGTTGTAGTTTTACAAAAAACAAAGTTTATTATTTGCATCAGTTATTATCCTAACATTTATTCTCTTAAACTGACGAGAACTTGTACAAAAATGAGCAGTAATGTTGCAGCTTTGTCAGCATGCACCTGCTCTGTGGAGACATCATTTAGCCTGTCCATCTGATCTTTTAGGCCTCAGCCAGGTATAATGAGTCCTACCTTAATTAATTGTTTTAAATCTCTGACTGTTTTCTTGTGCCCATCTTCTCAAGCCAAGTACCTTAAGCTCCCGAGATAGTTAACATACCATGTAGCAGAATGCCTGTCTTACAGGGACGCTATGTCCACTGCACTCCTTCACATGGCTTCTGCATCTCCCTTTCTCTGGTATTATCTAATGTTTCAAAGACTTCCTTTTAAGCTGGCTATCAGCCTCAGGGCCTCTAGAGGTCAGCTTTCCCATCCAAGCTCTGAAATCCAGACAAGCAATGGCTGAAAGAGAAATCCCCCTGCGATGAAGCGTTATAGACTTTGGCTAGACTTATGCCAGACCGGATAACAGATAACCAGGAGGGACCATAACAGACATGGGTCAGTCTAAATGGTTCTAGGCTGAGGCTGCTTAGAATAACAGAGCTCATGTGGGTGGGGGTCAAGCTAAAATTAGTTGCAATGTTTTCACTGCCCAGCCTTTCATTGATTGTTTTGACTCCTACCTCCTTTTCTACATGCCAGCTTTAGCACCTTACAGACAAGTACTACCACTGTCTCAAACTAAAATACCCTTGCAGGCACAGGAAAGCCTGAGGTGGAAAAAATGTGGAGGTGAGGATCATTTTAGGGTGAAAGGAAATCAGGGAGAAAGTTTTGGTTGTTTTTTAAAGCTGCTTGTGCTCGGCCAGTTCACCGGCTGTCTGGGAGAGCTATTAAAAGCGCTGGCTGGCTCAGGTTAAAGGTAACATTACCTTCACCGCTTCCACTGGCCAGTGTTTTCGGTAGTGTTTGTAAGCGCAGGACTCTTGTACAAAAAAAAGTGTTACATAAAAGTTTTCTATTGCAGTGCCGCTGATTCACTTCAGCAGTTCATTTTTTTTTATCACAGCAAGAGATGTCACATTCTCATCTGTTTGGGATCAATATCTACATACGTGTTTTATTATCAGCTGTGGCATTTTAAAGCAAACCCACAAAGTTGCAATTCTTTCACTTTGAATCACCTCATTTTTTTCGACCCCTAGCTGAGGAGAACTCTCATTTCTCAGGTAGGGTCTCTACAGTAGTCTGGTAGACACACCCTGTAGAGGTCATGTTTGTGTTGGGTAGTTAAACCTTTGACACCTCTTCCTCTGGTGCATTGTTCCGGTGTGTTGCTATTTGGAGAAGAAAGCCATAGTATTTTGACAAGCTGCAGTCACGCTTCCACGCTGTTGATTTGATGCCTGGGAGCTAAATGCCTGGGAAGGGGATAGTCTGTGTTACAGTTTGTCTCATCCTGTTTACTCTGCTGCCACTCTTATTCCTCTTGGATAGCAATGAAGGAGGGTAATTTAGGGGTATATATGTGTGTTTATTCATGGATGAATGTGAAGGGAACACTGAAGGTAATGTGTATGTTGGGGCCCTTTAACCCCACAATCTTGGTGAATATTCAGCTCACTTGGCTCTAATGTGACATTCCTTTGTATCGTTAAAATTTCATCCAAGTGGGGATAAGCCTTGTGATGCCATCTCGGGGGTAAAACTCATTGGGTGAAGTAACAATATGTGGGTATGGTGCGAATGGCCTCAGTTCAGAGGAGGCGTTGCTGCAGCCTGCAAAGATGGAGACCCTGGGAGGGCCCCATGTTGTGGAACAAAAGCAAACAAATGGGCTCAGTAGTCGTAGTAGTGTGGCACAAGGAGAAGGGAGGAGGGATTGCAGCCCAGCATTAAACTGGTCACTACAGTGTTGTTTGTGCCAATGTAATGTGTTTACAACAGAGACTGTAAGCCGCCTAACTCAACTGTTTTGATCAATAAATGATGATTTCTAGCACATTTTTCCTTTTTTTTTTAATCTTTTGCTTTACTTTGAACTATCAAGCACCTTTTTTGTTCCCATTTTAGATGTTTTATGTAAATATCTTATAAAATGCACAAGTCCAATCCTAATAAACTTTGTTCTTGTTGCTGTACCCCACAGTACTTCCTGACCATCCGGATGCAGGTCTTGAAGATGAGCACTGTCCTCTGATAACAGGCTGTGACAGAGCAGGAGGCCAGTGTGTGTGTGACGCCCATCACTCCTGCTTGGGCTCCTTCACCTACCCAGACCAAGAAACCTGTATGAAGGCCAGTAAGTCAGGTGGGCTCTACTTTTCCAGATCTTTCTATGTTAAAAATCACAGATACACACAAGAGAGATGAATCAGAGTTTGAGTCTGTAACGCTGTTCATAGAGAGGAGCTAATTCAAAACAAATGTGACTGAGGTGACTAATGCTACTTGCATATTATAGCAATGACACAGGGGCTACGGCTTTGTGTAGTGGTTATTACACTCACCCTCGAGTGCTGCCATTGTGACTCATTGATGACTGTGGTTTGTGCATCCGCTGTTGGATTTCAGATGGTCGGAGGAACGAACACAGGGAAAGACACAGAGAGAAGTATGTGGGACCGTCCAACCCGGCCTGCATGTTCTCCGGGTGTAACCTGACCACTGAAGGCTGTATATGTGAGTCTCAGAGTTGCCACCACCACTTCACCTACATCAACCGCAGCCAGTGCCAGGAAGCAGCAGGTAACCCTCAAGTGGCTTTAGACTGACAACCGTGCAGTAGGCAACCAATAGCTCTACTCAGCTGAAAGTTATTTAGTGTCTTTGAAAGAAATCCTGTAACAGCAAGGTTATATTTACCTGTTAGAATTAGATATTTTCCAAATATTAATATAAGCATTCATATACAGGAAGTTTTACCGGCTCAAATCACCTCAGAGTGAAACAGCCACAGCATTCCTTATGTCACAGCCAGTTATGTGTAAGGGGAAATGTATTGATGCTGACTAAAACTTTGTGACTCAAAATGTCTTTAGTGGGAGCACAATAAAAAGCTCATAATATTTTTGCAAAAAAGAAAAACAGATATAAGTGAAAGATACGGGGTGAGAAAAGTAGGTAATGTCTGCCTTTTATAGAAAGAGCTGGCAAGACTTTTGGAGAGTCATTAAGGTGTGAATGAATCGAAAGCCGCTAGAAAATACAAGAATGTATGTTCACCACCGGTCTTTGCTGCCTCTTTGATTGACATTTCTATGTGAAAAACATTATTGGCAGAGTGAGTTTAGTTTCTACATTGGGATTGTGAGGTGTCTGGTAGATTGACAGTCTCTAAGTAGCGGCTGCCTCCTGAGTGGCATTTGCAAAATGGAACAAGGCTGCTACTAACTGCACTCACTCAACTTCCAACTATGTTGGGCACAATTCTTCATACTAAATCTAAACTTGAATATAAACTAGTTTGGTGCAGTTCTGAACAGATTAGGTCTAAAGCACGTGAATATGACTGCCTGTCTACATGACTTTTTCCTCCTTTAAAGTGTTCCAGATGAAAAGCAGCTTTTTAGATAGTCAATACTCTGGCTGGCAACAAGCCATGAAGACACATTAAAGTTTATTTAGTCTACAGCTAACAGAGAGGTTATTACAGAACATCCACAGTACAGCTGTATGGATGTTTATCTTGAGACATTTACTCAGTAAATCCCACAGGAAGTGTGCTCATCAAACATTATATTGTGTAGACATATCATCTAGTGTTACAATAAAAGATGGACTGTCTGTGTTGTGTAACTCCTCAGAGCCTGAGCCCACTGGTTGACAGTTTAAACTCAAACCAGTGAAAACTGTAAACAACATTTTTCAGCAGCTTATGAGTTTTCACTGCAGTATACACCCACCCCTCTCGTAGCCTGTCATTAAGCAGAAGAGCAGGATGTGTGTATTTGTTTGTCTTAAAGGATACACATGCATGTGGATCAATGCACACGTGCATGCTTGCATGTGCATCAATCCACCGTATATCATCGCATATGTGAAATGAGCCTATGAGCCTGTGTGTCTGCGTGTGTTTGTGCATGTGTCTGTGTGAGATAATTATCTTGTTTGTCTTGATGTCTGGGCAGAGATTTTTCTTTGTCTGTCATCAGCAGGAGCTTCCTCTGCAACCAGGCTGAGACTCTGTGGGTAGGAACCATGGTTCTGTTGGACTCCATGGTGACTGTGTCAATCAACACTATGTTGTTTTTAGGCACTTATTAAAATTAGTGTTGCTATGTCTTTTTTAAGGGAATACTTCCTGCAAACTTGCTGTCATGGCATGAGAGCTCCACTGTGCTCTCATGCTATGACATTTTTCTTTACCAGAAACTTGTTTTTACCTGAAACTGCATATAAAAAAATTACGTTACCCATTTGTTTATGGACTGCTGTTCTGAAACATCAAGTTCAGCATTAAACTGCCACCATCTTGGGTTCTGATTCATGAAAATGAAGTTAAATGAATAGAACTGATTGAACCTGAGGACACTATGGACATTTGCTACGGAGCACACCTGCTCAAAAGACACAGAATATAAAGCCTTATTTTTTTGGCTCATCTTGGCTTTATTTATTTTATTTTGACCAACAGAAAACTGGTTCAGTTTTCATTTGCACATTAATTTTGATCTGGACTAATTAAACAAAGGATTTTCGCTTGCATCACCAGTCCAGTCAGGTTGGCGGTTTATGTTCACAGGGTCAGTACTCACCCACTCATGCCAGCCAGTCAGTATAACAGATCAAGGTGTAGCATTACGGGGTGTAATGGAACTTCAATTTCTCTAAGGAAACCTCCCAAAGAGATTAATAAAGTTGTCTGAAATCAGGTTGTAAATATTCCAGTACAAATCCCATAGAAGATTTTTAGGTTTCAAACTTTTTTTTTAAACTACAGATGTTTAAAATCTGCACCATTGGTCTTCTTGGTTTATCCTTTCATTTTAACTCCCTGATCTGTTAAAGCTCAGATTCACTGCTATCAATGTCTAGTCACTTGTTGAATTTTTGTGTTTTTGTTGTAAAAAACACAGATTTAATTAATTATTGTTCACATGCAACATGGTGCATCAGACGTTTTGTTCACATGTCGTGGAGGAAAGAGGATGTGATTAGTGTAGTAGAGGAAGGGTTTAATGCAGGATGATAAGAAATCACAAGAGAAGCCAACCATTTTGTTGAGGTATTTGTGTACAGGCCCCATGGTCATGATAGGGTGGTGTTTAGTAATTTTACACTCTGGGATGGTTTACATATTTCATTCACGATAAGGCTCCTCAGTGTTATTTTAAAAGAATTCCCCTGCTGTTGCTCTCTGATAGTAGCACACAACAGCCGGTTAGACATTACTGGTGATTCATGTGACTGATGCTAATTTATAATCAGAGCTGGTAAAAGTTGAAAGCCCAAGTTATCCTGATGAAGTTAACCAATGCTCCTACTCTCTCTCAGGACCAAATATTGGATTTAGATTGAAGAATTGGGCCTCACATGCATGTGGTAGTTCACAAGTGGCTCATCAGACAGGGAAGTGGTGCCCACTGTGATCCCATGGCACCAGCTGACCTCACTCTCACAAATCTGCTTGCCTACATATGCCACCTCCGTCCTGCCTCTCTCAATCCTTGTGAAAGGACCGTTAGTTCTGCTTGGCTGCAGCCTCTTTGTGGCAAGACTATTACTGGCTGAGCCAGACCGCCACCGGCTGGCGGGGGCACGAGACGTCTCAGTGCTGAATGTTTGTGTGTTGTCAGAGGAAGCTGTGGCCCCGTCAGTTCCCAGAGCGTGCGTATTTATATGTGTGCGGAGAGTGATTTAAAAGAGGAAACAAAGCTCCTGTGTGGCTGTTGATACAAAAAAACATCCCTTAAAGGCATGTTGGGATTTCTGTCAGTCCACTTACAACTCTTGGTCAGCCACTAACCAAGTAAGGCAACTTTAGGCCAGCAGGAAAAGCCAAAATACACACACATAAAGTCTTAGACCCCTTCTGCCTGTCCATCTCTAACCCATTCCCTCTTTTTGGGCTTGGCCCTCTCTTCACTGAATCAGCCATAACTATTAACAAATCAAAGGCAGTCCAACTAGAGACTAAGCCAGCTCCTGATGTTCTCTGGCCCATTTGTTCTATCATCATTCTTTTCCTTACTGCCAAAACAGAAAGTAACGCAACTGCCTCTTTTATGGTTAATGAAGCAGCTGTGAACACCCCAGGTCTCCCATGGACTTGTTTTCTACAATTGCAACATGTTAGGGCTGAGTCTGATGGACATTACACGTGATAATTGTTAAGTTTTGTTTGAAAGTGTTTTATGTCCAGCCCACTGGAGCAAAGTATGTTCAGTTTTATCCCATGGTTTTTTTTATCCAACTCAGCTGGGATGCAGTTGTGCATCTTTGTCTGGGTAACAGGCTCTTTAGTCTGGCTGAAGTCTAAAATTTGTCACTGTTCTTGTTTTATTCCACCTGACAGCAAGGAGTTTCATTGGAGTGTACATATGCTGTGAAACTTGCTGTGCACACATAAACCTACATGAATGCATCAATGTGCAAATGTTGACATACAAGTTGCAGACGTTCTCATGACCTCACTCAGTCACACCTCTGCTGTGGGGTGATTTAGGAGGCTAAGATCATGTTTTTAAATCTGCAAATATTAGCTAAAGAGTAAGATAAGTCATAAAGCAGATGCAAGGCTGCTGGCATCTGCATGCCTCTAGCCTTTGTCTGTGATGTGAAGTGTTTCTACCAGGTGACCTTGATGTTGTCTTTGGGCCTGAACCCCCCCGCCCCCTCCTTACACATATACTAAGGTAGATGGTGAAAAATGCTGACTCTCTAAGCTGTGCCTGCAGGTGGGCCTGGGGCCAGACCCCCACAGCTTAACATAAGAGACAGCCCTGATATGTCCCCTCATGAAGCAACTTTACAAAACCTGAGGACAGAGCAGAAACCCACAGAAAGCAGCTGGACTAAGGCGGCTTTGTTCTCCCCTGACTTGTTTCCAAAGTCAGTCGGTGAACAGAACTCACATTGTGCACTTTTTTCCATGAGTAAACTCAGGCTGTCAACGCAGCCTCCTCTGCCTGTTTGAGTCCCTCTGGTTTGGGGAAAGAGTGTGCTCCTTGTACCCAGTCCTGAAGAGAAGAAAAAAAGCCGTTTTTAGTGGAGGACTTTCTTTCTTCAATGAGTTGCAGAGATGCCAGAAATATGCATTGTTTACAGAAAAGATCATTCTGGGATTATAAGGCAATTTCCACATCTCACCTTCTCCAGACCAGCATTGTGTGTGTGAGTGCAGCTAAGAGAAATCACGTATTGATGTTTTCCATTCTTTGCTATCTTTTAAATAATAAAAGAGCACATGTTGCCTAATCTGCAGAGAGAATTTGTCAAGCATACAAAATCAGGGCTTTGTGTTCGTGGAAGCTGGAGTATTGCCACCATTGTGATTGGTTCTGCGGTCGCTGACTCACTAATTATAGCCATTTATGCTAAGAGATAGAGCACAAACTGCACAGGATAAAATCCATTAGCTGCTGACTTTTTCCACCCTCCATATCTGCCTATTCTGCTTTTAAATGTTCCAGCTAAAAAATTATATTAATTAGACCTGCAAGGGTTGGACCATTTCCACAGATGGATACAATTCTGTTCATTTGAATGACAATGGTGTGTCTGCCAGCTGCTTTTCCCAGAGCTCTCTAACCCCAGGCATTATCAAAACTGAAAGAGTAATCAGCCTTCTCTGAGGCACATACAATACATAGAAAGTGTTTTTCAGAGCGAAACTTTGTGCAAGATTGCCCCAGCGCATTTTCTGTGGCTTTTAAAAGCTTGAGGTTTTCATATGCAAAACTGGTCTTCAACTGAGCAGCAGCAGACTGCGTTAGACTTTATTGGATGTAAAACACTGTCCAATCAGCACCTCTAACTCAAGTTTATTTAACTTTGGCACAGAAATTTGGCCAAAAACCGTTAAAAGGTTTGTGGCCTTTCTTAATTCAGGGATTTTCCCTCAATTTCTATGACACTATTCAGTTACAGAGTTTATCAATGAGAGCTTTGTGGCGGTCCTCACTTGTTCCAGCGTTGCTTGAGTAAACAGTACAGTACAGATACCTCACACTCCTGCTGTATTTATCTGGAGCCAGAAAAATTCAACATTTCCCTTCTCCTCAATTTCATCTGTCAGTTATGTTCCCTCCACCCACCAGACTACAGCAGTCACAGCCAGAGCCTCTCTTTTCTTGTTTTTTCAAAGTCAGGCAGACATGACACATGCCAGCAGAGCATCAGGTCAGAGAAAAGAATATATCTTTCAAAATTTGGAATAAATGAGAATATACAGTCTGATTTGTAGGTCTCATTGTGGTCTTGAGGACTAGCAGAGCAAAATCATTATTGAGGCATGAGCAGTCTGGACCCTAAATCTGCTTACTGGTTTGGTTCCCACATCTGAAAACTCTTAAGGATCCATTTACCAGTCTTTGAATGTCCGGTTTGAAGCACATCCTCTGAGAGACTTGTGTTGCCCTATTGAACCAGCATCAGTCTGGGAAGCCCATCAACAAAACTCTGGAAACTTTACAATACAAAAACCCCAAGCACTGTTATGCAATCTCAGCCTGTTTCATTCCCTTTCCTCAAAAACCAGATGTATGCAAAGATTGTCAAGCATTTCTCATTACTGAATAATAACCCTCTTGATTTAACTCCCAAATGCTGCAGTCATTTGTTGACACATTTTCTCCTGTAAATGAGATGGTTTCCAGTAGATGTGCAGTCACCACATTTTCCTCATTTTCATCCATGAACCCTGCATAAGTTAATACATCTTTTCTACTTTGTGCAGTTTTCTTGTAAAAAAAAAAAAAAAAAAAAAAAAGGCATAATCGTGTTTTCCACAGGTTTAACTTTGTGATTGATTGGCTATAAAACAGGACATCAGTTTGCTTTCCACAATACTTTTGCTCTGCCTGTCTTGTGTACATTACAACGACAGAGAACCAAAATAAATGCACCCCGGTGAAGGGAAGCTTCTGTTCTCATGCAATATCTATAAAGAGTGTGATCTACTTTCATTTCATTTTCCTAAAAACATTCCAAAATACACTCCTGAGACCTTTGCCCAGATTAGCTGTAACCCCCCAAATGAGGGATATCAGAGCTATTATCTTGGCTCTGCAGATGAATAGACAAACACATCCTGGTGGGCTAAGTGAAGGGGAGTCTGTAAACTGGAATGAAGAAAAGCTCTATTGAAGGTTGGTTGGTATTAATGACTGGTTTAGAGCATAAGGGTCTGTTTGAATTGTGGGCAAGTTGGGCCAGGCTGGGTGAGATCTGAGCCGCATCGACAGGATATGCGGAGATCCTTGACGTGTTGAGGGAGAGAGCCGCGCTCTCGCTTCTCTGACACCATGCTGTAAAGCTGTCACGGACTGAAGTGGGGATTTGATGACTGCACGCAGAGTTTGTGTTGGGTGACTGTGTGAACTCAGCCTTTAGCCTGTAACATGAGCAGCATCGTTTTAAAGTGGCTCAGCTGACTCTACAAGCAGGCAGCCGTCTCACACTCATGCACTCAACACAGGAGAACAGTGTTTGCACTGTCAGAGCTCAGAGCAGCTGAAGGTGGCGTTACCCAAAAGCAAAAGGGGGGGGGGATCCACATCTGTGTTTGTCTCTGTCACTGTTTGTGCTTGCATAGCTTTGTCAGCTACCTTTACGTTAACATGAATGTGTATCCATATGTGTCTTTTCTCTGCAGAAGAGCTGAGGTGTGCTGGGGTGACATGTCCTCCTCTGCAGGTGCCCTCCTGCCCCAAGGGTTCAGTCCTGACCAAGAGCTACACACCTCCTGCTGGTTGTTGCCCCTCCATACCACCCCAGTGCACTTGTGACCTCAGTGCCTGCCACAAGCCGCAATGCCCGAGTGGACAGCATCCTGTTGCACTTAGTCATGCCAGTGGTCAGCCGGGAGACTGCTGTGATGTGTTCGAGTGCCAGAAAGGTGATTGCACTGAACTCATCTCCACCCACTTTGATTGCTGTCCCACTACGAGTAGCAGTTGCACAGTTGTGAAACACAATGTGTAACTGGAGAGAGTTGGGTTTTTTTATGTTTGTTTTTTTGTTTTTTTTTTAATAAAACTTTTTTTTCCCCTGCTGAGAAAGTGGTTACAGAAGAAAAGAAAAATTACTGATAAGGTAATTCGTTTCTGGCTTTTATCAGGTGTCAGTGCCTCCAAGTGTTAATTTGCCTTGGTTCATTCATTTTCTTTTAGGGTTGCAGCCGCAATTTTTTTTTCTATTGTCTAAAGAGGCATTAAAAAAAAAGAGAGAGACTGATTTTTTTTCCCCCAGACTGGTTCAAATAAGCTGATGTAAATCTTTTTTTTTTCTTTTTTTTTTTTTTTCTGGTGAAATGGAGACAGAAGGAAAAGGATGCAAGAGAAAGCAGATGTTGAAACTTCAGCTTTCCTCTGTTATGAAGCAGAGGCAGCCAGGAGAGTCAGGAGGACAGGGAGGGGGGACCTGTGGTTATTGGCCTGTTTACTCTGCAAACCCAACCAATATTCGCTGCTTTACCAACAGAACAAATTCCCATTCTGGCCCCTCCAGATGTATAAATGAGTGCCATGTCCTGGAATTAATGGACTTAACAAGCCCAGTGACCAGAAAAGTGCTTAGGCTATGAATTTGCTCAACAGAAGTGCAGTGTCAAAGGGTTCCTGTCTGGTCACACGTCCAGAAGGAAAAAGGTTCAACAGTTCATTGATGGGAATGCTTTTTATGTGCTCCAGTCTGCCATTGGGGAGAGTAATTGAGTCCGGCAGGCCGGCGGGGGTTGAATGGCAGCCATGGGGGCCATGGGATCAGTGTTTTGATAACAAGTGTCTGCTGCTCTTTGGACCTGGGGCTTGATGCCTTTTGTGCTGCTTCTACTGTCCGTTAGGCCTGCATGACTGCGTGGCTGGTCAATAAAGGTCTTCAAACGGGGACACGAACGAGGACAAGGACATGGCACTGGATCGACTCCCCAGTCCTGCAGCAGCCTCCCACATGCACAGAAACAGCATCAGATAAAGTCCAAATCACTTTGAATTGTCATACTCCAATGGAGCCCATTTTACACAACCCTGCATTGAAGCTTTGTGTGTAGCTTGGACTGATTAACTTGTTTCCATTGCCCGCTTGGCTGGGGGCTGATATTTAGTCAGGGCTAGTGTGTGGATGTACAATAAACTCCACCTGTGTGTTTTGGCTTCAGCTGCATCTGTGTGGCAGTGCAGATCTGGCCGATCAGTCCTGACCTAATGTCACCTGATCTTGTGGATGACCCTGTTTAGCTGCTGTTTATCAACACCATTGCTGACACTTCTTCTGAATATGTTCCATGTTGTCAGGCTGGACTGCAGAGTCAATTCAATGCTGCACATGTTGTATAGAGATTTATGCTGATGTTGCAACAAGGCTGAGATCACCACACTAATGACTCTCAGGGAGCTCAGCTTGACTTTGTTATAAACATGCAGTGCAATAACAGCCTTGTTCTCAAAAGTTGGGGTTGATAAAGGGAAAAGGGGTTGTGTTAGTAAGATGAGTTAAACTCATTTCTAAAACCAATGTCAATGAATTCCATCATTATTCATCTATGGGAAAGGTCTCTTACAGTGGATGTGCTTTTTATGCCTGTACACCACAAGAGACACCAGAATGACAGTTCATTATGAATGATTTAGAGAAGCTTTTGGTCAATATTTTACAGACTGTGCATCTCCACAGCCAGTCCTCGCCTCAATTTAGAGGAGACTGAACATCAAAAAGCATGACTGGAATTTAGACTCTGTGCCGCAAGTTGTTTTAGGGATTACCATTAACAAACACAGCGGAAATCACATGTGAGCATCCCCTCATGTGACTTCCTATTGCTTCTGTGAGCGTTAAAAAGCCGTTGCCTCACCTTTTGATTTCGGCCAGCTAAAGTGCATATTGCATTTTCTCTGCTTGGTTTTGCTGCACGCAAAGCAGGACAGCAGGAATAAAAAAGTGAGGGGAGAATTGGGAGGGGAGGGGGGGGGGTTGAAAAATGGCAAGGAGGAAAATAAAAGATCAACAAATCCCCGCTTCGACTTTCAACTCAGCTGCCGCACCTGCTTTGTGTTAAGAGTGTAGTGCTGGTTGTCAAGAGGCATGGGGTCATTGGCACAGACGCTTTGAGTCTGCACTCAAAGGTATGGCATACAGATGCTGCTGTAACCTCTGCTCTCATTTATAGAAACTGCTGCCCCCACATCTGCTCCCATCTGTGCAATACATTTATTCACCCAACTAGCAATCCTCTGCAAGTGTGGAGACTTTCTTACATAACCACATTGTCTCACTTTCCTCATGCATGTGTGTTTGATGGAAAGGTATTATGTGGTTACTATGATCTTTCACTGTTGGGGAAACCAAACTACTGTGGTGTGATGTTATGCTGTACTCTTCCTTTTCCTGTGGTTGCAACAACATCCTAATTAATTTTGAATGCATCTTTTGGCATATCTGTAGTTATTTTACAGCCATTCCTTTACCCGTTTCCTTCTTGCTTGCATGGTTTTACACACATTTTTGACACTTTATCATTTAAAAGATGTGCTGTAACTAAGATAGTTTTACTCCAAGGTTGGTAGATTGTAGCTGAAACTGAAAGCTAAATGCTTAAATGCTTTTAGGAAAGACAGGCCAGAGCATTGATTCACTCCACCTGCCACCAGCACACTGAGCCCAGATCCCGCCAAAGCCTCCGACCCATACTGTTTTCTTTTACTCTGCACTCCAAGAGTCCAGAGTCTTTTCAAGACTTGATAGATCCCTGTGAAATTCCTCCCCACTGACTTAGTTTCATTGTCTGATGAATACCATTTCCACACCAAAGACCTAACCCTCAGCCATCAGAGTCTTTCTCTGCACCATTCGGATCAGATAAACATTTCCCTCGCTGATAAAACATGATCAGATGTTAATGAATTTCCATTGATTGTACACAGTTGTTATAGCCTCTCATCTCAACAGTAATCATACTGTCATTTATAAATCAAACATCATGCTAAACATTACGCTTCCCACATGGAATTGAGTTTAAGGTTGACAGGACTCCTATTTTCTATGTATTTTTCTTCAGCTTCTCCCAAGTGTGTCCACAATGGGAAAGATTTCGCCGAGGGAGAGGTGTACCGCATGGACCCCTGCTGGCTGTGTCAGTGCCGAGGAGGAATCTCCTTCTGCTCCAAGGCAGAGTGTGCTGAGCTGGACTGTGAAAACTTCTACATTCCTGAGGGTGAATGCTGCCCTGTCTGCATAGGTACACACACTTACATTATTGTATTATTATTTTGTTTGCAGCATCACTTTCCTGAACATCATGCTGCTTTAATGAGAGAGTAAAAAGCTGATTTAGCAAAAATGTGTACTTCCCAGCACACGCTATGTGATGGCTTCCTCACATCGCCAGCTTTCATAGTTGTTAACATACATGGTGAATAATGGGAGCCAGTCAGCGATTCATTTGCACTGGGGAGAGTTTGAGTGTGTGTGGCTTGGCAATGTAAGATCTGAATTTAACTTAATGGGGAGGCTCTTGCAAAAACACATGTGCTCAAAGCCAGGTAGGGAGCTCCGATATGTGTTTTTGGCATTGTTAAACAAGAAGGGCTTGCAGCGCATATGGCAACCACATTACAGACTGCCAGAAGCTTGTAGATGGAGATGGTAGCCGGCTTTTGCCTCTGGCTGTGTGGCTACAGTTAATCTTATGCATGAGAGGGGTAGGTGGACAAAGAACAGCTAATGTTGGGGGTACACCTCGTAGTCTGCACTTCTTTAGATGTGCATGCTTTTATCATTTGCTTGTGATGTAAGCTGCTCTTTCTTACTGTAATAATCTTAGTTTAGAATGTTAGAAAAAACACTTAATCTGGATGAACAGATTACTTGGTTGCAGTCTTACTTCAAGTTGTACTGAAGCATTATTTCTACTGTTTGTGAAGAGGGTTGCTGGTAGGCATAAGTTTCCCCCAGCTCAAGAGTTTTCTTCCAATTTATGGTTTTTGTTTTGCATCGCACAGCTTTGATATTTCAGTTTACAGTATTCTTTTATTACTCTCGACAGCACTGTTTAGTGAAAGTGCAATAAAACTTTGTGTTACCTGCACAGCATCAAAATCAAGTATGGTATTCATATTGGTTGGTCTGTGGAGGATATTGCAACTAAAGAGCCAGATGTTTTTCTCAGTAATATGTAATAGCTAAAAATGGAGATTAAAGGAAACAGATATAAGTAATATCTAATGTGTAGACATTAATGTGTGCAAAACCCAATCTTTAAATGTTCATTTTGTCCTGAAACAAGGATGATTGTAACTGTAATTAAAAACAAGTTGTACAAGAACAATCTTTTGTACAAGCCTCATGGAAGTGTAATGCTACACTTCCTAATATAAATCTTTTAACTTTTTATCATAGCAGTAGCAGTACAGTATGCATTAGCTGAGCACTGTAAGTAAGAAAATGGACCTTACTGAGGTTAATGGCAGCCAGATGGATTAAACAGCCCAAAAGTTTGCCAGTTTGAGAGGATAATACACAGCACCCTTCCCTTTCCTCACACCCTTCATAAGCCATGCTATGTTTGTGAATACACAGAAATATGACTTCTTTAACACTGACAGGGAAATTTTTTAGACTGCCTTCTAACTTGCCTCAAAAAAAAAAAAAATCCAAAACATTTAAATTGCAAATGAAAACAAGATTCTCAGAGCTGGACTTGGGCATCATCCATTACCTCCAGCTGAGCGAAATAGCTTCTCAGATTGGCTTTTAAACTGTCTGAAACTTTATGGCTTCTACTAAAGGCTAATGACTGGATTTAAAGATTTTTGAAGCGCTTCCTTCACTCTGGAGAGAAATTTATGGTATAAAACTCTGGTCTAGCCTTTGACCTGCAGGGTCACAGCTGAAACTCAAATAGGTGAGTTCAGACTTTTACTAAAAGCATGAGTGGGCATTGTGGGGGACCAGACATCATGAAAGCAGTTAGGCTTACCGTGTTTTCAATTACTAAACCTTTCTCAGGACAAAACAGCAATACTCCAAACTTCATCCTGCTGTTTGAACTTATAGCCATAAATATGCAGTCACGCAGCAAAGCTCCTCTATCACTTCTAATTGTAAATAAATCATCTAGAGTCATCCATGTTTTTTCCTTAGCTCTGGGTCAAAAGCAATGTTTTATCTCTTGTGAACTTGAGATCGCTTGTGGGGTGTCGCACAAGGGACCTCACAGCACTGCCTTCACTCTACCTCCTGTTATTCAGACACAGTAGAGGATACAGTATGAACACACAAAGCTGCAGCCTTAAGCTGAACTTTACTTATTTAATGGTTGCTGAAGTCAGCTAAGAATGTCACCAGGCTGTAAGTCAAACTTACATCTAGGAGTCTTTTTTTTCCTCTTAGATGTGGAGCTGCTGTCAATAGACAACACTAAGGCCAGCTGCTGGGTGAACAATAAGCTGAGAGCCTATGAGGAGCAGTGGAAAGAGGATGACTGCACCTTCTGCCAGTGTGTAGATGGAGAACCACACTGTACAGCCATGGCGTGCAAACAGAGCTGCCAAAACCCAGTGAAGATCCCAGGAGAGTGCTGTCCCTTCTGTGAAGGTAGGTGTGGGCCTTAAAACCAAGTAGCATTTGTCTTTTGAGATTAATCTATGTGGCAAGAATCTATATGAGCCACACATTAACCCCCATACCACATGTAAAAGCCTCATGTGGTCCTGCAACTTTGCTGCAGAGACCATATCGGCCTGGGCTCATTAAAGGGGAGGCAACAGAGCATTCTTCAAGCTGCAGGGTTCTTTGTGTTCCTTTATTACCCTTGCCCGCCAAAATGAGACCCACCTGTGTGTGTGAGGTTACAGCATGCTATTAAAGCAGTAGGCTGCATAATTGAAGTACATCTTTTTTTTTTCTTTTTAATTAGTTACAGCTCATTGAACTGCTCCTCTCACAGATCCTGGCGAGAGGTGTTTGATGGAGGGGTGCATGCATTGGTGCTTGTGCATCTCTTGTTTCCTCATTTACTGCAGTTTCACTAAAGCTGGCCCTAATTCAAGGTAGCATGGAGCAGTGCAAGAATCTGACTTAAATAGAGACATCTTATACATATACATATATATACATCTGCAAGACATATGTGACTATTATTGGAAGACACCTCTGTACATTAAGATAGTGATAGATATAGTCCGTCTCACAGTATGACCCACCCTAGTGTAATTGCTCAACATTTATCTGTAATTACTGTTTACAGCAGTGTTAATAGGTAGCTATTACAGTTGGCACAAGATGCATGGATGAAGTGGTAAACCCAAGAGGCTTTAAGCAGACACACAAACATATACAGTATATATTTGTAGTTTGTCTGACAGAAGATGACTGCTTATATTTTACAATTTGCACATTTATCATTTTAAACAAATTGTATTTTATATTGTTACCTCAAGGTTAAGAGATGTCATCCCTTGCATTCATGTGCATTCATTCAGACTAAAACCATCATGGTTCAACCAGTTTTATATGTAGTTTGGTTTCAAGAACATGCCTGACTTGTCTTTTTGATACAGAAAATAGTAAATTAATAGTAATAATAATAAAAAAATAGGTTTTCTAACCAAATTACTTACTTTGTCCCTCCCAATTTGTGAGTGTTTCCTCAAAGTTCCCTCCTTCCATCATCTCTTTGCTCTCCAGAACCTTCTTATGAAACAGTTAGCCCCATGCTGTGCCCACCCCTGGAAAACTGCACCCTGTCAGGGAACGACTGCCCTTACGGCTTCATCCAAGACAAGAATGGATGTCTCCTCTGCCAGTGTCACAACAGTAAGTCAACAGTAATGTCAACAATGAGATTTTTTTCCTCACATTTGTTGAATCGAAAGGGTTAAAGTTTGAGGGCATAACTATCAGCTGCTTAAAAATTGATACATGTGTTTACCTGCTAGCTACTGCTGGTACCAAAAGAATTTGGCAACCTCTTGGTTTTGACTGCAGCGTAGACGTGCTGATATTCATCACAGCTTATTTGTGTCTTTGCAAGTCTCTCCGTCGCAGGAATGTTCCTGCAAGCATAGCAAATCATGCCTTTGCTTTTTTGATGGATCGCTGTACCCATGATCAGACGACCTCTGTCTCAACTCTTTCAGATGATTCCTGTCCTGACCTGGGAAAATACTGTTCTCTGCAATGCCCAATGGGATTTAAGAGGGATGATTTTGGCTGTGTGTGTGAGTGCAGTATCCCCACGCCCAAGTGCCGACCTCTGACCTGCACAAAGACCTGCCCTTATGGATATGTGTATGTATACCCACTGACCCCGTGGGTTCCTCATCGTCCAATTTCATCTACACCCATTTCTCATCCATGCTTTCTGTCTGCTTTAAAAACATCTGTGTTTGTCAGTGATGTACCACACAGGCTTGCTGTGATATACTTATAAGATGTGAATGCTTATGTGGGCTGTAATATTTGGAAATTTAAGTAAAGGCTTATCAGTTTATTAATATAGCATTTATGTATAAAGCTCTAAAATAGTTGTTCCAATCTAAGATCAAAGGGCCTATCTATCATGGTGGGCATTCCCAGGTCTCTAAATCTGTGTGTGGGTGTGTGTTTTTATGTTTGTGTGTTAATATGTTGCTGTGAGGTCCACATTAGCCTCTCAGCCCCCTGCAACTCCTCTCCTCCTAATCCTATTTAACCCAATCAAACATCTGGAAGTGCTTTGTAGCAGTACGTTTAGTCCCCAGGCACCACTCTCATTTCATAAATCATCATCCTGTCTCAAAACAGCGATCAAAAACACATCAGGACCAAAGCAGCCTTTATGAAATGTATACAGTCAGGAGCCTTCTGATAGTTCAACCATGCTCTCCGGAGCCAAGGCTAAAGATGAGGCCCGATAGTCTGCAGAGGAGAGACGGGAGGATGAGCGAGGATCCTGTGGGGAAAAGAGGACAAGGAAGTCCTGGTTATATCCTTCATAAGCAGCTGTTTCGGTCTTGCCTTAGAAGTCTGAAATCCTCTGAGCTTCCCTTTCTTCACCATGCAATTCTGTCTTCTCACACAGGACTCCTACATGTGGCCATCAAAAAGAAACATAAAGATCAAATGATTTCTGTTTATACTGAATGCATTGATGACATCCTTCAAGTATTTAATGTACATACCCAAAGCAGGATGGATGTAAACCTTGTAAAAATTATTATTTATGAGCAATGAAAGACATTTTCAGGGTCACAGTTGCAGCTGAAGTGATGTTTTTCATCCTTCATGGCTCAAAAATCTACATAGGTCATGAATGGCATTCTTCTGGCCATCACGGTTGTGCCACACTGAAAATTATGCAGCGCCAGCAGTCTAAAGCCAGGGCCTCCCATGTCTCCCCAAGCTTCTATATCCCTCTGGAGCCTCAAGCGCTGCTTGGCATTCCTCATACCATCTTTAAACAAAGCCTTGTTCCAAGGTCGGCAGACTCTGTCTCTGTGTTTGTACAGTGAGGCATTGGCCAGCCTCTTGCAGTGTTGTTTCTATAGCTGTTATTGCTGTTTCAGCATAGAAAAGCTCTTCTGTTCACTGAGCCTGAAATTCGTGTCGTCTTTATGGAATGCATCACAGCTCCAAGGGGCTAATTTTAGCAGATGAATATTAATTGGGTAATTATCAAGGCTTATAGGGCCTCAGCATGAAATAAGAGTCATCACTTACCTGGAGAGATAAGCAGAGAGGGAGGCTTGGTGAGAATGAATGAGACAGGGAGGGATAGAGGAGAAGTCAAGATGCAGTCCATTCTTTCCTCTGGATTTTGATAATTTATCAACCTGCAGCTCATCCATGTTTTATTAGGCAGATAATTGGATTTCAACTGGTCTGTTTCCAGTTTCTGCTCTTCATACTTCTCCTCTCCATAAATTCAAAAAATCCTTTTAAATTTGCTTTCTTGAGTTTCTTTCCTCACCAGTTAAGTGAAATTATCAGCCATCAGCTTAACCATCAGTGGCTCCTATCTGCTCCTGTCTTTTTCTTTAATGTCAACATGCTCCTATTATCTACATTAGCTCTTATCAGGCCAATGCTCACTAGTACTTTTATATGACTGCCAGAGGCTTTCAGAGCAATAAAGATGGTAGCAGGGTGAATTGAAAGCATCTGAATTGGCTTTAGATTGCCCCTTCCACAGTCTTTAAGGTTGGTATGATGTGCAAACCACAGGCATCTCACATGTTGGCCTTTTATTTGCCGATCTTCAAAGGGAGCTAATATGGAAAGGGGAAAGCAGGTCCAGATGTTGATTATTCTTGAGGATCTGCATCTCCCTGTGTCACAAGACCAGGTTGTTTCACAGACCTTGAAGAAGTAATTGAATTTTGAGCCACGTTAAACCTCCATTTGTGCCAGTGTTGTTTACTTCCTGACACAACCGTTGCAGAAGTTGACTTAAGTTCTCATGTTTATCACCCTACAGGAGGAACAAACATGGCTGTGAGATGTGTCGCTGTGTCAAGTGCCTTCCTTTCACTTGTGATAAGCACTGCAGTAATGGCTACCGTCAGAACAGGAAAGGCTGTTCCATCTGCATATGTAAAGGTAAGATACTCCTGTTAGCAGTCACATACTCCTCATGAAGCATGGATTAAAAAGATGACAGATTTGCAAATTAGACATTAAAATATTCAAAAGTAAAGCAGCAGTGGTTCCCCATTTTCTGAAGTGACTAGATCCTGCACATCCCATAATGCAACCTGGATAGCACTTTTAGTTATTATGCATGTTAAATCTCCATATCTTATAAACCTTTCTCCTTTCTCCTTATCAAGAGCAGAAGAGGAAGTATGTGATTGGTGCCGTTTGCATGTTTGTCATCAGTATTGCACAAAAATAACCAAATTTAATTGCATTAAACTTGGCGATTGCAAAATAAGAACAGAATAAGATTGCTTTGATTAACACTGCAAATGTTCCACCCACCTATTATGAAACAGTGCCTTCTGTGTACCCTTCAAGCTTGGAACTCTTTGTTTAAAAAAACTAATTTGTAAGTCCAAATTGAGGTAACTGTGCATACTTAAAGTATTTATTTTGGACTTTAAAAACTGCCAGAGTCACAAAAGACATTACATAAGGGTATTTAAAGATTTGTAGGACTCTCCATAAGCAAATAGAAATGAGTTGGAAAATTGTTGTTGCCCTTTTAATAACCCATTACGCCTTAGTTTTTGCTGAATATTACACTGATTTATATGATTTAGTGATTGCTACATAAATTATGCTCTCAATTAGTTCAACTTACAAGCAGAAACAGAAAAATATATCTAATTAAGTCTTATGGAGTCTTTTTGAATGACTTCTTTCTTTGATTGCTGATACACAAGTATTAAAATGGGGCACTGCAATAGTTAGATAATGCAAAACATCCTGTTTAAAGTGTGTTTTCTTTCCCCTTTGTGTGATGCCTCATGCTTGATGACATCACATTTTAACACATTTATTTAATGCTGGTACATCTGGTAGCAAAGAATGAACTCCTTTTTCACTGTGTTTCCTTGGACTAATCAGCTGAATAATGAGGGCGAATGGGGCCATCCATAGAATTGGTGTGTTAAAGAAGCGAGCGGTAAAATGCAGTTTATAGGTAAAACAATCACAAGCAGTGCTTTAGCGTTTTACAATATGTTTTTTGTTTGTTTGTTTGTTAGTTTTTTTTTCTGCTTGGAAGAATGCAAATTTGGACTTAAAAACTAAATGTATTAATCCTTTAAAAAACATCATAAGGGGTCTTTTAAATGTCAGAGGAGAAATTCATGGTGTCTTTAATTGAAATAAGCTTCTAAGGACTCCACCAGAACAATATTCTGTGAAAATGTCCTCATTAGATTTCCATCTGAAAGCCACTAAGCTTATTTATTTGATACAGATGATGAAATCTTGTCTTTTTTTTCATCATTTAATTAGACAGTCCTTAAACCACTCTAAAATACAAAGGTTTTCTGTTAAATGTGTGCTGATTTTGCATAAGATCAACATTGACATGACCCTGTTGATATTAAATCTTATTACACAATGATATAATCACAAAACATACATTCTCCACCTCCTAAATGTTATGTTGTCATGCTACGTCTTGGTATTTAACAGGAGCTCCTCCACAGCATCTGAATGTTAAAACGTTTTAGAGTCAAACTCAGAAAGCGGAGCGTTGTAGGCAGCGCTTCGCTTCTGATCCTAAGCTGCAGCTTTGATTCTGTGTGACCTTTTGCTGCTCTGCTGTGAGAATTTTATGTCTGTTTGTTTTGGTTCCTGTTGGTGTTTAGCTTTAGCCATGGGATGTGCTTGCAATTCCAGTTAAATCCCTCTCAGAGTTTAAAGCTGCTATGCAGGAGCCATATTTATGCCCCACTACATTTTTTAGCCAATTTAGCTGCATTATAAATATTCCATCTTCACACTGTTTTCTTGTATGGTGGGAGAAGCAGCACACCTGGCTTCCCTCCACAAACAGGAACATGCACTGGCCGACACCTCCTGCAAACAAACCACTGTTTACCTGACTATAAAACTCATGAATAAGTCTCTCTGTAGACTACCAAAATATTTTCCCGCAGAAATAACTTTTTTTAGAAGCATGATTTAATTTGATTTATTTATTAAATGTGTTGATTTTTTAAATATAAAAATATAAGAAGAGATTTGAACATCTGCCCAAGCTGTGCAGTTAACCGGGTTCTGCTTTGCACCAGACCTCTTCAAGCTTAAACAGTTGTGCCATGACAACTTGGAAATTTTGGCTCTTAATAAGGTCTCTGGGTGAAATCCAATAGTCCTTTATGTTTTGGAAGGCTCCTAACTGAGTGAAATGACCCGGAAGTATCTAAGTGGCAGTCGTGATGAGAGCTGGATGAATTCTCTAAATGCAAAGTTTCAATGCTTCCTTTCTTTTCTTTTCTTTTCTTTTCTTTTCTTTTCTTTTCTTTTCTTCTCCAAGGTGGGATAGACTGAACTTTCCTATATAATATTTAAGTGGTTTATTTTTATTTATTGCTCTTAGTTGTAATAGGTGTGTAATTTCTTGCAACAGTGGCTGATGGCTGTTCAGTGTTGTTTTTCTAGTGTCATAGTAATTGGGATTAATTTAGATGAGCGATGACAGCAGCGTACTTCAATCTTTGTGGGACAAAAATATATATTTTACTTTAGGTGCTTTAGTAACATAACCAGTGAAAGAAAACAAAATACTAACTGGTGAGTGTTCCAGCATATGAAATAGCTGTCTCTTTAGGCTTTACTGACATTAGACGAAAGACTGTGACACTGTTGATCATTAACGTCCTAATAAAAGTTACACATTAAATGTATTTTGTTTCTTTAGTACAGTCCTTTTACTTTTTTCAGTTTTACACAGCTTTCCTTTACTATTGTACCAACTATTGTACCAACGTTTCCACCTTTTCATCTTTCTTCTTCTAGAAAGTGACCATATCCCGAGCACCACTCTCCCAGGTCCAACCCCTAGTTACTGCCTCACCTCCAATGGCCACCGTTATGAGGAAGGTGATAGCTGGCATGATGGCTGCCGCGACTGCTACTGCCACTCTGGGCGGGAGATGTGCGTGCTCATATCCTGCCCCATGCCCAGTTGCTCTCATCCTGTTGTCAAGCCTGACCAGTGTTGTCCTACCTGTGAAGGTATGTTTCTGCACTTCATTTTACATATATAGGCTCAAAAGATGTTTTTTTTTTTACTCATTTCCAAAATCTTTGAACTTTTGAAGGGTGTATCCTGCTGCATTTAGCCAAGTAGCTGCTGGGACAGGCTCCAGCCTCATGCAACTCTGCATTGGAATAAACAAGTATAGAAAATGGATGGATGAAAGAAAGACCCCAACTAAAGAATAACTAGCTGAAAAAACTTTAAAAATAAATCATCCAGCTGAGTACACTTTAAAAAAAAAAGTTGTCAACCACAATTAAAATATAAATCAAAACAGAAATTTAAGTTGGAAAAACATGAGAAAACTATTCAGATTTACTCACACAGTCAAGGCAACATGTGAACACAAGTTGCCTCAACTTTTTCATAGATATTTTTAACTTAGCAACATGAGTTGTTTAAACTCAGACGTGAGTAGACCTTATTATCTATCCTTACTTTGTTAAATTTAAAATTCTACTTTGAGTTAACTTTTCAATTTAGGTTCACATAACACCAGACCCCTCGGTTGAATAAAAAAGATTTGCAGCCAGATGCCTCACTTTTTACAGTTCACTCAACCTTTTTTTTTTTTTTTACAGTGCATACACACACTTACAACAGCACAGTCTGTCAGCTTACACAGCAGAAAGTTTTTAGATCATCTAGATTTTAAATCTGTGACTTGTTGGCTCCACAAACCTGCAAATTCACCATCTCCATCTGTTTCTGTAGAACTGAATGATGCACTGATCCGAATAAAAAACCCACACATTTTTTTATCCACAACTCTTCAATTCATGGGGATGTTTATGGAGGAGGGACTCAGTTGGCTGTTCAAATATTTTGGCGTGAAAGAATGTCTACAACTTTCAGAAGCAATGCATACTTTGCAGTCAGGGGACAACTGGCTAACTCTTTACAGATGTCTGCTACTTTGCTGGACAGTATATATGTTTACAACTAAGTTAATGTTAGGGGAGGGTGGGGACCACATTTTCAGTTTTTAATAAATCCCTCTCCCAAGCATCCTTATTCTAGTGACCTATGACTCTGGCCCCTCTGTATAATTTAATGTCTTCTTCCCCTCTTTTCTGCTGTAGATGAATCAGGCAGCGGTCAGCCGGGGGGTATGGATATGGTGGTGTGCAGAGCACCAGGAGGGGAGTTTTACGTGGAGGGGGAAACTTGGAACTTGGACGAATGCACACGCTGCACCTGCAGGAAGGGACGTGTGCTGTGCGACACTGAAGTGTGTCCCCCGGCTCTCTGTCTGACACCAGTCAGAAACAAGGACACCTGTTGCCATGTGTGCCTAGGTAAACAGAAAGAAAAGAAGAAAGAAAGAAAAGGAGGTGCACTTTCAGAAGAAAAACGAGGCTGCATTAATTCAGGAGGGGTTGTCAGAAGTTGATGTAGTAAGCAGAGAAGTAGATGTGCTATCAGCATGTGGTTTTGAAAGGTCTTGCAAGTTGTTTTGTTGGGCAGGTTAATGTCAGGCACAGAGGCTCATAAAGAAACCAGCCAAGACCGGTCGGGTTTACATAGAGATCCTCCAGGCAGGCAGCAACATATGGGCTGCTTATACCCAGCAGCCCACACCAGAAGCTCATCTAAGTCTCTGATTGTTGGGAGAAAAATAATGTAACTAATCTTCCCGACTCTGTCCCATTTCTCCAATGATGAGAATACACTTTGACACACACATATAGACAAATACAAAACCACATGCAGCTTGTATTTACTGAGCCCAAACACTGTAGTGTCTCTTACACATTTGTAAACTTATAAACAAAGCATCTCAATCACTTTCAAGCATGAGGCCCACAAATCAACGATGCGTGACTGCTCCTGAGAACTGCTCCTAGAGAATGCCGGCCCACCTTATCGCTGCATCTCCCCTCACAAAAAGAGACTGTCAAAGGCCAGGCTTTGATATTTGTATGGGCCTGGTCACCAGGAATGTGGGAATAATACACATCTCACTGACAAGCTCAATGATGTATGTACAGTAGAGCAGAACAGTGTGTACATGCTAATGAAGCACCCCCCCTTGGTCATGAAAAGGCCACAGGCCTGACCTGTGGGGTGTGATGAAAGACACAAATAAGGTCTGAGACTGAACTGCTGAACTCCTTTGTGTTTAACATACAGTAAACTATGTTATCTTGAAAGCAGCCTTGTAGATTGAGACGTTATATAGCAGGGTTAAATGCAAAGGCAGTTCTCACACAGTTATACATCTCCTACAAAAGCAGGCCAGTTTAATTAACACATTTCAGGTTCATTTTAGTGAGCTAAGTGGATCTAATGTGACATACCATACAGTCTTACCCATTGTTTCATTACTAATCCTGTTCACACCTGTTTCCACCCATAGAGGGGACACTGAGTCCATTACTGCCAGTGAACAACAGCCAACAGGAGTACTGCATAACCAGCGAAGGAGATGTGCTGCTAGCTGGGGACTCCTGGAGGGCCAATGCATGCACTAGCTGCACCTGCAACAACGGCACCATTCAATGTTTTTCTCAGCACTGTCCCACTGCCAACTGCAGAGTGCCTGTTTTACGCAAGGGCCAGTGCTGCCCACACTGTCTTGGTGAGTTTTTAGATTTGCCTCAGTAAAGACAATGCCTACTTGAAGCATTTGTGCAAAAGCTGCCAATAACTGAGAATAGAAATTTTAAATGTAGCTTTTGTAACTTTTTTTCATAACGCGGCTGTCGGGCAAAAACCTCCTATGTCCAAAATTCGTGATTTTCTTTCTCCTTCAAAAAACAGTACTATTGGTCACCCTGTGTCTGTCTGTAGTTTTACAAATATTTAACCAAATATGTATGATGTAAAACACAATACCAAGTTTGATGACATTATATCCATTATTACAAAAACCATACAGTTTTATTCATTTTTGAAAAATAACAGTTTTGGACATAGGAGGTTTACGCCCGACAGCAGCAATAATTAAGATTGATAAAAGTCATGATTAATAATGCTACATGTCTAAAGAAAAAAAAAATGTTGGGGGGGTGACGGTGGTAGTGTATAAATAGTGTGTGGGCATGTTTGTTCGTTAGACTTAGCCATTCTGGCGCTATATAAGCATGGAATGCAATCACTCTTGTGACACACTCATAGAGCCCCCCTTTGGAGCGAAAACATTCCTCGGGCATCCGCACATTCACACGTTTTTCCTGTCCCTGGCTGGTTCGGCCTGCAGCGCTCTCGCCTGCACCAGCACAGGAAGGCAAAGTTCCATGTCAGCTTTTCCTATATAGGAAAACCTCAGCACAGGTCTCCATTGTTTCCCCCGATATGTCGCCGTTTGGCCAGGCCTTTTGTTTTTGTTATTTGCCTGGTGGAAAACACAGCTTTCCACATAATGCTTTCATAAAGCTTTCCAGTGGAAGTTAAGAGGACAGATCGTATAAACACAGCTTATCGGCTGAGACACCAGGGAGTGTAAACAATAACTCACTGTTAGAAACATTTTTGCCTCTCAAGTTCTGCATGACACATTGGTATGTTTTTTCTGTCTGAACAGAGATGACGACGTCGGCATCAGTGGTGGTGTCCACCACCGACCCCAAAGCAAAAGTCACTACCACTGCGGAGATTCCACTATGGATTACCACTGTCACTGTGCCAGCCATCGTCCCTGAGACAGGTTAAAACTTCACCTCTTCAACTTTACTGTCCGACCCCATCCTGTTAGTTATTTGGCATCTTTAATACACTCTCTCTGCCAATTCCTGAGTGTTTATGCTAACGGATGGCTTGAGGACTGAGTTATGAACGGACACAAACTAAATATGATCCCTCTTGAGGCACCAAGCTGTAATTTTTCAATGTGAATCTACCAAAACAATCAAAGAAATAAGCTGTTTTTGATGGATGATCAATATCATTGATGTCTGTATCCAACAGATGAGCCAGGTTTGAGTGAGAATTACCCAAGCCAAACGGAGACGGCTCTCGTTTACCAATCAGCAGCCTGGATCCTGGCTAGCCTTCTCTTCGCTATCATCATTTTCCTCATTGTGGCGTTAATCATCAACAAGAAAAAGAAATGGGTGCAGATGTCATGCTACAGTGCACCAAAGAAGGTGAGAGCTCATCCATACATCACAAACCTTATTTAGAAGCACTTGCTTTAAATGGGACTGAATTACTGACTGCCTCCAGATAAATTGTAGATAAGTCTGGAAACTTTTTCCTTGATCTTTCAGTTCCTGTTTCAACCAGTACTAAGGCTGCCATGACTTTTAGAGAAATGCAGTTTCCCTTTTTTTCATCGTCACTGACCAGCAATATACCATTTTTCATTCACCTCTCTGCAGACCGTGATCCTGAAGAAGCACATAAACAAGAACTCTGTGGTCTACATGGAGCCCTCCAAGGAGAACAAATTTCAGAACATAAAGAACGACTGCGGCATCATCCACTTCTCTCCAGAAATGAGCTCTCCCTGCACAGATAAGATGACCATCCCCAGGGCCAAGCTTAGCATGGGCAATGACTGGACGACACGCTAAATGCAAAAAACAAAGACAGAAAAAACTCTGCAGATCAAAGCTGTCCTGCACCTCTCACTCTCCAGCTGTGGACCTTTGGGTGTGTGTAATCATACACGCACTCTGGGTGCTGCCTTCTTACCATCCTTCTCTTTTTGTGATAGTTAAATAGAGGATTTTCTACAGAAGACAAAACAAGTGACCACTTTTGCTTTCATTATGTGTCCGTCTTCTTCTGTGTTTGGATGTTTCGGGGTGAGGTGACATGCTGGGAGGTGAATGGACCAGTGGACATTTAAAGGACATGGCCACTCTGCAGCGTGTTTTAAAACAGTAAATGAGTCAGCCAGAGAGGCTCCTCTGTCAGAATCAGACTGTGACTGTGAACACTGTAATATTACTGCTCCTTATTGCCTCCTTTGAAACTGGAACTTTGGGGCAATAAGAGGGGCATAAAAAGCTTTAGGACAGGGGTTTGGGTTGTGAAGTGGACATTTTGGATGTTACCCTGTTAAGTACAGCAGTGCTTCATGGATGCAAACATGATTATCAATTGGGGGGGCCAAAGGAATTATCAAGGTAGGCACTGTAGACCGAATACAACTAGTCAGCAGGTTTTTACAAAGACCCTCAGATTCAAACCCCTGCTTTAGAATGTGTGGTTTCCATCTTAGTTTTTGTATATTTCAGTATTTGTACTAGATGTGTTGTCATTGGTCACTTTTTTTATCATGGTTATCTCTATACAGCCAGATTGAAAGATTTTGAAATGCCCCTCTAAACATTCCCCCCATGTTGTAGCAAAAAGACACACTTCCCAAATTATATGATCCTTCAAATGATCCGAGTCATTCCATTCAGAAAACCATCAACCACAGTTGCATAAAAAATTAAATATGTGAATTTTTTCTTTCTGAACTGTTACTAATAATCATCGACTGTCCGTTCACCCTCATGCAATCTTGGGCTCATTTGATAAGGAACCAGACTTTTTTTAATCCATCTCAAAGATACTAGAGCTCAAGTGGAGTGATGTTCATTCAGGTAGTGAGGAAGAGAAGAAAAAGGTGCCAGGCGCTTCATCTGGATGTACGAGGAATGTCTTTGATACCACGCCTCACTTCATTCACAGCTATGTGTGCAGGCAGCTACTGCTCACACGATGCTTTGTAATGATTCTTTGTAAAGCCTTAATTCCTAAGCCTTAATGAATTTTCTTTTTGGACATCTTGTTTTTGTTCATAACTGTTTCCCCATATCAAAGAAAAAATAACTTACTCATCCACAACCAAGAATTACGTATCATATAATCTCTTCATATACAGGTGAATAGTATGATGGCGGTTTGCTCTACTTTCTTCAGAGCCAGTGTATGAAAAAAAAGCACCCTGCTGGATTCTTGGAGGGATAAAAAGCCTTAATCAGGGATCTGATTGGCATATTAAGTACACAGAGATGTTAAAGCACTCAAGTGGACACGCTGTTGCAGTTACAGGCTTCTTTACCAGACCAAGCAGCACAAGAGAGGACAGAATCTGAGACACATTGCAAAACAAACTCCAAGCCTTGATTTTGGATCTGAGTGCAATTGTCAATATTTCAATACAAAGACCATTTTGATGCCAAAATAGATTGGAAACTAATTTATAATGAAGTGTTTTCAGTAAATTTGTATCTGTTTAATCATGTGCTTTAAAATGAAGAGGCGACTGTAAGAGCTTACGCAATACTTTGTTCTTCTATGTGTTAAAACAAAAAAAAGTAGTTTAAATGAGTAGGACAGAAGAGTACCTTATTTATTTTTTACATAGCTTTATTTATTAATACTATAGTTTAAGTTTTTTTGTTTTTTGGAAAATGAACTTGTAGTAGCCAAAGCTGCTGTACATTGTAGACCATTTACCATTTCTATCTGCTATATTCTATACAACCTTATTTATTTCACTGTTGCGAATCTTGTAAATATGTTTCCTAGATTATAAACTGTAACATTTACACTCATTTTGAAAAATAAATGTGTGAATCAAAGTGGCTTGCACTGATATTTAAATTTCAGCTCCCCAAAGAGTAGTGATTTGATCAAAGATGGCATCAGTTAGTGGTTGTTACTTCACTTTCATGCCCATGCACAGCTGGTCCTGGACTCAAGATGGGATCTTGTCTTCTTTGAGTCCATTTTATATCTGATCATTTGTCTTGCTTTCCAGCTGCTCTTATCTCAGTAGCAGATGCAAATGTGAGCAGCAAAGGCGAGTTTGAGGGGAAAAGGAGTGGAAGGTTGGGTGGGGGGGCTGAGATTATAGTAGTAGTGAAAAAGCTAGAAGACCTCTCATCTATCCAACTGGCTAATAAAATGCCGGAAGCTACAAAGAGGTACAGGCCAGACTTGGAAACCTGAATAATTCTGTCCTGTTGTTTTGACTTGTCCTAGAAAGCTTAGTCATAAACTTCAAGGTGAGGAAACTTCTCCGGAAGAATCAATAAAGCAAACAGCAAGGTCAGTTTCCCAGGTCTCGAATATGTGAAATACTGCAACATAAAGCTTTCAAAAGTTGTGCTGCTCAGGAAAAATTGATTAGCATCTATTTTTGTAAAAGCAAGCAAGAAAGGAGTGGAGTGGAATTACTTGGTATAATTCAGAATTTATCGTTTCATCAGTGATGGCAAAATGGGGCCAAACCATGATACTACCACCACCACGTTTCACAGAAAAGATTAAGGTGAAATAGCGTTTGAATGAATGAATGAATGAAGAATAAAAGAGAAACTACATTCAAAAAGAAAATAATGCAAAAAGAAAAAAGAATAATTATTGAATAATCACATATAATCATAATATTAAAAAGTTTGAAAAAGGAGTGGGAAGAAGTACACACTTTTTTTGGGATATCCCACCGCTTTCTACTGTGGGGTGGCATGGCTCACTGGGTAGAGTGGTTGTCTTGTAGCCCAAGTGTTGCCGGTTTGATCCTGGCCTGGAGAGATCATGCCAAGGTGTCCCTGAGCAAGACACCAAACCCCAAATTGCTCCTGATGGGTCGTGGTTAGCGCCTTGCATGGCAGTTTTTGCCTGTCTGTGTGAATGTGTGTGTGAATGGGTGAATGTGTTTCATAATGTAAAGTGCTTTGGGTATCGTTTCAGGTATGGTAAAGTGCTATATAAATACAGACCTTTTACCATTTACTCATTATGTAAACTGTAATACTGTATTACATAATATCCATATACTGCATTATTACCCAAATTAACATATATACAACTAAATATCCATATCAATAAACATATTTTATACATTTATACAGATAGATAGATAGATAGATAGATAGATAGATAGATAGATAGATAGATAGATAGATAGATAGATAGATAGATAGATAGACTACATGAATATTCATGTCTACCTATAATAGCCCATGTGTTTGTGCTTTGCTTTATGTCTTGCTCCAGACTGTTCCACAAAGTCACCCCATGACGTGCACATCATGCTGTTGTTCGTTGTGTTTTTTAAAATTTAGATCTCCCCTTAGATTATAGCCTCTTTCCCTCTCTGTGAACATTCTCTGGATATTTTTAGTAATAGATTATTTCTTGTTTTGTACATTATTTGCACTGTATTAAATTTAACCAAGTCCATAAATTTGACTGTGTGTGATTTTATAAAAAGTGTGTTTGTGTGTTTGCTTTATTTATAGTCCTGATTGTTCTTTTATGAAGTGTGCATATCAGCTATAGAGTGCTTTTAAAGGTGTTTCCCCAGACCTCAACACAGTAGGACAGAGATTGTAAAAGCTGTGAAAACAATAGAATATGTAGTGATTTAGCATCCAGAATGTAGTTTTCCAAGAATTGCAGTGCATTTTGCCAACTTTGCTCTTACATGGCTTACAAGAGGTTTCCAGCAGATATTTTCAAAGAAATTTGATCTCATTTACTCTTTCTATTTGTGTATTATCAATTATCAGTTCTACGTGTGTTTATGTGTTATTCCTCCCAAATAATATCATTTTTGGTTTGCTTAGATTTAATGGTAATTTATTGGTTATCAAACCAGTTTTAGTTTGTTTATTTCTGGTGTAATCATCTCTAAAGTCTGCTGCAAATTCTCAGAACAGGAAATATTTGTGTAATCTGCAAACAACATAAATTCCAGTCATTTTAATACTCTGCATATGTCATTGATATATATTACAAATGATTTTGGACCTAATACTGACTCTGTGGTACTCCCCATGTGATTTCTATGTTCTCAGATTTATATTTATCTATTTGCACAAACTGTTGCCTTCTCCTTAAACAGCTTTTCAGCTAGTTCAAATCAACCCCCCTTATCCCATACCTGTCAAGTTTAGTTAATAGTGTGCTGTGATCAGTGGTATCAAAGGCTTTTTTAAGGTCCAAGAATATTCCTACTGTTTTTTTTTTACTGTCTATATAATCTATGATTTTTTTCTACTATGTTCATGAATGCCAGAGATGTTGATCTGTCTGTTCTGAATCCATATTGACTTCCTGTAAGTAAATTGTGTTTTTCTGTGAATTTGTTTAATCTGTCTGCTAATAGTTTTTAAAGTATTTTGGAGAAGTGCAGGAGCAAAGAAACAGTGTCGTAAATTGCGTCTGTCTCCAGTTTTAAACAGTGGTATCACTTCAGCTTTTTTTATTTTGTCCTGAAATGTACCTGATTGAAGAGACAAGTTGCACTGTCATGTCGATATTGTTCCAGTTTTTTTTTTGTTTTTTTTTTTACAAGTTCTTACAGTATCCATTATTCCTGTTTTAATCAACTGCTTCTAGAAAAATTGTACTTGGGTTTCTGTCCACCAAATCTTTTACCCCTCCACATTCTGCATGTGGTTCCTTTATTTTTGTTGCTAATTCAGGTCCCACATTTACAAAGAATCTGTTAAAGCCATTCACCACATCCTCCATATTTTTAATAGTCCTGTCATTTTCAGTGAAGTATGAAGGTAATTTGTATTTTTTTCTCACAATGCTATTTAGGACATTCCACATACCTTAATGTTATTTTTTTTACAATAATTTATTATATTCTTTCTTACATATCTGCATAATATTAATTTTATTTTTTATTTCTTATACTTTTCCTCTGCCTCTGTAGTTCTTTGCTTTAAGAATTGTCTATATAATTTTTCTTTTCACAGGCTTTTTGTTGCCCTTAATGGCCAATTGACTATTTGTATGTTTATATATATTCCTGTATTGCTTTCTAGGACATTTTTTTTATCATATAGCAAGTTAAATATTTTTTGAAATTCCTTATATGCTTTATCAGTCTTCTCTCCCAGTTCTGCATCATTAAGTCATTTTAAGTACAATCATGGCTTCCTCTGTTTTCATTCATATATCTGTAGTTATTAATATCCTTTTTCTTCCTAAAATCACATTTATATAAAGCAAAAATAGTAAGTGGTCACTGATGTCTGTTAGAAAGAGTCGCTTTCTGTGTTGTTTTCCCAGATGTTTGTAAATATATTGTCTTGCTGCGTTGCTGAGTGGGATGTGATCCTGTTAGGTGATTGATGGATATAAGCCCATGCTGAACACTGAGTTTATAAACTCCTCTGTAACTTTGTTTTTTGGATTCAATAGGTCAATGTTAAACTCACCACAGATGTACGTAACCTTTTGTGTTGTTGCTTTAGTGTCCACGTTTTCCATCTAGTCTCGAAACACGTCAATAATTGATCCAGGAGATCTAAATACACAATTATGTTCATCTTTTCTTAACAAATTTCAGTTATAATGCACTCAAGTACGTCAAACAAAGCTGCAGTCATGTTTTCAGTCATTTTTTATTTCAAACCATTTTCCATGTATACTGACCCCCCTCCTCCATTTTTGTTTTTCCTTTTGATATAATTAAATTCATAACCATCTAGCTCAAAATCAACTCCCTTCTCACTGTTGGTCCAGGTTTCTGATAGTTACTATACAAAATGCTGAACTGAACTTTTTGACTTTTTTGTTTTTCCATATTGTGCTTTTCATTAAAGCCTAAAAGCTTTTTGGTAACATTTTTCCAAAAACTTCCAAGCATTTTTCAGCTACAATGCTGGTTTTGCAGAAGAGTTCCTTAACCTCTGCAGCCCTGCTATACAGTTGTTGTTTGGTGTTCTCCTGATGGTGGACTTGTGGATGTTAACATTAGCCAATGGTCTTTAGTTGCAAAGAAGTTACCCTGAGTTTCTTAGTAACCGCATAGACCATGCACCTTGTTCTTGGACTAGTCTTTGTTGGTCAACTGGTCATTAAGGGACAAGCAATGGTCTTGAATTTCGTCCAAATTCCATATTAATAGAGGCACCACTGCAGTTTATGAGTTAAAATTTTATTTTCAGATTTATTCTAGGTTCAATTCAAGTATTATATGTTTTTGTTGGTTTGTCTTTTAACAAAGAGACACAAAGAAATATGCAGCATGTGGGAAAAAAGTTATTTATTCTTTCATTCACATTTAGCATTTATAAGAAATGTACACATGACACATAATCTTAAGTAAAAAGCCCTTTCTTGATCAATTTTTTTTACTTCTATTAAGGCAATGAAGTCCAGTGAATCTCTTGTCTAAACCAGAAAAGACCAAAAGGTTTGGGTCTAATTATAATCACCATTTAACACGGTAAAACAAAGTCATTTGTTTCTTTGTGGTTCAAAATTTCCTAACGGAAAAGGTATGAATCTGTCAAATCTTCTGATAGATTTTGCAGGTCCAACGGAAGGAAAAAAAAAAAAAAAAAAATCATAGCGTTGACTGAATCTTAGTCGAAGTGGAATCCCTTGGTTCTCACATAAGGATCTTGTAGTAGTCATCCTTATAGCTGTACAACACCACCACCGCCACCCTGAAAGAGGACAACACAAAAGAAAAAAAAACAGATATATGTTTGATTTTCAAACAAATCAAAGGTGGGACAATGACATTCAGTTAGGATGGTTTAAGAAGCCAGTCATGTTTAAAAGAGTAGAAACAACCCTACCAGGAGTCCATGTCCACAGGGATGGAGCGTTGTTACTCATCAGGATAACCTAAATACTGTACTTCAAGTATCAAATCCTTTTAATAAGTTTTTAGGTCATAATATTTTAAGATATGACCATGCTGATTCCTTTAAACAGCATGGAATACCAAAGTCGGTCATAAACATCTTTGATTTCTCATCAAATACCTGCTAAACTAATCCCTACTGGCCCCCGCTATACTCTGGGTTTAGAGCCAACACAATAGCAGTATAAAAAAATAATCCTTAGAACATATCAGAAGATTAGCATCATCGCCTGGATGTTCTCATGCAGACGTAACCCAGTCCAAGATACCGCATCTCTAACAACAGTACCACAGAGCTGCCAGTGTGGCTGTGAACAGCTTGAAATGGTGGTGAAGACAAAGGTTTACACATACTTCTTGTTTGCAGCATTTCTGGCTCAAAGGAAAGATCAGTGACTGCAAAGCCCCTCAGATAAGTTTAGTTTATGGTCCTATTGCATGAGTCCTTCACCCTGCTCATTTGGCCTCAGTTGTCTGTGCCCCACATTCAATGAAAACAACTAAACAAGATTATAAAAACACACTGAATGTATCCAATGTTGCCTCTTTGACGCTCATTTATCAGTCAAATCTTTTATCCCCTGAATTACAACTGAAACACAAAAGAAGGGACAGGAAATTAAAACCAACTGCTCTGGAGACGCTTTGATTTCTCTTGTTAAATTCTCATTAATGAAGGACAAAATCTGCTGGATCCACCACAGGGTTGCTCTCAATGGACATCCAACACTCTGAAAGCGCAAACACAGAGACATTAGCCAACGTTGCACTGAGGTGCTGCGAGCCAGACACCAGAGGACCAAGCAAACCCTTCTTCAGATTTCACCTCAGGAAAAAGGCTCAGCTGAGGATTTAATGTTCTTCAAGGCAATGTTTATCTGTCTAACAGCACTCTTTGAAGGCCTGACTGTCACTGTTACACCTGGAGTGTGTGGGCCGGGCTGGAGTTTGGGAGTGGCAGCTACCAGGCAAAAGGAAGTCTGTCTTGTTTTTTAAACATTGTCTTTAACATATTTAACTGTTTGCTTCAGGCTTTATTTGAGGAAAAATAACAAGTTAGAAGAGGGAGGAACCCAGTGGGGGTAAAAGAAAAAAGCCCAGAACTTCTGACTTATCTTTCCCAGGAAAAGTGTTTCCATCTGGGTTTTCATTGCATGCATTTTAAGATCCAACATTATCCAACAACAATGTGATAGGAAGATAAAGCTGCAAATTTTGAAAAGGCACCCTAAATATTTTTCATATTTATTGAAAAGGTTATTACATTAAGCGAGACAAAAATGGGTTCCTACACAGAAAATGTTTAACTCCAATAAAGGATCAGCTGCTTCCACATTTACAGAAGAAACAGCTGACTCAAAAAAAAGTAATCACAATGTGGCAAATTGTAAAAAAAAAAAAAAAATCCCGAAACTCATTCTCTATTTTTCTCTTGTATATGGCCAATGCAACACATTTTGTTCTGCAGTTTTTGAACAAGTCAGTACATCACAGCCAAACAGAAGCAAGCCTTTAACTCAACTTCTGACATCATGCAGTCCAGCTTATTTGAAACAAACCAGGTTGTGTTTAACACTCTCATGGTTTGCATTTTTCAAAGTTTGCTTTAAAGCAGCACTTATGAACTTTGGCGTCCCCTAACGAAGGCTAATTTTGCATCCATCTTGCGTTTTGTCTTCTCTGCGCGCTCTCCAGCCAGATTCAGTCCGATACCAACTCGTCTTATCTTTGCTGTCACTTTCTCTCTCTTTTCCTCCACTTCCTTCAATAATGTCCTCTTGTATTGCTTAGCTGAATAAGCAAAAATCCACGGTCAAAAGGGCCATTGTGCTGATATCCAGTTGCTGGTGTGTGATGTGGTGTCGTAAGGCAAAATACAGCCGTCACGTGATGTTGCAGCCTGGAAAAACAAAGTTGTGAAGATGTTCCCAGCCTCGGGACGACTCCAGAAACGTGCATAATAAATGTCAGTTTGCCATCAAGACGAGTCAGAAGCACAGATTTTTAGGGTGGAAACTTGTGTAGCGTAGCTTTAAACACAGTTAATTGGTACAGCTAAGACTGAAAATAGTGGTTTAGAATTAAATATGTAACTAAGTATGAGAATACAGTTTTTATAGCTAGAAGAAGGAATTTTATTTTTTTTTCCCATCCAATGTCTATGCTAATTTTTTTCCACAGAAAAATATACCTGCTTTTCAGAATTTATCTAATCATTTTTCATTTATTTAAAAAGAAAAAAGCCTTACAGGAAAAAAAATTGTTGTTCTGATGTTCATGGTTGCCAGATAATGGACAGTATTACATCTTCTGTCCACTAACTTCACAAGCTAATTAATTCTTTATTTCTTCTCTCCTAACCCGTCTAATGAACACAAGCAAACTACCAGCCTAAAGAGACAGACTTTATCTTTTGAGGGGTGCTATAATAAGCAAAAGCTATTTTTCCATTAATCAGTGCTGAAGGCCATACTGTCAACAGGATTGGACCGGGCTGCCATGGCAACAAGGATCCACTGAACTCGCTGAACTGCTTGGTCCCCTCTTTGCTACTTTGATCTATAATTATTAATTGATGAGACTATCGTTACCTTAGCTCAGAGATGGGAAAAAGCCGGTCCTCAAGGGCTGCAGTAATGTAGGTTTTTGATGTTTCCAGCTGCAGCACACTTGAATCAAATTAATGGGTCAACATGTTTGGGCAGAACTTGACAACAAGCTGTTGAGGAGAGCCATTTAATTTTAATCAGGAGCAGAGAGACATCTAAAACCTGCAGGAAGCTGGCCCTCAACAACTGCCTTAGCTTGTTAGGAAACCTCACCAAATGCTTTTTTTCCCCCTTTTGACAGCACCAGACAAAACAAAAAAAAATCACTGTCACATGTGGCATGTCACCTTTTTGTTATCTTTAAGTCGTGAATCTCATCACAGATGGACTTCAGGTAGCGTTGCTTGGGGAGACGAGACAGCAGCGTCTTAACGCTGCTGTTGAACTGTTCTTCACTTTCAAACTGAAAAACAACAATAAAGAGCAGGTGTTAAAACCAGAGATTATGTAAGAATGAAAATAGGCGTATTCTAGACATTGATATCAGCTCTAGTAAACCCAAACAGCCTGGAAAAGATTAGATGTTCCATATACAAAATTATAAACATTCCAACAAAAAGCTACAGAAAGTGCCATGTTTGTTAGCGGCTCTCGAGATCAGGATGTAGACAGCATTTATAGCAATAAACAAAGTTTTTCATCTGCAAACTTTAAGTATATTTTTGCATGTCAAGTGGAGCAGCGCAGCCACAAAGCAACAGAGGGTTTATAGATTTTGTTAGTTTCTCGTGTGACTTTGGGTAATTAGCCACATTAAAACCAGCCGTTCCCGGCAGCACACACAGTGTATTGTCTTGGGTTTTATATACTGAACATGTTGTCTTTAACACATGTGCTGCTGCAAAGAGCTGACTATAGGTGGCCCATTCATTTATGGAGTGGAGGTTTTTGCTTATATAACTACAGCGTTAAGAGCATTTTCAGCTTTCTTTCTGTTTCTTCACATTATAATTAGCTTTTGTGGAAAGGAAGCTGGAATTTTATGAGCAAAAAGTCTTGGTAAGAAGTTTGGAATGTGAATATTAACACCTCTTAAGAGTGTGTTTAGTTAACTGAAGCGCATGTCTGTCACATATGTTGGCCTTGTGAAAGGGGTGTGTAAGTAGACTCAGGTCTCCCTAACTGTGGAAAAGTGCAAGGGAGTTCCCTACGTCCATTCCTCATCAGACAGGACCATAAGGAAGGAGACGGAATTCCCTCTTCCTGTCTCGGACCTTGACCTTTACAGGCTGTTCTTTCTGTTTCCACCCCTCCCCTCCCTCGAGGCTTTCATTGGGATGCAGAAGTTTATTAACTGTGCTGTGCTTTTGATGAAGCTAGAAGGGAACCAACCTCTAGAGAGAGGAAGTTGATCAGTGTTTCCTTCTGCAAGTCCACCTGCAGGATAAAGAAAAACAAGAAGGGGTATACAACTGAGCCTCATCTCACAATTTAACAATACAACATGCAGCACAGAACTCATATTTCAGGTATTTTGACAGAAGTGTAAACTTTATAGTGCAAAAATATTAAGAGGTGACTGGCCTTCTGGATTCATCCTGCTACGTTTCAGCCTGACTAACATACAAGCACGCTGTTGACACGCAATATTGAAGCCTACCAGCCCTTTGTAACAGTGTACCAGCATCATGTTCCCTTTCTGTAACTCCTGTTTATGGCTGCATTGCAGATGCAGTCCAGATCCAAACTGGTTTAAATATCTATTTGAAATATGCAGCGACACTGTAAATAAGACAAGCAGGGAGGATTTACTTTAACAGTATCTGGCCATAAATCTACAATGCAAATACAAATAAATTCAATATGGCAGCCATTTACCCAAAATGACACACTGGCTGCCCTCTGTTTAGTGTTCATTGTTCTGTAGCAACTGGAACAGATTCGTAGCCATCTCACCACCAGCAGGGGATTGAGGCACACGGCAAATAACTATAAAAGAGGCTGCTCCCTGTGATGTTTGTTGTTTTTGTGATCAGAAGCCCTTTCCTCGTTCTGTGATTTCACACATGAATGGAACAGATAAGGTGAGAGCGGGGGAAAAAAAAGGAGTTGAGATGGATGAAAAGAGTAAACAAACAGTAGACTTACAGCCAGCACCTCAATGTCATTGCTCTTGTTCTGCAAGTTGCTACTGAGATTCTGTAATCGTGTTTGGATCTGAAAAAGAGAAAGAAAGAAAGTGAGAGGAACAAAAAAGGAATTAAAGACATGTTCCCATGAAAATTAAATAACTGAAAAAATATGTTTACATGCGATCTTTATATATGCAATCCTTTGGCTAGGTTTTAAGTTACAGCCATCATACTCTTTACAAGTAATGCTCCAGTATTTAACGCTGACATGCATGAGACGCAAGAAGTGATCACAGAGAGTATTCCTGGAAAAATGGGTGTGACTTTCCCTACTAAGACATCTAAAAACCCAATCATCTGTATATACTGCATTAGCACATTGGCCTTGTGTAAGGCTGTGTTATGAAAACAGTCTATCGCATCCTTCACAGCTACAATTATCTGGCTTTAAATAAAGAGCATTGGTTTGAAAGTTATGTGGGCATGGGTTGGTTCTGCAGTGTTACACAAGGAAAAAGTAACTAAAAACGCAGCTTTAAACTGACCCAGCTCACACTGGTTAAAAAGCTCACAGCTTGTGTCTACACCAGAGGCCTTAGTAAAAGCAGAGAGGTCACAGCTGACTTTATTTAAGTGGGTCAAGAGCCGTAAATTTGGTGGGGACTGCTGCAGAGATGTCGTGATGGGCAAGTGGAGGGCAGGCCTGTAAGTCTTACATTCTGTACAGAAAACATATCTGGATCCAAAGTTTCCAGTCATTATCTTTGTGGTCACTGGTAAAAGTAAACAAGGTGAGTCAGATAAGTAGTAAAAGCATTACAAAGTTTTCTTGTTTAGGTTATGGGTGTGTGCATGAAAATATGCCTAATTACTGTATGGGAAGGATTAGACAAAGAGAAAACTGTGTGGGAGACAAAAAGACATAGATTTAATATCCAAAAACACAACAGAGCTCTTAAGTGGAGCAAATTTATTATCTCAGTGTGTGTTTATGCGTCACAAACCTGAGTTTCATAGCGTCGTCTAGTGCTAGCAGAAACTTTCTCTGGGCTAATGACGTTCACGTTCATGTTTGTTGTGCTGCTGCTCCCATGCTGCTCTGAAGAGCCTGGAGACGGTTTGCCACATTTACCCAGTTAAAAAAAACCACAAGTTAGGGCTGCATCTAACAGGTAAGCACAAGTATCTGAAACATTCTCTTGTTCGACTACTTCTCGAGTTAATTAAAACAGCCCGTGCCAAAACTGGTGAGGGGTCAAACACTTGAGCTCATTCTTCTGTGGCACTATTTGCCCATCAATCTAGATAAATTAGGTAAACACCACAAATATTTTATAACATTTAGCACTTAAATGGAGACATAGCCCAACTGTATGAAAACAGTAGTGTGCTTGTTTATGCTCCTGTAAGACGTTATGCTCACAAACATCCAGTTTATAGAAGTTTGCAGAAGCAGATGTATAGCGATGGCTCTCTGTACCTGTGCTGTTGAGCAACGACCCTTTCGGGTTCTGAAGAAGGGTCATGCTTTCAGAGATTTCTCTGCAGAGACACAAGGATGACATTCATAAGAACAACCCCTGAACTTTGTTTCCAGTCATCTGAACAGCACATCACACAAAATGTTTTTACCTGATGTTTCTCTCGTCAAAGAATTTGGTCCGACATTTCTGAATGATGTGGTCCACCAAGTCCGACTCTGGAATTCGTTTCTCTGACTGTCGGTCCTTCTCAAAGGATTTCACCTTAGGGAATAAAATCTCTTTTACATGTGCTGTTGTCTACGGCATTCCCGTAACCACATCTTAGAGAAACAGGCTATAGTCCACTTTTATCTTTATTATACAATGAATAACAAACAGAAATCATTTATTGTGAAGCTTGTTATATACTCAGATCTCAGAGGATTTCTCTGGCTGGAGCTGAAAATGTGTTGGTTTACCTTCACATACTGTCCTTCTTTGTCAGACACAAGTGCCATGCACGTGATGCCTGCCAGCCTACAGTGCTCCAACAGCGTCTCCTGAGACTGAACATATTAAATGGGACAAAAAAAATTACACACAATTTAAAGGTATTTAAAAAGAGTTGTGACAATACACGTTGACAGTATAGCAGAAACTATGTACTGCCGTTTACAACTAGGCCTTAAGGGCGCTGTCCAGTGTGGCCTGTGTGGGCTCTGGATTTCAGAGAACTACAAGCCGCTGACAGTTCTGAGCCCTCAGACAAGTTTTACAGAGTGTTTTCTTCCATGAATTACTGAAGGATCGCAAATCAACTTGTAAATACACAGGAATTACACAATTAAAGTGTCATAGTTCCCTATTTCAGCTGTGAATGATCTGGTTGCTGAAAGATTGAGGAAAACGTTGCTAAGAAACATCTAAGCTAAAAAGTGATGGCAAAAAATGTGAATAGTGGCTTTAAAGTTCTTGTATTACGGCATTTGCTAAGTTTAAGCCATGTAGAGTATTGCTTAAAATCTAAGGAACAGGCAGAGAGCTGGGACTTGAGACCAAAACCAATGTAAATTCAGGCAATGCACTCAACCATGATGGTGAGTGTGAGTGCATACATCTGTGTTAGCCCAATTTCTTCTCATTAACTTCAGTTTGGCTACCCCTTTGGACTTGCTAGTAAGGGTGTAGAACGAACCCTGCAGTGTGTGTTGTATATACGTGTGCCAGTTTGCCTTGTCTTCATGTAAGCTTTTACACTTCTTCTCTTCTTACATCTTTCTTACTGCCAGACTGAATCATGTCAAAGGTAAGCTACTTCCCAGGAGCAGATGGGCAGCTTGGGGTCTGACGGCATGTGGAAGGTGTTTGCCATATTTGGTTAATAAAAGCTAAAAGAGTGGAACAGTCTCTTGGGGATGAATTAAAGGCTGTCTGTTAAGATGCCAGCATGTGAACTGCTAACAAAAGTCAGGAGAGGGGGAGTAATGGGTGAAAAGCTCTGTACGAGGTGTCCTGACCAGTTTTTCACTGGCTGAAAAGAACTGATCTTCATACATAAACAACAACAACACGCTTTAAAATACTCTTGATAATTTGGAACTTAATGACTTAATGGCTTGTTCTCAGCGAGACCCAAACTCTCATAATTACCTCTGAGGACTCTGGGGAAATAATGGTGGCCTGTGCAACTAACAATGAGGACCATTAAAGCAAACAGTCACTGCAGAGGTGGAGAGTTAAAACAACAATGGGTTTAATGAGCAGGGGAGGAAAAAACAGGAGGGCATTAAAATGCTGGTACAGGGATGTGGCAGGGAGGCAGTTTACACAAACAGGACTGAGATCAGTTTGTCACATTAACATGAAGAATGTGACAGAAGCACGACATCAGAAGTTTTGAACCACAGAATAAAAAGCTTCACTTTGAGAGAACTGACCTCAGCCTGACTATCTGCCAGTACAATTCTACAGCACGGTTATTGTCAACAAGAACTTCCCAAAAGTGGCTCTCACAAATGTCTCATGTGCAGTCATTTCTAATAAAAATGATGGTGTAGTGTCGTGTGAGTTAACCTTTTTAAATGCAACCAACAAAAAGAGCTCAGACTCTGATAATCACCATTCCTGACCCTGTTTCTACAGCTCTCCAGTTACGAATTGTAGCATTTAGCTCAAGAACAAGACCCGAGTGTTGCCCTCTGTGGGAGGGATGAGGTTACTACAAGATCAGAAACATGACAGAGATACTTAGGAAGTCCATCGTTTTAATGGTCCAACTCAGAAATGGATTAAATCTGAGATGTGATTTAGTGTGGGCAAAAAAAGGCTCAGCTACATAATTAGAGGGTGAACACGTCTTCAATTAAACTTTTAAACGTTATCTTTATTTTAGGTATGCAAATGTTTCCTTTTAACAAATCTAGGACAGAAGAAGACTGAGATTCCACTGGTGGCTTAATGGCTCAGACTGGGAATTAAGTATTTTCAAACTCAAACAGCATTTTTGCACAAATAATTTTTTTAAGTCAGATTCTATTAGGCGCTCAAAAAAAAAATAAGCACATCAAGCTCGTAATTTGATGTGAATATAGAAAAAAATGCCACAAAAGGCATTAATAAATAAAAATATGCACATGCTAGTAGTTTTTTACTCAACAACAGCTTTGAACAGGCACATCAGCTCTATGTTTACAGATGAAAAATGAAGCATATGAAGAAAAGAACACTGTCCCTACTGTGAAACATGGAGGAGGCTCTGTTATGTTCTGGGGCTGCTTTGCTGCATCTGGCACAGGGTGTCTTGAATCTGTGCAGAAACATTGAAACTCAAGACTATCAAGGGATTCTAGATGTTTATGAGGAGTGGGCCAAAATACCTGCTGAGAGGTGCAGAAGTCTCATTGACAGTTACAGGAATCGTTTGATTGCAGTGATTGCCTCAAAAAGTTAAGGGTACCATCATTTTTGTCCAGGCCTGTTCCAAGAGTTTATATTTTTAAATAATTCTGCTGAAGCATGGTTGAAAAGCAATGTCTGACTTTCATTGGTTAAATTTCATAGAATTTTTATTTATTATTACTTTTGTCAGATTCAAGTTATTTCTGTGACCATTGTGAGTTTTTCTTCCATTAACCGAAGGGTACCAACACTTTTGTCCACGTCTGTAATACTAGTTAACCTACAAAAAAGGAAATAAGTTACACACAAGCTAGCATAAATGTAAGAAGAAGGGAATTAACTAGGTTTGCAAGTACTTAGTGGAATACACAATGCATTTTAATGCAGCCTTCATGATTGCAAACGTGTTGCATGTAGTAATATTTGCTTTAAACACAACATCTACACACCTGTATCTAATTGTAGGTTCCTATTTTTATTTTAAAAGTTGTGATTTCCTGGAACTCCAAACTGTACATGGGGGATTTTTTTGATGACATTTTTATTTGTTAACGGTCAAGGACATATAAAACCCTGATCCCTCTGACAGGATGATGCTGTTTAAAGGTGACGCCTCCTACCACAAGCAAACCTTATTCCCTCCATTTAAAAGATATACTCCTCCCTTGCCGCTCATTATCACCTCTTGGCAATCATGAGTCAGCGATTGGAAAAGGAGTGTACTCGCTATAAACTCAAGTTGTGGAGCTGATGTGGAAAAGTGACATCATCTGTCTGATTTTAAAGGAAACAAGTAAATATAGACACAAACAGCTTCCCACTATTTTAATTAAAAAACATCAGCACCCTTTGGTTTTCCAGAGAAGATAGTCATGCTGCTAACCTGTGAGACATCATAGGCGATGTCTGCAGAGACGCCGGTGCTCCACAGCTTCTGGACAACGTTAATGGCTCTGGACATTGAAGAATGTCCTACAGGGACCACCAGAGCATCACAGGAGCTCACTGTTGGCTGATGCAAAGAACAATAAATACAATCACACCCCTTCAAATACTAAAAATAGAGAGAACTGGCAGTTTAAAACACATTTGGGTAATAAATTATTTCATTTTAGACAGATTCAAGCCTGAATCCAAAAGTTAGAAAATGATGTGCCTCCAAAAATAACTCCATCAATTCAAGAGCCACAGTGATCATAGGTATTAACATGTTTCTAAAAGTGGCTGTATGGCAGCCAACTGCTGTAAAAAGGCGTCATTAAATATGAAACTCTGCCCACTGCTCCTTCATTACAATAATTAAGAATGTCAAATCCCTGTGTGTGCGCGTGTGTCTCACTGGTTCCTCCATGTTGGCAATGGCAGCACAGACTTTGTCCAAAGCAACACTGGCTCCCACTGCACTGGGGACTGGCACTGTGGAGGCTGGCCCTCGAAATTCTAGGATCTTGGTTGACCAAACAAAGTGAAAATGAGTTGCATCACCAACACAGCTTCATACGGTATTAACACAGTAAGAAAAAACAGGCTTCACATATGTGTGTATATCCACTAACAAATATCAAAAGATAATATGTATTTAATAACTTTGTGCCACTTTATTAACTGGTTTTAATATGTGGAGTGTGAATGGATGACTAAAACCCACCAAGTGGTCGTAGCGTCCTCCAGCAGCCACTATATCTGGAACAGTTCGCTTGCGTTTCTTAATGAAAGCCACAAACTGGAAGATGACTCCAGAGTGGTGCTGCACCTTATACACCAAACCCAAGTTGACCACCACCTATCAAAGAGATAAACTCATATTAAATACAAAAAAAACACAAAAAAGTGACACCTTCTTTTACACTTCCTCAGAATCTAAATCACCCTCATTTTAACGCCTAGTCTGCGCAGGAGCAGAGTGAGCTCCTCCAGGTCCTTGAGAGCCTGCTTGGCTAGCTGGGTGACAGCCGTCTTCTGTTTGGTGAGCGATGTCAGAAGTGGTGCCAGTTCCTGCAGATTCCCCTTCTGTTCTATATACTTGTACAATGTCTGCAGCTAAAATCGACAGGTGAGGAGGGATATCAGTGAGTACAAGTGTACTGCTGCAGATCTGAGTGTCTTTAGAAGTACTGAGTGAACACTTACACTGTTGGTTGAGAGGGAAAAGTTGCAGAACTTTGCTTCCACCTCACGTTTGGTCAGCTTTTCACTCTGTAGCCAATACACATATCAAGGAAATAAAAAAGTGTGTCAAGATTTATCTTAGCCAAGACCACACCAGCACATGGTTAAACCAGGATTTCAATAAAAAGCTACCACATAATGTGTGACCTGCACTGACCATGGCATCACAAAGTATGTTGGAGGCCTGATTCAGTTTGTCCTCTGGGACACCGCTGTGGAGCAGGATGGCCTTCAACAAGCTGGTGTGGTTCAGGTAGATATTATAGTTCCTTTCCTGCAGCCATAAACACACCTTTAACCCTCTCAGCTGCAATTACAGTCAATACCAACAGCATCTCTGCACAATAACCACCTCAGTGAATAATAACTGTTGTGTCCGGCTGCCCTCTCATTCTGTCGGACTCACATATTCTTAAAAGCTTTCACACAAAGAACAGGGCAGTGGAGAGGATCAGAAACAGGATCTATGAGGGATAAAGTAGAGACCAGACCCAAGGTTGACTGGGTTTATAAAGAATCCAAAAAAGAGCTGCGACAGCACTGGGGTAGATGGGGACAGGAAATGGTTTGTACTGGACAGGAGGGAAGGAACCGGATAGAGCTACACTTAGCAGATTTACAACATAAACAATAAATACAATGTAAATCACTCGGGCTTACACATACTTTGGTATGTGAGGAATGTGGGTGGGATGTAAAGGGGAAAAAACAAATGGTCAAACTAGGATGGTGCTCAGCTCAGACACAAACTGTCGTTTCTAAATGAGAATCACATAAACTGTTAGTTCAAAATAGATGTAGATCATCTGTGTATAACCTGTAGCGCTGGGAACTCCTGAACTATTTCAGAGATGGTGTAAATAGTCTCTGCATCAGGGAGAAGACTGTTGGTGACGGGTGTGATGATGTCAAAGGCGCATTCCAGGAGCTCCCTCGGGTGTGCGCGATCCAGCTTCCTGGGGCGGAACACACGCTCAATGACGTACCTTATGGGAGAAGAAAATATATGTAACACACTTTCTTCTGATTTTGAAAGCCAAATTTCACAGCAGATATAGAAAAAGCATCAGGTTGTCAGATTCTTGATGAATCTATTTCCATTAAAATGAACACACTTCAGATGTTCACTGAGGTAAAATAAGCTAAACAAGCAAGACTTAACAGTGCTGCTGTTCAGGCGTTAGAGTTGGCTTATTACAGCACTTTATGTAGACATAATAAAAAAAAAATAAAAATAAAAAAAGCGAGAAATCTTTTATCTTGGACAATAACAGATTCTCTTCACTGGAATAAATTCTAAGTACAAATAACGTACAGATAATCGTTCTGCTTGATGCTGGACAGGATAAAGTCATAAATAAATAAAATTTTATTAATTCAAGTAAAACAAATAAAAAAACATATCTTAAAAGTGAGAAATTTTACATTCTATTTGACAGTTAACTGTCATTAAAAAAAAAATAGAAATGTGCTCAGTCACCTTCTGTCATAAAAACACACTAATCAAATATGAACTGAGGAGGCCAGCTATTGTAGTTTGGTATCAAATGTATTTCCATTAATGTTTAATGCATGCTTTTAACATCTCAAAAGTTCAGGGCTTTCTTTGTCTTGTTTTTCCATTTCAAAATATCCCAGATTATCTCAGTGGGTGACAGGCCAGAACAGTAGGCAGGCCACTCTTCAATGACAGAGTCATGCTGTTATAACATGTGCAGAAGGTCGTTTGACACTATCTTGGTGATAAATATAATACTTTCCCTGAAAACAATATTTTCTGGACTGCAACCTATTTTATTTCAAGCTATGAGTCAACATTAAAAGGGCCTTCACAGATGTACAACACAAGCATTGCTTTTTGTGTGTGTGTATAAATAAGTTAAATGGACCCTCTTCCCTCATACCAGAGGACATGGCATCCAATTTTACTAAATCTTGTCTCTATAACATTAAAAATGTTATAGATTAAATTTTTTCCTGTATCTTTGAGCATTTTGCTTATAATACAGTGCTGCCTTAGAGTCCTCCTCCTAGTGTGCATAGAGATTTCTTTCGATACTTTTACGTAATTTACAATAGACAGTAAAGTCTGGACAGTCTGTAGCGTGGCGTGGCAGCGGTGGAAGGAACAAGACAGGATGTCCCAGGAGTGCTCAATTAAATTCAGGTCTGGTGAACAGGCAGGCCAGTTAATAGCATCAACGCTTTGGTCATGCAGGAACTGCTGACACACTCTGGCCGAGCACTGTCATGCATTAGAAGGAACCCAGGTCCCGCTGCAGAATGTGGTCTGACAATGTGTCTGAGGATCTCAGCCTGGTACATACGGTCCAGGTAACTCCAAAGATTTGCCTCCTAAGACCATCACTGGCCTGTTTTTTGGTTTTTTTTTTTAGCTTAACTAATTTAATACTGGCTTTGCAAATTAATGGGTTGTGTTTTTAATTCAATTATACACAATGACAAAACTGTAATTAAAAAGAATGGTACTTAAAAATGAACATTACTACAATTACTAAGAAAAGTGTTAAAGATGTGATAAATCATTTAAAAACATTAACTTTACCTCTTCAGATGTGTTACATTATTGCGGGCAACAAATCTTGCGAACGCCACCTAAAGTGAAAACAGAATTGAGACATTGGGTGTACGTATAATGACAGTGCAGTCAGTGCATACCAGGCTGTAATCAATCACAGTGTGGAAACAACCATTTAGTCCTGAGGGTTTCCTGAGACAGCAGGATCTCAGGGCAGCTGCTGATTGCAGCCTCGCACTGCGCGTTTGCATTTGCTGATACAAATAGCTCTGTAATTGGTGTTTGTGTGTAAGCGTGGACGTGTACCCCAGTGTTTGTTATGTGTGTTGAACTCACGCGAAGGTCATAGGGCAGTGTAACGAGCATTCCGCTGTGGTCCATGAAGCAGGCCAGCTCATTGCCATCATACAACTTTCTGTTTCTGGGGAGGAACAGCGGGGTCTGGAGACGAACCGCACCTGAAGACAAACATTAAAAGACCACTGCTACTGCTTCATACGTGAACGTGACCCCCCCCTCAGCCCTGGGAGGATTGATGCATGCAAGTAGATACAAACAAGCACAGCTGGACATAATCAACAATGTGCACAAAAGCAACACAAACATAGATTCTATGGTCCCCAACAGTGAGCGTATTGTTTAGCTGCCGCACACTGGAGCAGATGTTGGGGTCCCTAAAACAAGCTGCAACAGGTCATGAGTGCAAGCAGTTTGTGATAAACAAAAGCTCGTGTTCACATGCACACACATTAAACAAAGACAGTGTACTCACCGTGCTTCTTAAAGATCCTGGTGATGGTTTCATACACATACTGCTGCAATTTGGTGCTGCTGAAGCTGAAGCTGCCCTGAAGGGAGAGCAAACAAACAGCCTCTGTTAGGCACTGATTAAACACAAAAGGCCTTCTGCTCTTCTGTTGAGGTAGCATGAAAAAAAATGGTAAATGGACTTGTACTTATATAGCGCTTTTCCAGTCCGCTTGACCTTTCACTCATACCCCAATAGGCACATGGGAGGGGGGCAACGTGGGGTTAAGAGTCTTGCCCAAGGACACTTTGACATGTAATCATGATGAAAGGTTGGAATCGATTCACCGACCTTCCGGTTGGGAGACAACTGCTCTTCCTGAGCTACAGCCGAACTGGACAATACAGCTATTTATGTGCCTGTAGTGACATCTACAGGTAGAGAAGGGGAAATAAAGCCAATGTTCTTTGCAAACACTTGTGAAAATCTCAGTATTCAGATGTGCAAAATCCCAATTTATTGTCAACTGTCACAAGGAGTGTAAACCCTTCTGATCACAGAAAAGTTTCAAGAATCTGGACTTTTCAATCTAAGATACAGCTGAACATGCCCCCGCCTTGATCTATAACCTGGTTTAATTCTGACACTGAATGGGGATTTCACCCAGTGTAAGCATTCAGTCCCAACTACAGATTTATACACTGTGTCTTGATTAAGATGATTTAGTTTTTTTAAGAAGTCATTACTTCATAGACTGGCAACAAATCCAAAACTGTCCTCTTGTCAGTATGGATTTGGGGATCACACTAATTTACTGAATTGGCTTGAGTTAAATTACACTTCTATAATATTTACTTAAATTATATTGTTGCAGTACAAATAAATATATTATTTGATAAATAAGTATAAATATGAGCTGAAAACCTCTTAGAACACTAACGTGTAAATGTGAAATAGACATGTTTGAAATCTCCAAAAATATCACCATTTGGGTATTTGTGTTTGTTACTTGGCAACCACTGAGCTGCTGAAATCATATGAATCATTGGAAGATTACATAGGTGAACTCTGAGTAGAATACATGGACAAAAATTCAAACCTATCCCAGCTGTTATAGTATTGCACTGTGATCTCTCTTCCTCCATCTGCCTGTGTAACCTGACTGCTATGTAGAAAGGTGATGGAATCTGGAAGACCTTCCATCAACCATGTCTGGGTAAAACACACAGGACTGTACTCCCAGTATCCAAGCTTTGTCCTTGTCAGTGCATTAGGCTCATCCATTTTATATGCTGGTGATTTTTCATTCCCCATTGTCATCAAGGGAGGACAAAGTTTTAAATTCCATCCTCATTTCTCTCTATTTTGAATAAAAAAAAACTGTCAGCATGTTTATTCATCATAAGAGATGTTAAAAACTGATGGAAAATGACTGTACATGGTAATTATTTCTTTGTTACCACTGTAACAGCAGTGTTTGACTCAGGCTAATGGGATGACTCCCAAAAAGCTAAAAGGAGGTATAAATGATGGGTGCATAAACATTCTTGATTTTGACATATTGTTCAATGAAAAATATTTAAAATGCAGCTGAACTGGTTTAAGATGGCCCATGAAAAACATAGAAACATGGTCTGCTCTCGTAAGTTGTCAACTTCAACAGAAGCCTCACCTTGTGCAGGTCTATGTCATAGGTATAATCCATGACTGGTGAGGTGTTCTGGGCAAACAGCTGCCCCACCATTGTGCGGTAGGCCTTGCCATTGATATTAGCCATGGTGTGCTGCAGCACCTCATGCAGCTCAGACTCCTCCATCTGAGGAGGTGGCAGCAGTTCACTCTTAAGCAGCTCCTGGGCAGTGGGTCTTAGGGCCGGGTCATGTTTCAGCAGCCACTCTATCACCTTCCTCTGACAAACACAATGACAAGACTGTTAGAGAGCTATTTCAGAGCAAGGAGGAGGAAGATTCATCTCAAACTCTGCATTTCAGTTACCTGTGTTCCTTGCTCACATACAGGGAAGTCCACTGGAAAGGACATGGGCTCCTGCAAAAAGAGATGGTGGTTAAATAAAAGTGAGATTCAGAGACTATGTTCATTTCAAAATACTCCTCTTGACGTACCACTCGTAGCTGGCTCAGGACAGAGATGCGCTCGGCACCAGTGGTCATTGGTCGGTAGGACATCTCAAAGAGGATGATTCCTAGGCTAAACAAGTCAACTTTCTGAGGACAGATAAATGAATAATAATCACTGAGGAATCATATAGAGGATGCAAAGTGAAATTAGGCCATTTAAGTAAATTTTAATTACTTGGTTGTAAGTAGCTTTGGTGTTTCCTTGAACCTCCGGACTGACATAAAGGGCTGTGCCAACCATCCCTGTCATGTTACCTGAAGAGGGTGATGTAAAAGGTGAAGTTAAGGTGTCAAATAATGGAATAAATACTAAACTCTTCGGCTATCAAAAATTGAGGTTTAATGAGTACTGTATATCTAAACTGTCTGCACCTGCAGGGTCAGGTTTGGGCATCAGTCCTGAGCTGCACTCTTCCTGCTCACCTGCAGCCTGCAAGAGAAAACGCATTAAAATATCATAACATGCCAAGTTTTACACATTAGGTTTTGCATAGTCTTTAAACAGAGTGAAGCTTCAAACTCTGTACCACATTAGCAGGATGGTCAGTAGCTAGGCCAAAGTCTCCAATTTTTACATGGTCCTGTGAGTCAAGGAAGATGTTGACAGGTTTCAGGTCCCTGTGAATCATTCCCTAAAAAGACATAGGTCATGACATGAGTGCTAAAATAAAGCTTCTATCGTTATAAAATCGATGCGTTTGAACTAGTTCCATACCTGTTCATGGATGTAAGCAAGGCCATCCAGTATCTCTCTGAACAGTCTCCATAACCGATTCTGGTCCTGGTACAGGCTTTGATCTATTGTGTCCCTTAAAGTGCTCTTTTCACAGTATTCCATCTGTCAGGAACACAAATCATGTATCAGAAGTAAAACAAAGATATTAAAGGAGTTAAAACAAAGCATAAACAAGAGACTTACTTGTATGTACAGGTAATGTGCGATTGCGAGACATCGATCAGAGTCTGAGCTCTCTGTTGTATCCGTCAGTGGTCTTTTCCTTGGCTCAACCTGCGGATAAAGATACCAGATGCTTGTTGCGCCACATGTGATACTAAAAAAAAACTCAAGCCCAGTGGATAAATGATGGCATGAAAGTTTTATAAACCTGTGAAATCTCGTCTGTACTGTCATCGCCATTGTCGAAGATGATGTCACTTCTGGAGTCGCTATCTGATGGCCTGGGGGAAAAAAAAAGTCTTTGCGTTTGTGTCAACATCTTTAAAAAGGAAGGAAAAAATCTTACAGAAATACTTACAGAAAAGAGGCACCAAATACATCTTCATCCTCATCATCATCGTCTTCATCACTTGATTGGTGTCCACTGCACTTGGCACTGGAGGATCTCTCGATGGAGGTTGACCACTCTACAGAGCTCGACAAAGCTGGAGGCGGAGCAATGTCCTCCACGTTGTCAAGGAGACCGAGCTCGTTGAGGCGCTGTGGGGAATCTCTGCCCTGTGGATGTTTGTCAGGTGTGCTCTGAGGCTCTGAGCTGTCCGTGTTGCTCAACACTGCTGTAGACGGAAGCTCATGCCGCTCGATCCACGCATTGTAATAGCGGACAATGTTCTCATGGTTCAGGCGTGAGAGCAGCGTCACTTCACCTTTGATCCGCCTGAACTGCTTACTGGCTGGATTGACCTGGATACGCTTCACAGCATAGTAACAACCGTCTAGTTTGTTTTGAACCTGCAAGTGAAAAGAATGGAAACTGAAGAAAACTTCAAGGCAAAAGTGATGCTATAACTGGAAATTGACATGGGGGAATAAAAAAAAAAAAAAAAAGGTGTAGTTCACCTTTATTACAGAACCAAAGGCTCCTTTTCCCAGAAGCTGTAGCTCCTCAAACTCATTGAAGTAGCGAGAAAACTGTCTCTGCAACCCGGAACTGAAGGGAGCATTGAGGATGTGGCTGCGGGGGATGACTGATGATGGAAAGTCTACAGCTAAATCTACAACATGAGAAATGACCAAAAAAAAAAAAAAATCAACACACTTTTGTAAACAAAAATGGCAAAAGCTTTACTCTATATGGTTGCTCAATTGTATGCATCTGCAGCCTTTCACTGTTTTATACTGGAAGCAAATAGATAAACATCTAATACTGATTTTCTAATAATTCAAATAAAAAAATATCTTCAGATCATTCATGCAGAAAATGACGAGTTGAAATATCTTCCACATTGTTAGCCAACAAAATTTAGTTGACGATGACTTCACATCAGTATTCTCACAGCATCTAGGAACACATTGTACAATATAAACTTTTCCACCAGATCTGGCAACACCAGCTCTGGTGGAATTCAATGAAGAACAGATGGGTTATGAAGGAGAGACACAAGAGAGCCAATGTTCTGTAATTTGAAGTATATGAATAGAATTAAAATTTCATGGGTTAAGTAATAGTGGCGTAAATCATCAAACTATGCTCTGCAACATTTTCACAGAAATGTGGATGAAATATTCTGTTTGAACCCCGTGCAAACACTAAGACTGGAATATTGTTTCATTTAGATTAAAGTCAGCAGTGGGAATATTGCTGTGCATGTATGCATACCTGCTTAAATGGAGATTAGAATTGATTAAATCCTGAAAGAGTCTGAAAGTAAAACTGTTTTAGCAGCAAAAATGAGACATAAACAAGAATAATAGTAGAATAGAAGAATAATTAATAGTAAATCTGTAGGTGGAAATTATGGTTTCTCTTTCATGCCTCTGCCACTGTTTCCTATCTGTTTGGCTAGTTTGCTTTAATCATCTGTGCCTATATTGGATGATAATAAAGAGGGGGGAGGGGCATTAATCTTATTTTTCCCCCCAATTGTGTTCTAAATATATTTTCCACCTAGTGGACATATAGTACACTGAAGTATGTGCAACCTTCTGGGCTGGTCTCATCCTGTGGCAGGTTTTTGGGTGAAGGTGGTTTGAGAAAAGGGTGGTCCAAAAGCTGCTGAGTCGTCCAGCGTTCAGCATCATTCAGGCATACACACCTTTAAAAAAACACACACACACACACACACAATATAAGATGCAATTCCACTACAAGAATCCCTGGGATAGAGCTGGAATATATGCACCAAGCCACACTTAGCTCAACATCTGCAAGCAATTGACATTTGATTTGAGGAATAAAAAAAACTAAAACAATTAAAAGTATTAATTTTCCATTTCTGATTAAATACTTGAACATAAAACAACTTTCTGATACCAGTTTAATGCCAGAAAAAGTCTTTGTATCTGTAAATATTTTGCGTAATGGAATAAAAAAAAAAAGTCTCTGACGGTACATACTTGTGGAGGAAATCCTGGAAGTCTGCAGGCAGGCTGGCCGGCACAGTCACTGGATACTCTTTCACTTCTCTCCCCTGACTGAGCGCCAGCAGCATCAGCCCCAGGTTCCACACGTCCCCCTTCTTGCCCGTCTTTGTAGGCATCACTGTATCCTCTGAGAAACGCACATGGACTTGCTCAAAAATGTCTTCCTTGCAGATCTCTGCGAACCGTTTTGATAAACTGTAATCAGTCAGTCGAACGTTGCCCTCAGAGTCCACCAGCACACTGGAGGCCCCGAGCTGTTTGTGGACCACAGAGTTGGAGTGAAGGTAGTCGAGGGCAGCCAGAAGCTGGGCCGTGTAATGGCAGAGTTTTTCCAGAGGGACCGGGGTTTGGGAGATCAGGCTTTGGTTCAAGTTGATCCCAGCCACGTGCTGCACCAGCAGGTTGACCATGAGGCAGTCCTCCTTCTCAGTGGAGCTCATTGCCATGTAACGCACCAAGTTTGGATGATCCAACCGCAGGAGGGAGTTAAACTCATTCTCTGCTGCATGGATCTATACTCCAGGCAAAAGCAGTAATATATCAAACCTTTACACATAGAAATGGCTTCTAGGAGCATTTAAGGCTAAATTTCCTGCTCTCAAAAGGCCAAATGCATTATTTAACAACTAAATTCTTAATAAAACCTTTGTGTGTACTTGCCTGCTTTTTACAGTTCTCAATCTTTTCTTTCTCCTGGCTGGTGAAGAACTTGCCCATCTTCTTGTTCCAGTGCAACGACCACTCATAAATCACACAGAATTCTCCCGAGTTTGCTTCAAATCCAGAATAAACGCTATGGCTGAGCCGCTCACTTTTACCTGTCAGAAACATACACACAAATGCTCTTATGACTCCAAGAGGTGGATCAGAAGCCCTGACACCAAAAAAAGGAGCACCAGCTAATAGTTCTCACCTAAACTTTTCCCTCTGTGGACAACAAGCTCTCCAAAAGTGCTGCTGTTAAAGTGGAGCAGCTCCTGTGGGCGATGGTTGTCTTCATTCACAGTGTCCCGCCTGGTAAAACACACACATTTCCAGGTGTTGTGTTATATTTGCCATGCATACGTGGTGTATCTGTAAACGTGGTGACTGTAATGTACCTGTGTCGCGTGTTGGAGGTAGTGCGACGGCGGTTACCAGCATTCTTTTTGGCTTCAGTCAATTCAGGATTTTCACTTGGGCTCGGTGGGCTCTTTCCAGACACAGAGACAGACTGATCCATACTCTCAAGTCGCTCCTTTGAACACGAAGCCATGTAAAATTAAATTAAGTAAAATTTGACACTTTATGTACTGCTTTTCTTCTGTAATTGGTGGAACTACTTTATACCAAACACCTGTTTGGCCATTTCCTTTCTTCTCTTTTCCTCTCGCTTCTCCTCCTCTCTCCTTTGGATTTCAGCCATTATCTCTTTTTCCTGCAAAAAATTTAAATACTGCAGTCAAAAGAAATTCACAAAGTCAAAGATCTTTGAGTTAAAGCAGTCTAAATTTAAATGACAATACTATACATACTTTTTTAAGCACATTTTGTGTGTGGTTGTCATAAGTCCTATTATTTCTTAAATAATTCTCTATGAGGTTTTCCAGTTCTGATTTAGAGTGACAGTGTTAATTCCTGTGATAAGATAAACCTTACATTTCTCTCAAACTGAGATTTATTAACTTTTGTGACAAGGCTTGACAAATCACCTTAAAATGACATCACGAACACAGACAATGCTAGTGGAGTAAGAATGGCTGTTTTGTTTCCCTTCCTTACCATCTCCTCATCCTTTTTGCGTTGCTGGTCCATCCTCTGCTGCTCCTCCAGGGCTCGTTTCTCCTGCTGCCTCTGCTGGTTCTTTAGCATCTCCTCGTGGAAGGAGCATGACGGAGGCTTGTTGTGCTTGCTCAGGAACCCTTGGATGTGGTCTGCGAGCTCATAAATCATCACCTAACAGAGCAGCAGCACTGGTTAACAGAAATCTCAGTGCACGTTGGGTCGCATGGCGTGTCAGTACATCCTCACCTCACCACATCGCACTGCTGCCAGCTTGGTGAGCTCACTCTGGAGGTTCTGGAGGTTTTCATTTGAGAGACCTTTGGCATTCTTCAGCTCCAGCTCCGGAGGCCTGATGATGTCCCATGATATTATTTTAGTGAGACAGAATGATTACAGGGAGGATGACATTAAAAAAAAAAAAAAAACAGAAAAGGCTCTTTGTATTTAGTTGAGCTAAATCACTAACAGGCCTGTTAGGAAGTCACTCCAGAGTCCCATGAAGCAACAGCTTCTCTTCAATTTCTGCCCAACCATGTGAGTCCATGTGGATAAAATCAAGATAAATTCCTTTAAGGCTATAAGCAGATTAGAAGCAGAGAAATCGCACTATTCTTTTACCCAGAATGGAGGCACTGGGCTGTTTTTTCTACAAGCTATACTGCATATTACATTTTCCACAAAGTTTTGCTCCTTCTTCCAGAAAATATTTCAGTATGATCAATAAACTCAAAATATTAAATGCTGTTTCTATTAATTTAAAGTTAACAGCAAAGTTAGACATGCAACAAGGTCCCAGGTTTGGTGGATTAGTCATAAAAGTTAATATGACTATCCCATCCTGGGTCATCATCTGTTTGAACTGTTGCCTTCAGGGTCAACAAAGCTAAAACAAACAGATTAAAAAACTGTTTCTACCCAAGAGCCGTTACTGCAGTGAACACTTTTTTTTTATTCTACCACCTGAACACTAACTATGGCAAATATACTCCTTATATACTGGTGCCTGTTGGTGCAATATTCTAAAGTTTAAATAGTTTCTTAGTTTAGTTTTTTTTCCACTTTGCCTTCATTTAGTCTTAATAGCCTTAACCTGAGAGCTTTTTATCTCAGTATCGTTGTGTCAGATTAGGAGAGCAACTGTCCTCTCCCATCATGACCACTTTCTATCAGGGCACCATAGAGAGCATGATGACCAGCTGCATCTCCATCTCACACAGGAAGTCACTGCAGAGGGTGGTGAGGATGGCAGAGAAGACCATCAGGGTTTTACTTCCATCCATTCAGGACACTGCATGTAAATGCTGTTTCAGCAGAGCTCACAACATAGTCAGAGACTTTACACACCCCCATCACGGTCTGTTCTCCCTGCTGCCCTATTCACACAGTAGCCCATGCTGCTAACATTAGCTGTGCCACATCACTGCCTTTTGACAAAACAAAACAAAGGAACACTTGGTTTGCTTTAAAATGTTTTATAGTTTCGCAAAATCATCTTTTCAGGAGCTCTATCGAGTTTTGTTTTGTTTTAAAGAAAATGTCAATAAATTATAAAGGAACCTCACAGAGCTCTGTGTGGCAGTTTATTATACTTTCTACCTGACAGAAATCTTCATGGTTTTCTGACATAAGTACAGCAAAAGAAGGAGGTTTTTAAAATCTGTACTTCATCCTGACACCCAGAAATTTGTTGGAGTAGATGATCACTAGTAGATGAACTCCAATAATGGACAGATGACATGGTAGAAGTCAACCGAGATTAGTACTCACACGTCTGGGTACGTGGGAGGACATTTCACCTGCAGGTCCACAGTCACGTAGCTTTCCTGTCCAATGTTCAGCCCATTGGGCCGCAGGCAAAGGTACACCTCTGGAGGCCTTTTAACCTAAAATTAAGTAGTTACTAGTGAGTATTACTGCAATTAACAAAAGTTAATAGCAGTGGGTGTGTGTAAACTTTCAACCATCATCTTGTTCCTCGGTGAAGGCTAACATCGCTAGCTACCTTCCACGGGTCCATGCTCCGCAGATCCTGGAAGTCATCTCCGAAGATAGACGCAAGGGCTTCTAGTTCATTTTCCTGCTGCACTGTATAGTCGTCAGTCCCATCTGTTGGAGTGTGCTGACTGCTCATTCTTCTGCCTCCAACTACATGGCAGTCACCCCGTCCTGTCTCACTCACCCCAGTCAGAAAGGAGAAAGAGAAGCAGCTCGGCACGCTGCTCTGATTCGCTACCGCCCACTTCTCCCTTCCGCCTCTTTGTAAACTCAAACTTTAAAAGTTCCGACTCACAGCTCACGCGTGTTAGAAAGTATTCTGTATTTTACCACAACGTCGACAGGCGACCACAACAACGTTGCCTATTGCGCATGGCTGTTGCAACTGAGTGTCGCAGGTGAGACGTCATCACGCTGATTTTTTCCCAAGATGGCCTCTAGGGAGCAGTAATTGTGCTCTGATGCTGACAAGCTGAAATTGTTTGATAGTAAATCTACAAGCTTTGCTTAAAACGCTCAATTGCAGAATTAAAGAGAGAGAGAGAGACAGGATTAAACATAAAAAGGACAATTTCGCCACACAATTAGGAAAGATGAAAGAAAGACTCATGTGAGGACAGATATGTGTGCAATGTGTGTTGAAATGTAGATTGTACCAAGCAATTTTCTAGAAATGTTAGAGGATTCTTGCCACATGAGACATTTAGGCTGAAATTCAGTCCATAGGCAAATATCCTGACAAGAATTTCTGACCTCATTGCTCCGATTGTATTATTCCATTTGATCTGACTCAGAAAACAAAACAAAACAAAACAAACAAACAAACAAAAAAAAAATCACTAATATACATAGATTACATAGAATATATTATTTATTTGTATTTGACTGGGTAGCTCACGATATGACATTTGATCATGTTCTAGGTTTTAGATGAATAATTGTTAGTATGAAATATTAAATCTGAAGATATAAGCTCTACTTTTAGCTAGATATAGCTGTCACATATTTGGTAGATATACGAGAAATCTTAATGATCGATCAGTTATGGAGGGTAGCAAAAACTGGCCAACTCAAATGATCTGAATTGCAAGTGGAAATGTAGGTCTTGTGTTAATGCAGAGAATATACAATAAAATTAAGTCATATTGTTAAAACCCACTGTTTTGTCAATACTGGTGGTTGTAAAATAATAATCAGAGGTAACCCAGGTGAGCTGAAAATACAGTTAGATGTACATACTGGTCATACTTTCAAGAAAGAGTTTTACTAAGGTGTTTGACTACAAATACCCTTACTTCAGTTTGGTATAGCTTCTACAGGCACCTAAGACATCATTGGATAATTAAAACATCATTCTACCAAATATTTTTTAATCATTTGGTGCTTTGATGATGACTTTAGGAAGCAATGTCTACTCTGTAGATCATAAAAGAGCATTTTATGCCCAGCATTCTGGGTTTTTTGTTTGTTTGCTTTTCCAAATGCAGGACTAGTGCACAAATAGCACAATTAGAAAACATGCTGTCAATACCAATGTATCACTAATATCTTTCACTCTTACAATATGAATACAAATACAAATCAGAATCAATAGTTTTTCTTTTTGTTCATTTTCATTTTTCCTACACTCTATTACAGGAAGCAGTATTTCTGAGGCAATCTTTATTTTCCTTTTTATAGTCTTGAAAGCCTGACAATTTGATATTAAATTGCACTGTTTTTCCCTTTTGCTTGGTAGAAAAGGTTGATCGTGAATCACATCTTTTTTTGTGTATTAAAAAACCTGTATCAGTCCAAAACAATATGAGTACAATTCAATGCAGTCTTCTTTGTCATGCAAATAACTGTAAGATGCTCCATCCAGTTTCCATCTGTGGAGATACAGCTATAAATAGCAGGATATGGTGGGTGGTGTTCAAAAGAATGCTGTCACATTCTTTCAGCTATGATATACGCTCACATTTTATTTTCTACACTGCACTACATAAAGACATAATTCAAGAATTTTTATAAGTACTAAAAGTTAATTCTGTGAGCTCTGATCATATGTGGTTTTAGTTTTGGAAAGAGGTGTGTTCTTGTGAACAATAAGTCAAACGGAATAATCCCTGCAGGAATGACAGGATTTCCTCATAAGGTACAAAGCACATCAGGCAAGATACCTTACAACTGGTGGTTGGCACAAATATGGGTCTCCTCTTTTCAAACTCACAGCTCAGGAACCTAAGTGGCTGCTCATAAATGACTCTGGTGCTCCCCATAACCCTACAAGGAGACAGCTGAGCCAATCAGGATGAAGCAGTGATACAGACAAGCCACTCAGACAGTCAGCTCAGACACAGAGCCTGGCTGGAGTTCCCATCAGCTGTTACACACATTGAGGGGGCTCAGCACATATACCAGCTGGATGATTTAGAGACATATACAATGTTCTCAGCTCCTTAACAAGACACCAGTGACGCTGCATTAACTGGGCCAAGAAGGGGGCAACCTATGTGCAATCAGAGGAGTAACACCTCAGAGGATTATAGTGCAGAATTACTTTAAGCATTGTAGAAAATACAGTATTTAAAACAGGATGTTTATAATGACATACCGCTCTACTTATAAGCAATGAAGAACTTATTTATGTATGTATATGTATGTATATGTACACTACCAGTCAAAATTTTGGACACACTTTCCCACAGAATCTGATGGGGAAAATGTGTCCAAACCTTTGACTGGTAGTGTGTGTTTATAAGCTTATGCTCATTTCAGAACTGGCTGTTTAATGTAATTAAATAATAATGGGGACAAATGTTTGACTCGATAAAAACATTTAAATTTCCCATTTTAAAGGACCTGCAAACAACTTCTAAACTTTGCATGCACTATGTCATTTACACTGCCAAGTAGTTTATTGACTTTCTTGCAGAGAGAGAACCCCATCCATGTATGTTAAACATTTTTTTCCTGGAGCTCACTAAGTTATGCTGGAAGCTCTTTTTTGGAGTTGTGTGAACCTTTCAGTCCCGCCCCTGGTCCCTGGACTCAGCGTGGGTCTTATTTAAGGGGCTCTCCTCACTGTGAGCCTTTGTCCCAGTGGAAGCATCCGTGTACCAGCACACCTTGGTAAGTACTTTGTACTGCTTGTCCTTCTGGATCCCTGAGAATAGTCAGAGAATGCACTGTTGTAAATAAATTAATGGAAGATAAAATGAAAGACATGTTAATGAATGATAGCGTTATTGCAGTGATGTTTATGTGAGAACACATTAGATTGTGTGTTTTTATGTGATAAATGAGCAGGGTTGAAAGTGGCCATTTAAAAGTGATTCGATATAAGTCAAACATCTTCTTGCATTTTTATGAAGTAGTGTACAAAATCTAAGAGGATACCAGGCATATTTAGCAATGGACAAATTAATTAAGCTAATAAGGAGCTGGGGCATGGTGCCGAGTAGTAAAACAAAAGTGTAGCAGTGTAGACAGATGGGTGCTGGCCTGGCACTTCTGACCTGAAATAGCTGGAGATCTATCTGTCACTTGTTTTTCCTGTTAAGCACAGAGAGGGTGCTGAACTCAAAATAGATCTCAGGTCTCTCTGTTATTCCCCTTTTTGGTGCTTCATCAGCAGCTCTAAGAAGTACCAGGAACAATCATGATTCTGGAGATAAGGTATCAATGGTTGTACAAGTTTGGGACCAAAAATAGAACCTGAACACTTTTAATTAGCACTCTAGATAGCTTCCATGTAGGTTGGTTGTGCTACTGTTTGCAAGTGATATACTGACAGGTCTTCAAAGCACAATAGATAACAACTAATACACATGTCAATCATACAGGTGATCAAATGTTAAGAAATTTCATCATGTTTTTTGCCAATCTGGAATAAAAAAATCTGCCAGAATGTTCAGAAACAAGAGCTCCATGAGAGTGCTACATATCTCCTTATGTCTATCTACCCAAATTTTAGACCACACCAGTAAAGCCTAATCATGTGTGACGATGATGAGACTACTGCACTTGTGTGCGACAATGGCTCTGGCTTGGTCAAGGCTGGGTTTGCCGGAGATGATGCTCCCCGTGCTGTCTTCCCTTCCATCGTTGGAAGGCCCCGCCACCAGGTACAGACCCCCCCCCCCCCCAAAAAAAAAACAAAAACAAAAAAAAGAACCCTGTCTTCATTAGACAAAAAAAAAAAAAAAAAAAATTATCATAACTAACCACTGGCCAAAACGAAAAGTGGCTTCTAATATTCCTCTCACGCTTTCTGCTTCAGGGTGTGATGGTTGGTATGGGTCAGAAGGACAGCTACGTAGGTGATGAGGCCCAGAGCAAGAGGGGCATCCTTACTCTGAAGTACCCCATCGAGCATGGTATCATCACCAACTGGGATGACATGGAGAAGGTGTGTGTTGACACAGGGACTCGTTTACAGCATTCATGGCCACTGACCTCCTGCATTGTTAAGACTTAACAACCTACCACCATCATAACAAGCTGCTTTATTTTTAGATTAAGTGCTTCAGTCTCAAAACCTGGTCATTGTTTATCCAGCCAGCAGCTGTTCCTGGCTTGACATCAGCTGTTATTTTTCCTCTGTCAGATCTGGCACCACACCTTTTACAATGAGCTCCGTGTGGCCCCTGAGGAGCACCCCACTCTGCTGACTGAGGCCCCCCTGAACCCTAAAGCCAACAGGGAGAAGATGACTCAGGTATTAAGAGCCTCATTCATTTGTTTGTTTTACATTAACGCTCAGGCTGAGGCACAGTTTTTTCTCATTCTGCTTGATTTTTGGTGCAGATTATGTTTGAAACCTTCAACGTTCCTGCCATGTACGTGGCCATCCAGGCTGTGCTGTCTCTGTATGCCTCTGGCCGTACCACTGGTCAGTAACCTTTGCACATGTACCAAATGTATTCTGTGGTCAGTTATGCAATAAGCTAACATTGGATGAGTATGCAATAAAAGTGCATGTCATTTGGATGAATTCCTATCTTATTGTAAGGGGAGGTGTTAATTCACCTTCTGCACAGTGTTTGAACAACGATGTCAGTGGTATTATATAGTTTATAATGTGACACTTATTTGGAGATGACTAACATCTAACTCCCTCATCCCCTGAACCCTGGCTAACTCTGGTTATTCTTTGCTTGCTGAAGGTATTGTGCTGGATTCTGGTGACGGCGTAACCCACAATGTTCCCATCTATGAGGGTTATGCTCTGCCACATGCTATCATGCGTCTGGATCTGGCTGGTCGTGACTTGACTGATTACCTGATGAAAATCTTGACTGAGCGTGGTTACTCTTTTGTCACAACTGGTAGGGCTACTACTATCAATTATTCATTTGATTAAATTGTTAGAGGTATAAATGAGTGTCTTTAGTACTCAAACTTTTTACTCCTCAGCTGAGCGTGAGATTGTGCGTGACATCAAGGAGAAGCTTTGCTACGTGGCTCTTGACTTTGAGAACGAGATGGCCACTGCTGCCTCCTCTTCATCTCTGGAAAAAAGCTACGAATTGCCTGATGGTCAGGTCATCACCATTGGTAATGAGCGTTTCCGTTGCCCTGAGACCCTCTTCCAGCCTTCTTTCATTGGTGAGATAAGATTCTGCACTTGATTTTTATACACACATATATATATATATATATATATATATATATATATATATATATTCTTTTGTTACAGATATTTTAATGGTAATTTTATTAAATAATTTAATTATATTATTGTTACAGTTATTTGCTTATTCTCTACCAGGTATGGAGTCTGCTGGCATCCATGAGACTGCCTACAACAGCATCATGAAATGTGACATTGACATCCGTAAGGACCTGTATGCCAACAATGTGCTGTCTGGTGGTACCACTATGTACCCTGGTATTGCTGACCGTATGCAGAAAGAGATTACAGCTTTGGCCCCAAGCACCATGAAGATCAAGGTGAGAGAAAGGGAATTCCAGTAATCATTCCCATTGATGAAGCAAATAAACACTCTGTACTGAAATGTTTTTTATTTCTCTCACAGATCATTGCTCCACCTGAGAGGAAGTACTCTGTCTGGATCGGTGGCTCCATCTTGGCTTCCCTGTCCACTTTCCAGCAGATGTGGATCAGCAAACAGGAGTACGATGAAGCTGGCCCCTCCATTGTCCACAGGAAATGCTTCTAAAGACATAGCCACCCCTTTCCATCCATGCATTTATACTTTGTTGCCTACTGTATATACATATCTGTGTTCAATTGTAATAAAGATAAGCCTTTGTGAGAGTATCTCGTATATTGTTTTATGAGCAATATTCATGTATGGTCCCATCATAGGCAGAACATTTTTAGAGACAGACATGATGATTGGAATGAGACACATAACTGCACTATTATAAAATTTAGTAAATGCAAAAAAAATATTGATAGTAACAAATTATTGCAAGCATGTGTATCTACAAATGTATATATTTTAAAATTGTATGCCTTGGGGCCTCTTGTTTGAAATAGTCCATTATCCCATATCTATAGGGATTTGTCCAACATTTTTAGGTCTGTAGTCATTTAATCTGGAGTATGAATTTGTTTTTCAATGTGAGAGGTGCGACTATTTTAACTACAGAGTCAACCGGTTACACTGACGCGTCCTTTTCATGGACTACAACAGAAACTGCACCGCCCGTGTGAGCGACTCTGGATAATAAAGCAAACACGTTCATGAAGTTTGTACGAATGTCTCCATCCAATCACAACGTGGAAGGCAGGGAGCGCTTCTGTTTGAATATACTCCGGAAGCAGTCCGACCAACATAGCAACCGATTTGACGAGCGAGACGTGGCATAATGAAGTTAGCTAGCAAACTATTTAAATTAATGTAAATTATATAGTTTACCGATTAAGAAGCGACATGTAGCGATTTAGGTCGCGTTATAACAGGAAACGTTTTTTTTTATATGAGGAGAAACTTCAAGAACCTAGTGTGACTTGCTAACCTAGGTGGCTAACGTTTGCTAGCTAACTGCATAATTGCAACTGATACATAAAGATATGCGCTCTATAGTATGACAATTTTTGGGACCTTTACACTTTGTTATTCGTAGTGTTTACGGTTGTACTGCTCAATGCCTCGTGAGTAGTTCAAATAAATTTCACGTGAGGATGAGTTAGTGTTAGGCTTTGGAGGAAAGTGATTTAGTTAGAAAGGCTGAGCTGTGAATGTCGGTTTACATAGGTCCGAGCTGGAGAGAGTGAGTGAACTGAGTCAGAAAGTTAAATAGTGTATTTTTTTTTACGTAGGTAGGTAGGCAAGTCTGGGAAAATTAAAGTCATGGAGAAAAATGTGATGCGTCTGGTGGCTGTACAACATCTCCGCTCTGTTTATGGGATAAAGATAAAGAACTGGAACAAAAGCAAATCAACTAACTGCAAGTCAACAACCAGCAACTCGGTAAGATTTTTTGGAAAATCAGCTGCCCAGTTGTATCGCCCATTACTTCCATTATCTTTGCATTGGTTGTGAAACATAGCACTTGATGATATTTTATCGAAAAATTAAATTCAGTCACAGTATCAGCATTGATAATACTATTGTCTGAAATCAAATTAGCATATTACCGAAAGCACCCCCCTCAGAAGAGACCCATTTGTTTTCTGAAAGCTTTCTCCGAAGTTACTGCAGCTTGTTTATGTGGTCATGTCTGATTATTCACACCATAAATGTTTTTGTCAGTAAAATCCAATAAGATGTTAATAAAGTAGTACTTTCTCATAAAAAACAATTAAACAAAAAACAATTAAATAAAAAACAATTAAATAAAAAACAATTAAACAATATGACTTAAAAAAAAATATATATATATGCACTGCCTATAGCACTACATGACAGCACCTGGGTCCAACTGTTCTCAAAGCAGTCTGACTATCACTTAATTAGGATGTCCCATTTTGTTTGAATTCATGCTTGTGTTGTTCTTATTCTCAAATGTAAGTCGCTTTGGATAAAAGCGTCTGTAGAATAGAATAGAATAAATCTTGACCTCATTTTGTAATGTTTTTGGAAATTTTTGTGAATATAAATTGAACATAGCAAGATTTAACTGATGCATATTTTGCAATGCTTAACATACTTTTAACTTAAACCCCTTAGTTTTCAGTCTTGTAATTGGGTCATAGGAGTCACAAGGTTGTTGCGATAGACATATTGTGCAATGAACTTCTGCATTGTGGTCCTAAAATGTGGTGAGAGAAAAAGACTCACTCAAATTTTAGCCCATTCTGAAGAAATCAAAAGCTGAATGTTCTTGATATGTAGAGGAATGTTTGACACCCAGACATCAATTCGTAAGAAGTTGTTGAGAGAGTGAAGTCCTTATCATTTTAAATTTAGCCAAAGAAAAGGGGGGATAAAACATAATTTTGATGTAGATCAGCCAAATAAGGGGTGTGATGCTGCTGATAAATGATCATTAGTGAATTAACATCTTGTTAATTTATGTTATTTCACTAATAATTAACTTACTTTGCTCATATTGCAGTGTTTTTGTATGAAATTGAACTGATCAATACAAATGTATGCTTCTATTTCTCAAGACAAAAGTTTTTGGTGTACCCTTGGATACCTTACCATACTATAATATGGAATGTGGGAACGTGCCAAGGTAAGGAGACATGTTTAATTTATTTTACTTGAGGTTGCATGTTGTATCTTGCCCTTCTTGTATAATCTGTACAAATTTTTTTTTTGTCCTCTTAGCTTTCTAGTTGATGCATGTATGAAGCTGCTAGCACATGTTGACACAGAAGGCTTGTTCAGAAAATCAGGCTCCGTTGTTCGTCTGAAAGCACTCAGGGTAAGTGATGGCTAAAGCTGACCTTGTTTTCACAGAGGAACCTTGAGGCTGGGTGGGAATGAGACAACAGAGCTGTGTTTTGTCTGTCCAGGCTAAGCTAGATGCAGGAGAGGAGTGCCTGTCCTCTGCTCTTCCCTGTGATGTGGCAGGCCTGGTGAAGCAGTTCTTCAGGGAGCTTCCGGAGTCGGTGCTCCCCACAGAGCTGCAGGATGCCTTCCTCAAGGCCCAGCAGCTCCCCACTGAAGAAGAGAGAACTTCTGCCACCATGCTGCTGTCTTGTGTGTTGCCAGACAGAAACATTTGTGTCCTGCATCACTTTTTTGACTTCCTCCATAGTGTATCTCAAAGGTATTCTCACTATATTTTTGATTGCCTTAGCTTGACATTTTACATAATTGTCTCCTGGATTATTTGTAAATGTTATTTTTTAGATATTCCTAATTTTATTGCAGAAAAAAAAGTTTTATTCACATATACGTTGTTTTTCCTTGTCTTTGTGTAATCACAGGAGTGCAGAGAATAAAATGGATAGCAGTAACTTGTCTGTAATTTTGGCCCCCAACCTCCTTCATTCTGGAGACGGTACAGAGAAGATGAACACCAACACTGAGAAGCGCCTCAAACTACAAGCAGCCATTGTGCACTGCTTCATAGAAAATGCTCACAATTTTGGTATGACTTGAGGCATCTTGCCTAGACTTCATCTATGTGTCAGGCTACACTGTAGCTTTATAATGTTAAATACCTGACTGTGCTTCTGTGTCTCAGGTGTGTTACCACAGTTTCTTCAGGAGAAAGTTCCTCCCATGATGGGCTTGGAGGTGGGGGCTCTGTCTCCCAGTCGCAGTGACCTGGAAGAGCTGGATTTAAATTCTGGGATGAAGAAGAAACACAGACGTAGCTTTGGAGGTGAGATTATTATCAGAAGTATATTTGTTTGGGAAATTTGCAGAAAAGGCTCAGATTCGATCATAAGTTGGGTAAATGGCTGCACAGAACAAACACCTGTAAGATAAAACATTGTATTGCAGTGACCATAAAGAATATCATCATTTTCAGACTCTTTGTTATTAAATACTTTTTTTATGGCTGGGTTTGTCTCAAATTTCAGATGTGGTCAGTGGTGCACTGAATAAGATAAAAACTAATAGAACACCCACTAATGTCACCCAGGCAGACGGTGTTGGTAGGTACCCTGATTAGATGAGATGACATTTGTTTTGAAAAGCATGGAGATGCTGTGTTAATCCATCTTCTGTTGTTATGAAATTACAAGCTTTCTGTTCTCAAAACAGAAATCAAACTTTTCATGTCACTCTTCATCTTCTTGTTTGCTTCAGATGAACTTTATTCACATCTTACTTTGATAATGAATGGTGACGTCGTAAAGCAAATCAAGTGATGCCTGTCGTTTGGCTTTTGTTTCTTTGCTTGTCTGCCTGTCATTTGCATGGATAATCATTCACAAAAGTCAAAATCTAATATTTCTTAGTGCTTTGGTTTAAAAATAAAAAGTTTTTAAACATGCAATAACAAATCTATATGTATAAAGAATTTAATTACTCTGTAATTTTGCCAGTTTTTTCCTCTGCAACTCCTGTGATTGCAACACCCTCCTCCAAGCGAAAACTTCCTTTTGAGTCTGGTCACTCATTTGGATTTTCAAACAAGAAACGTAGATCTGTCAAAAAGAACCTTGGGATAGAATTACTTCCCAATGTTTTATTCAGTGGGACCTCTACTCCAGGATCAGGTACTGATGACTTTTATCTACTAATTTGCTATCTTTAAAGACTGGTAAAGTTTACACACTTTTCCTTGTGTATATTCCAGCCAACAATGCCTCGGGGGTCTTGGACTCTTCCCAAAATACGTTTGTGTCTGCAGGGAGATCTAGAAAGCAATCTATTCCATCTTCAAGGAGGAAGAGCAAAAGACTTAGCAACAGACATGTCGTCAACAGGTAGCATATTCTTAGTATCGGTTCCCATTTATTATATATTATGTTTAAAATATTAAAGACAGGTAATGGTTCAAGTTTTTACCTTCAGTTTAAAATGTGCTTTTGGCTTTTCTTATAAAGATATATGTGAAATTTTCTCCTTTTCAGAGTTGAATCTGGAAGAACTGGCTGCTTTTCTCCTAAAGTTGGTAAAAAAGAAGCTCCACGCAAGTCTCTGCGCTTACGTTTTAGCCTGGGGAAGAGCAGCAAAGACGCTGTAAGTGTGGTGGCATAATAGAAATCATACGTTTATCGGGCTCACTGATAAAACAGTAGGAGGCTGTTAAGTCCATGCAGTGACATTAACTGTATGAAAATCAAACATTTGCACACACAACGTCATGTTGGAATGAATGGATGGAAGTTAGCACTTTTTCGTTGGGTCACTTTCAGAAGCTAACATCTTGAAAGTACTGCATGAAAGGTTTTAATAATAATCTGTATTGCACCTTTAAACATTTTGTAATGGCACAAAATAAATTGTGTTCCTACAATTTATTTAAGGTACAAAGCCATTGGATTTTTTTTTTCTGTACCAAGATATTGATAAATGCAGGTGAGATTGTGTAGTACAGCATAAAGATTACAAATAAATAAATATTGTAATTTGTCTTTGGCGTACATTGGGTGAGCCGTTTTAGCTGAGTGACAGCCGCATGTATATTACTGACTTAATAAAATGTTAAAAACAAATCAAATACCTTGTTTCTTCTGAGTGATTTTTATCATTCTCTGAAGAACTAACCTCCAGAACATGCTATTAACATATTAATGGTGCATATGGGTTTTTTTCTGTTGGGTCTGTTTTTAACATAATACTACTCCCAAGCTTAATCCTTCTTGAAAGTTCTTTTTTTCTTTAATTTCTCCTTTCATGCTGCATGTAAAGGGATCCGAGTCCATTGGTTGGCGACTTGCCACACAGGAGAGCACCACCAGTTTCCCTTCCACCAAAGAGACAGAGTTTACTCCATCGAGTTCCATTTTGTCCAGAAAAACTGAATCCAAGTGTGAGTATTTGATAATGTAATTAAACCCTCACTGTTATGTTGTAAATGGCATCTTTTAAATCAGAAAATATATTAATGCTGCTTTTATTTTTCTAGGCTCAAAGTACATTAGCAAGTCCGAAGACAACTTGCTGACACCTCAATGTGACTCAAGTGCCCACCGGACCTCATGGAGCGGGGAGACCCCTGTTGGAGATCAGGCTTTCAGCGGAAGGTCTTTTACAGACACTCCAATGAACATGTGTCTCAAAAACACCTACATGTCAGAGCCTGCAATTGTTGCATCCAAGTCTCCAGCAGGGACCAGCCTGCCTATGAAGCTGTGCTGTGCCTCCAGCGTGGAGAGTCTCGAGAGCGAGCGCTCCATCACTGAAACTCGGAGACAAACCAGTCCAACGCTGCTGAAGATCAGGAAGGCCTCCACAGAACTAGAAACTGGCCTCCAGGGTGGGATACAGGGCTCTTGCAGCACTGCAGAAGAAAATGTGATAAAACCATTAGACAGCATTACGTTTACTCTGCCTGTGACTCCTACAGCCAAAGTTTTGTCTGTGGACACTGAAACCTCCAGCTTCCCAGCTCAGCAGAGGTTTCTGGCTAATGAACAGAATATTACTTTTAGCCAAACTGAAATTGCTGCACTCTCTCCTTTGCATATTGATAGTGTAGTTTTTGAGTCTAGTGTACACTGTAGTCCAGTAATTAATGACGGTAAAACTGCTCCCTTTAGTAGTCATAATGGCTCCATGGTGGGAGCAGCTGTAAAGGAGGCAGATCAAGCGAACACCAGCAGGCTAATTAGTGCTCTGGATATCCAGAGTCCTGCTCATTTCAGACAGAGTGTCTCTAGACTGCAGTCAACTCCATGCAAGCCCAGTACTGAACTCAAAGATGAGCTTGTTTTACCAACTAAAACTGGTCCTGGTGTTGTCAAATTACATGAGAAGACAGAATCTCTCCCAGAGATTGGTACCAAAGTGGAAAGCCAACAGTCACCCTCGCTATGCAACCAGGAGGCTGAGAAGCGTAGGGTGGCAGATCACATTCAACACTTCAACAGGCTCACCCTTTATTCTCCAGTAGGCTCAAAGAGCAAACAAATCAGGTCACCGCTGAAGTTCCACCGCACCCCCGTTCGGCACACTGTACGCAGGATCAACTCTCTCGTTGGAGAAAGCAGGAGACCCGGTAGAAATGCAGAGCTCACTCCCTGTCAGAGTGGTCATGTGGCAAAGGCTGTGAGTCTAGAGAGTGGCCTGTCCCCTCACCCACAGCTTCAGCCTCACTGGGGACTGCCCAACAGCATTGTAAAGAAACCACCTCCAGTCCCACCAAAAATGCCAAGCACCCTGGCCCGAAAACCCACAACTTGTGCTTTAGGCGACATGACCAACAGGGTCCAACCAAAGAACAAAATGGACTGTTCTGCTTCTGATCCATCAGGAGCACCAAAGCTTCTTGTGCAGCAGGTAGCAGAAAAAGCCGTGAACCATTACAGAGGTTCTCCCAGAAACCCTATTAGTCAGGGAAAACTGCTGTCTGCTACAAAACCCATTGATTTATAAAGGATTTTTTTTTCTTTCTTGCTCTTGCTATGCAGGTGTCTTTTTGGTGAGACTCCATGACATTAAACTTTGCAGCTTATACATATCTTCATCTTATTTCTTTTTTTTTTCTTCTTCTTCTTTTTCTTCCCAAGATAGAGATGTAGTTTGTTGTTATTTTCGGTTCTTATTGGGAGATAAATATGTTAAGTTAAAAAATTATGCATCAGTCTATAACAGGAGTGCCCAGGTCCAGTCCTCAAGATCTGCTATCCTGCAACTTTTAGATGCAACCCTTCCCCAACACACCTGAATCAAATGAATGACTCCTTACCTGGCCCCTGCAGAGCTGAATGACATGTGGATGAGGGAATTGAGCCATTTGATTCAGGCGTATTGGAGAGGTCTAGAGGACTGGACTTGGTTACATGTTGGGTAAAATGTGATTAGTTATACGACAAAATATTGTGATCGAGTGCCATGCCTCTTTATTTATGAATTTTACAGCTAATTGTGAAGTTTATGTTTGGGCCCAAAAACATAACGATGTGAGTGAAAATTTTAGCTTTTTTATGACTAAATATTTTATTACTGCCATAAGTATGAAGAAGGAAATAATAAATGCACATTTAAACTTTTTTTATTGGGTAAAAATGTCAAAAAGCTCAGTGTTTAAATCGATTATCTGTTGTAGTCTGTTCATTTCAGAACTTTAAGCGAGTGAAACATTTGTCCTTCTGAATCGCTTCATACAAATAAAAATAAACCATGTAGTTTAAAATTGACCGTTTTCATTTTGTTTGAACAAAAAAAGACTGGTTCTTAGTAACGCCACAAGGGGGCGTCCTACAGCTGCTGCTTACAGCAGCACACTGGAATGTGATTTTAATCAGGGTCCAGTTTATACTCTAACAGGGTCAGCAATTATTTCTGTCAGCCTGAAGCCGAGATGACTTCCTACATATTTTTATTACCTTTTGAGAAATACGTCACTGTTTCCTTTAAGTCTTTCAACATATTTGTTTGCATCTGTTTGGAGAGACTATTATAAAACGTCTGTTATTTGTAAATTAAAAAAATCAGAGGCAAACAGTAGAAAATAAAATGTTTTAACGTCTATTAGGCCTGTGATAAATTTATCTAACTCACTAGATATTTTAAGGACTATTGTGCATCAGCGTTTCTCATATAACGTTTTAGGTTGAAATCTCGCAGAATCTCGCGTTAAAATGGTTGAAACCACTGAAACTTATGAATGGATTTATGGCGGGAGGTGGCATTTTTGACTGTTATTTGTAGTAACCTGATTACTAAAGTTTTTGTATATACAGCTTTTAAAGCAGTTGAAGAGATTGTTTAGTTTGCCATATTGTAAAAAGAATCCTTCAGCTGGTTTCAAATAAGCCGAAGTTATTGAACTCACAAAGGCCGCTGAACAATTAACCAATGGAAAGGTGTGACTCAAAATCAGTTTTTCTAAATTAATATTCATAACTTGGCTTTGTACAATAGAGAATGAAAACACTCAAAACCACAATGAAACGTCAGATGTTGTTTCTCAGCCTGGTTGTCCTTAACTTGAACTTTTTTGTTGTTTTTAGAACTGATTAATTATCAACATAGCAGTCGATTATAGAGCTAATAAAAAAAGATAAAGATAATAAACTGAGATTAACACAGTTGCATGATGAAGAAATGGTGTAACATGATACGACAGTACCTACCTTAAAATAATAACTTTTTCCGGGTTCCTAAATCAACTGCCCCTGCAAGAAATAATCTAAATTAGCCTTCCCCCTCAGATCTAGCTTGTATGTAATCCAATATCACATTTTTTTAAGATGAGCCTCAGTTTGGGATTTTTTAACAAAATCAATTCCAGGAAATGTCTTCTGTCTGGATTCACTTGTGTGCTCCAATGTGATGAGCGGCGTTCACATTTTGTTCTAGTGGCATAAATCTCTTTCAGCCATAATGTACGATTTTGAGTTTTATTATCTTCAGAAAAGAAAATAACTTTCACTTTTTCCACGTGCGTATAAACTTCGGGCTTGCTCGCCTTCAGCTCCTCTTACCCCTCCTCCCCTCTTCTTCCTCCCTGCCTGACTGTCCTGGCTGTTTCTCGGTTGTCTGCCTTCATGAGGTGGGTTCAAGGAAGTGTTGAGGGGGCGGATTGTCTTGATTTTCTTTACATCGTGCTTAGCCAATAACTGTTGTGCACATCTCAGCTGGCAGACATTTAAAAGGGAGACAGTTCGGCGCTGAAGCAATTTGTATTAAACTCCCTGGCTCCTGTCTATGGAGCGCTTAGTCTCCCACGCATCCACAGACCCACCAGTGTACAGTCGACTGCCGTAGGTACCCATCACCTCCAAAAGGTGCCGTAGAGGACTGACAGGACAACATCGTCGTATAGCAGGGCAGATTTGTGCAGGTGAGCGAATTTAGGTGATTCTTCTTTGACTCCATCTTTATCATCTTCTACCACTTACATTTAAACCATGTGATGCTTTACAAAAAGCGCAAAACTGCATGTTAGTCATCTCCTGGTGTGCGTGTGTGGACACACTGATAACTTAGTGAAGATCAAGTTTATGTTTTGTTTGGTTCAGTCTGTTGTCCTGTTTAAATTGATAAAATGTTTGAAATATAATATTTTAACAACACTAAGTCGTTAAAATAATTTTCATTATATAACTTTCAGGAGGTTTCAAAGAAAGAAAATGTTCTATCCGTGCGTTTTTACGCTGCGCAAAAGCTTTAGTAGCTGTGCGTGACGTTTACGCAGTTGAAATATTTAGGGGGATTAATTTTTTTGTCATCTCTTTTTCCAAAGAATGGCCATCTCGACGCGTATTTTCTGCAGTATGGTTTTCATCATTGGGCTGCTGTCCTCTCCCGTGGATTCAAAAAGAAACCGAGGTTCACAAGGGGCCATTCCTCATCCTGACAAAAGCAACCCAAACGAATCGGAGCAGCAACCGCAGCCTTCGCAGGCGGGCTCTGGGTCACGCCAGAGACCGGGGTCGTCCTCACCGGCCGACGAGGTGCTGGAGTCCAGCCAGGAAGCTTTACATGTGACGGAGCGCCAGTATTTGAAACGGGACTGGTGCAAGACGCAGCCCCTCAAACAGACAATCCACGAGGAGGGCTGCGTCAGCCGCACCATCATCAATCGCTTTTGTTACGGACAGTGCAATTCCTTCTACATTCCCAGGCATATTCGCAGGGAGGAGGGTGCCTTCCAGTCATGTTCTTTTTGTAAACCGAAACGTTTTACCACCATGACTTTCACTTTGAACTGTCCGGACCAGCAGCCACCCACCAAGAAGAAACGCATCCAACGCGTCAAACAGTGCCGCTGCATTTCTATAGACCTGGACTAACCAAGCAGCAACGATACGTGTGCGAGGACAGAATTGTTGGTAAAGTGTTCTGAGAACACATGCCTGTCTCCATTTGGAGATGTGCGCCACATAAAAAAAAGAAAGAAAAGGCGCACGATTCTCTTCTTGCACAACGCGTGAACAAAAATGGACACGCAGCATTTTACACCTCACAAGTTTCAAAACAAACATCACTGCACGGAAACGCTGACTTGAAATGGGCACGTTTTACGCACGGCTTCCTCATGCTCCCCAGATAGATGCAAAGAGAAAAGACTGTAAATAAACCCGGTTCGATTTTTCTGCTCCAAACAGTCGTTGTGACGGGGAAATGTTTCTGTCCAAACCTGTATTTTATGCATATGTTTGTAGAACTGGATGAATGTTTCCACTGTGTGGAATTTGATGAATGAATATTTGTAAATGAAAAATGTGATTTTTATTTCGATACTTCAAGAATCTTTCAAGGTTAACCTAATTGATTTCTGTGAATTTCGAAGCGTCTTTTTTTTTTTATTTTTTTATTTTTTTTTTGCTTAAGTTGGGAGCCTGCTTCAATAGTTTGTAGAGAAAATAGACTCATTAGTTCATAGGGACAATGTACAGTGTTGGTTTAGTCTGGAGATTAAATAGTTGTGAAATGTAAAGCCATCTTTGATCTAACCGGTTTGTTTATTCCCTTGATTAAATTATCCGTGAAAACGTAATAAAATAATGTTGGAATATTGTGCATATTATTTGTAACTAATTGTGTAGAAAAAAATGTATTAAACTGTGAGATGACCTATTACTATGTGTGGAAGCAACATTTTATTGAGTCATTTGAAATTTTTACATCACTCAGTTTTGTGACCACAGCTGTTCTTTTATTTCTTTATATGATATCTTGACTTTTTGTGTTGATTTCTGGCTTAGCCATTGTTCTTTTTTTTTTTTTTGGCTGAATACCACAGATGTAAATCCTCAATTAAGAGCTGTCCAGATATCAAATCAAATGCTTTTCTAAAAAAACAAAGTTAGGTGGGAAAAATTTTCCTAAATTTCTGCCTTAAAGCATTATACTAATGACTATTTGCATTTTTGTGATACAACAAATCAGATTTATTGAATCTCATTCCCTTTCACACCCTTATGAAACTCAGTTCTGTTAAAACAATGGCAAAATTCCTCCAGTTATAACTAATGACTTTATTTCAGCAGATTTCCAAGAACAAGTTTAAATGTCCAGAAACAAGTCTCGGCTGTGGGGCTTCACTCTGACTCACGGTTTATTGAACTGCCCAGCAGCTTTATGAACAGATCAAACCCTTTTGATGACTCAACTTTTCACATAAATATTAGGTTTACACAATTCAAGCCTAATGGAAGTATTGACAGCAGAAAGATTGAGGAAAACTGGTCTAACACATCTTTTATCCAAATGACTTATCAGGCATCCAGTTTACTCTTGAAATTTAAAACAATTTCATAAAATTACAGAGCACCTATGTGAGAGCTAATAAGAGTTACATGAACTAACACACACAAGAGAGGCTACAAAATAGTTCTTTCTGAACAGCTTCCTTTTTGTTCATCAGCCCCCATTTACAGGAAAATATAACAGTTAATTTTTTTTAATTCTTATACAAAATAAATGGCATCCATGAAAGACTTTGTAGGGTTAAAAAAATAATTGAAGGTGCAGTTTAATGGAGAATCTCATAATGGAAGTCTGAGGTATTAAAACTCACATGGCTTGAGGTGGCAATCTTAAATCTCATTACCCTAAAACACAACCCTGATCGCTCCATAAACTAAGCAGAAAGGGCAGCTCTTTTCACTTTATGCAAAATACTCAAATCTCCACAGCAAATTTATACAACATACAAGAGACGTCCATGTGAAAATATAGTCTTCTCTGTCAATTCACCCACAACTCAAAGCTTAAAAAAAAAGGAACGAAGCTAATGTTTTTGGCATAAAATACCTCTATCTTTACATAAATAGACTTTTTTCTCAATGACCTTGGAGCATGGTGACAAAGCATAACTTTAATAATACGCAGTCTTAAAAATAAAAAAAATCTAATTTGATTTTGTCATGAAGCAGTACAGTTTATACATTTTATAGCTAATTACCCTTATTCTTGCATAGGAAAAGAGGTGCAAAAAGTGCAAGATAGTTAAAAAAAATACACGCGCTTAGCAGACTGAGGAGTGCGGTTTATAGCGTGCTACAACATACAGCTACTGCAAGCAGGAAAGTGCTCAAAACTGTGCTGGAAGCAATGTGATGACAGCTCAACTTCTACTATTTCTTCCTTTAAAAAGCCATAAGCTACAAGCTGCTGTGTTCTTAGAGTGATTTTAAATCCAAGTTTATGTATGTGAGGGGGGCTGAAGTTCTACGTCAGACTTACTGCCAGCTTCTGTTCTCCTCTGGCCGTCACCCAGGAGAGGTCAGTCTGGTGCAGAGCAACACACAACACAGCAAAACTTCTACATACTCACACCCACAACTCATGTACAGCAATTCATACTCAACATATCTTTATCTGCACTTGGAGTAGAGTATAGGTCCTTTATCATATTCTATAAAACTGCCCAGTCCCTGCCGACCCTTCAACATGTCATATTTACAAGACTCTTAATGACACGGTGAATGAAAAGCTGTTCACCACAGCAAAGGACACTGGGAACTGCTAACTTCCTGCTTTAAGAGAGAGATCTGTTTTGTCAACAGGGATTTTCCTCTCAGCAGACATCGCCAGGAAGCATATCTGTTCCTACAACAACCCCAGCAGTTGAACACTTTGAGTATTTCCGATCGTTTTTAGAACATATCGTATGTTGTAAGATTGAATTCAGAAAAAAAATAAAAATAAAAAAATCAAGCAATCATTCTCAGTTTTTTTTAACATCCAGCAGGAAGATTGTGGGACTGCTGAGAATCCCACTGAACCCCGGAGACCTCTCACAAGCTGGGCACTCTGAGGTCACACCATGCTGGATGAATGAGGTCAACCTTTGGCCTTTAAGACTCCCATCACTTCGGCTGTGTCAGCCATGCATCCTCGCTGCAGGGGTTGTACAGAAAAGCCTTAACATGGAGGTGGAGCAGTGTAGGGGAGGGGGGTTGTTGTTAGTAGGATAGACACTGGAGTATGTCCAGTGAGGTTTTATTGTGTTATTGTGAGGCAGGTGGTAAGCGCAGTAGGAACGGGGCTTGCACACTTTTTTATTTATCACTGCAGCTCCTCATTTCTTAGTCTGCTCTGCCATTTGTCATTTCGCTCAGCTGGAGGACACGCTGGCTTCCTTCTGCCGCAGCCTCTCTTTCTGTTGGCAACAACCACATAAAGATTCAGTGTATTGATTTCAGTGCTGACATGATAAATCAGTTTTCAGGACATTCCATTCCTTTGCAGAATAGAGAAAACTTCTTACCAAACTGTTGGCATTGATCTTCTTGGTTTCGACTCTCTTCTCTGCTGTGATTTTCTTAATGTTTTCTTGAGCTTCCTTCAACCTGCAGGGAAAAAAAATATCCACAAGGATTTCATATTAGCAGAACATTTAAATATAAAATTATACACTAAAAACGAAGCAGATGGAGAGAGATACTGTGGACCTTCCCCTTCCACACACACACACACACACACACACACACACACACACGCACAGGCATCCTCTCTGGAGTTTGCGGTCAGTGAAAGCCTTTTTAGTGAGAAGCAGAAGAGAATGATAGTGGGTTGATGAGATAATGAGGCGGCCTTTAAAAAAACACTTGGATTTTATGAGTGTGCAAACAGTATTTAAAATCAAGTTAATTGTACATAAGCACAATCAGCTGTGAACAAAGTGAGACACCATTACAATTAAAAGCGAGCACATGGATCCACTGCAGGGCAGTGAAAGTCTTCATGTCAAAGTTTAGAGAGGAGGGAATTGTGCAAAATCCCACACTAAGTCACAAAATCCATCTTCAGTGTGCAATGAGGGCCATAAAAGATATGTAAAGCTACAGCTCAAAAGTCTGATTGAACAGAGACGGTGCTTCACTTCAAGAGCCTCAAGTTCAATTTTTCTATGGCATCATTATATCGTTCATCAGCCCCTTCTTGACAGCCACAGGCCCCTGTCCGCTTGCCAGTAAAGCCAAGCAGCCAGCAGGAGGGTCTACAGTCCCTTGTTGGAATCCCCCTCCCCGCCCAACATGATGCCTCAGATCACAGAAGAGATCATAAATTTAGCTCCCAGTCCTCCAAAAACAGGACCAAGGCCTTTACTACTTCCATCAGCCTCCTTTTTTAAGACCTCCCTCTTTGTTTTAACACAGCATCCGAGCATCACCTTTGGACACTCAGTGCTAATTTGACATGATGTTCAGAGGTATTATACACCTATTAAAAACTAACAGACAAGAAATGTAGTTTGAGACTGTTTGGTTTAGCTTTACTTTAAACAATCTGAACATGACGCCCTGAAAACATGACCCTTAAAGCAACGCTCTAGCAATTGAAGTATTTGGAAGAACTATCAAATTCTTCACAGCAGAGTACTGAATCCTTCGTTCCTCAATATGAAAATATATTTGTCTTTTTTCTGTCTCAAGAATTTGAGATAAGCCAGTGATACTAGCTCCTCCCGGCAAGTAAACTAAATCTTCATGACAGAGAAATTAATGGCACAGTGCTTCAAGAATCAATCTCACCTCTCCTTGGAGATGTTCTTGCTTTGTCGTATCCAGGTGTTCTTGAAGTCGTTGCAGAATTCGTACCAGAGCATAAAGACATAATTTGGAGTCACTTCTTTCTCCCCAGGCTTTGGCTTTATACCAAAGTAGCCCACCATGTCCTGGAAACTGAAAGAGGAAACACAGCAGAAGCTCAAATAATTGTAAATAATCTCATATGGGGATAAAATTCCAATTTGGTGAGCTGCTCAACGTTTCAAACAAGAGGTACAAGGTAAATTAAGGCATGCACGTCCAAGAAACACAGAAGAATTCAGGGCGAACACATTAAAATTCAGACACAAGGCCATAGAAATTGATGGATGTAGTCAGAGTAAGAGACGAGAAAGAGAGCTGGAAGGAGAGCATCCACCCCGCTGGGCCACAGGGGAGAGCCAGTAGCGGCGGCTCCATTATCACATTGACCTCCACAGCCTGCAGGGTGGAGACTGCCAGAGGAGATGGAGAGGGCCAAGAACAGGCACATTATCTCCCTCTCAAACACACACTGTACAACTCACAGCTCCAGGGACCTTTTCACTGGCAGACAAACAGCGATGAGACTGGCGTGCACACACAAATCTGACCCATGTTCATAAACAGATCCTCTGTAGCACTGTTGTAAGCCAGCTCCTTGGCTAATTCAATTGTAACCAAATCTGAACTCTTCATGAGGCTCTCAGCAGCACACAGAAGGCATGAAAAGCAGCCTGCTGCTTTAGATTCCCTTTGCTAACCCAAACATGAAAGACCTTTTCTAGCTGTGCCTGTCAGAGGGTTAATAAAAGGGGGCCATGATTCAAGGGATGCTCTCTGTCCCATTGACACCCAGGTAGACTCTGACCTCCAGATGGTAGGTGGCTTTTTGCAACACTAATGTAAGACAAGTTTACATAGAGGGAAAAACTGCCCAGATGGCCAGCTTACACAAAAAACAAAGAGGAATTTCTGCATGAGCCTGCTTTCTATTTCCCAGAGATACGTAATTTTTGCTTGGATGCTCAAAAACAGGAGAGCGTTGTAGATCATTGTGCGTGCTACAGGAGTTAGAAGAACAAGGCTCTGAGATGTTTAGATTGACCAAACAGACGTGCCGTCACAGGTAGTCTGGCTACAGCTGGCCTGGTCTGACATGACCAACGGGGACTTTTCTCCATCAGCTCCTCCTCTGACCCTGGGTCATCATGTCAAAGCTTGCACAAATCAAATGACTAGCTTTTCCTTGTAGCCTCCTGAACACGTGAAACAAGCATACATAAAAGCTGCACTCGAAACAGATGTAAAAAAAAAAAAAAAAAAAAAAAAAAAAAAAAAAAAAAAAAACACAAACGCATTGGCACACACACATGCACAGAAACACCTAGACCTCTACAATCTATGCTATGATGCCATTGCCGTGAGAGGGTTTACTGCAGCACCCACAGCCAGCATTCCTCACTGACAGCTATAAAAAAAAAAGACCCATTACAAAACCATGAATAGCCGTGAGAATCAGAAGAATATTTGGACAGGCAACTCTGCATTCCTTTGTTTTCCCAGTAAAAAGATTACAGAAGTAAACTGCATGTTGTTGGCGGATTCAGCAGAGGCACAAATCAGAGGCCATTTTCATCATCTCATGTTCAAGTGGAATAATACACACACTTGAACCAACAAAACCATATCTATGGAGTGACTGTAGAGGCAGCACTTGGGCCAGATGAAATTGAGCATGATGGCGGAGAAGTAAACTTAATGAGACAGAATTGTGGACAGAACCAAAAAATCCTCGAAGGAGACCAAACACGAAGCAGATAAATTAAACCTCATGTTGTGGAAAAGGCCAAGTAATGATCACACAGATAAGGAGTTGAGCATAAATGTATTTCTCATTACGCCAATGCTTTATAATTAAGTTGAAAATATACTAAAGCTGTTTTGTTAGAATTTTTGTTATTTCATACAAAAGATTTCTTAATTTTTGTTTTTGAAATGAAAAAGTTTTTATGCACCAACCACATTGAAGCAATATTGGATAGATATTAGCTATCAGCCTGGATGTTATATGAAATAAAAATAATACAAAAAAATCTTAAATACAGAACAGAGTCCAAAAGAAATATCTATAATTATATTTATTTATTTCCATATTTATTAAATTCATGTTTGTTTTCAACTAAAAATAAAATTTCCTGAGGAAAATAAAATTTCCTGAGGAAAGGTAGAAGATTTTCTTGATCATGTTTGCATGGTTTCATCTTTTAATTATAAAGTTTAAACTTGAAGTTAAGGATGCAGTGATGAACTGTGTTAAATTATTTTAAGTTCCTGACGTTCCTTTTGAATTTATTTCTGGTTTTATTGCTGCAAAGCGAGAAGGAGAAAACGTTTCACCACTGATTTAGTGTCTTACATCAATAGTTTTTCAAACTCCGCATTTTTTACTGATTTTATAAACATTAGATAAAGAAATCCCCTCCCCCCATAAAATTTTACATTCGGGAACCTTTAAAACTTCTTCTCATTTCTCATCTTTACTTTTGAATATTTAAAAAAATGTTTCTGCTGTAGTCCAAAATCTTTTAAATGTTTCGCTGCCTTGAAATTCAACATCATATTTTATAACAATGAAGACTTTGTCACATTGTCTTTCTGCGATTTTAAATTGAGGATTTAAATACAGGATTTGAATTTATGAATCATTTAAATCAATTTATATCAACATGTTAGAGTTTCCCAACCTTTAAAAAAAAAAGATGTGTAGATTAAGTTTAGGTAAAAAAGAAAAAGTGTGCTGTTACATATTAATGATGATAATTATAATAATAAATAACTAAAGAATAATATGAAACAGCTAAAAGACTCCAAGTTTATTTTTTTCATGTGTAAACATGTTGGAAGCTTAATAGTGAAAGAACAAACAGTTTATTTTTCCCAAATAATTCTAAATGATCATTATTATTATTATTTTAGACACCTGCCGGATGTGTAGTTGAACAAAAAAATCTCAGTCATCTTTCTTTTTGTTATTTAAAAAATAAATGTCTCAAATATAAAAATGTCATTAAGTAGTGAAGCCAATTAAACTTTAAATCGAACCAGCTATTTAGTTCAAGTTCTTGATATTAAAGATCATTTTTTTAAATAACTGAACGAACAAAATAATTCTAAAATTGTTTTCATGAAGAATTATTGGTTTACATTTTTTATTTTTATTTTTATTATTATATTAATTTGAATTAATATAACTTTATTAAATGTAACATTTTTGGTATAATTTACTGTTAGTCCATTAAATCCAATGATATAATTTGTCCCTAAAAATTTAAGGAATATTTTTCTCTAGTTTGTCCCATTTTCTAATTATCAAAATATACACTGCCAATCAAAAGTTTGGACACATTTACCTACTTGATTTAACAGGAATGGTAGTGTATATTGGAATAATAAATCAAATAACTAACTGTTGCCCTAAAATGATGAATTTTTCTTCCTGCCAAGATTTAAAAACATATCAGGCATTTGACACTTTGTCCTAATTCCTGTTCGTATCCTGGCTCATGCCGACTTCCAGTACTCAGTGTTTTGGACAAACAGGTTGAAGTATTTGGAAGCACAAAGGATGCATCGTCCATTTCTTTTACCAATAATTTTGCTGCTGCCTCTGTTTGTGTGACGATCCCTCATCCAGCACAGATGTGAGAGCCCACCCAGGGCCCGGAGAGCCCGCTGACGCCCATATTCATCAACACTGTGTCACTTTTACGAGGTGGCTCTGTGGGAACCTGCGAGAGAGGGTGAGACCCCCGCCTCCCTCTCGCTATACCTAGCGCCAGTCGGCCTGCCCCATCTTAGGTGATATTAAAGGAAAACTTCATTAAAGGAAAAGGTGCCGTCAGCTGCGGGACCCTTTTGATCAATCTTTCCCTCCAAGTTCAACACCATCATTACAACGGTGTCACTCATGCACAAGAGGGTGCAAACACACACTCACATTTTTGGTGTGGTTTAGTGGATAGAAATATCACCTGATGATGAGGATGGGACTAAGAGAATAAGTGCTGCAGCCGTCCATCAGAGATTCTCTTGGCTCTAAAACAGCAACATGAAGCAGAGCAGTCCGGAGCCGCTGGCTGAGTTATGATGTTGTCCAAAGCAATCAGCTTTCTAATTGTTTATAGGTTCCATTTTCTTGTGTCCGGTGTCTTTCACCCTCATCTTTATGTACGCTCATGATTTATTTTAGAAGCTGGAACGTTACAATGTGAAGCAAACAAGTCAGCTCCCAATCCAAACAGGGCAAAAATAATCAGTTTGCCTTGTTTTTCTGCTCCACCATCTTTTTCCAATATTAAACGTTCCAGAGATGATTTTGCTCGGATGGTGAGATCAGTGGCTGCCAGTGTGTCTTGCGCCTATAAATCAAGATGCCTCTCAGAAGACTCTTGGGAATCTTCTGCACAAAACACAGCAGATAAGATAGGAAGTGCAGAGGAGGATGTTCAGGGTTTCTATGTGTATGTGGAAGCTCACGGCTGTTTCTGTTGAGCAGAGGGCATGTTTATTTGCCTTTACTGTGAATTTGGAAAAGCTCCCAAGTTAGCACAGGTGTATTAATGCTGAAATGTGAAATATAAATCATCCCATACCTGCTCAGTAAGGCTGACTTTTTCACCAAAGCAGATAAATACTAAGAAGCCCCTTTATCTTTCTGGAAATGTTATCAACTGCTGCAAATATTGTTTACATAAACAGCAAACATTTATGTTATCTGATAGCAGCTATGTGCTAAATTACGTAGTAGAACCGTCATGTTTTCAACCCTCGGCTCTCAGATTGTGCTTGTTTTAGTTGGTTTCCTACCTTTTCTGAGCTGTGTTGAGCTGGTCCTCTTCAGCAGAATGCTCCTTTTGAGCTGCAACACAGAAAGAAAAGATTTAGATTAATTGTGTGGCACATTATGAGGCCTGCATTTACACAGACAAACATTTCTACTGACTCCAGAGGAGGGCGCTGTGCTCATTTGCCATCCTCGGAGTTATCAGTGAAAGGGCGAAGAAGAAGAGCTCAGGGTTGAGATGTCACTGATACAGTGAGCATGTTTCTCGTGTGACTGTTAAGCACATTGTAAAGCTTGACATGCTTCTATGTGTTGACGCTCTAAAGTGTGAGCAAGTGATACCTTGGTTCGGGGGCGGGGAGTGGTGGACTGTTTGTGGAGCTCTGTGTGTGTGTGTTGACATGCATGTGCGTGTTGTAGCTAAAACAGAGAGGCTTGGGAACTGGAGGCTCCCGTGGACTCCTGCCATGTAAAAGTGTCTAAATGCAAGGCAGATGTGTGCGGCGGGCCAGGCCGAGGTGCAAGAATTTATCTAGGGCCAGAGAGTGCCTGTGATCTCAGATTTATTGCATTTTTCCAGATTCATCCTTTTTACAATGATGGGGGACCTTTCCTACTTGAAGATTTAAGAGGGGGAAGTCTCCAAAAATTGTTCAAAGGCAGGTTTGGGGGTCTTTTGGGAGAAGGTGAGCTAAAGCCTGCGATCAACCCATTTTACTTCTACTTCTTTTTTTTACATGTTGTTGGGTAAACCTAATGAATGGGGGGGTCATGTCTGGAATAAAAGGAGGAGGGGGAAGAGGAGAGGGGCCGTGACCAATGGCGTTAGTCTTAGTGGGGGTCAGGCTGGCGCCTGAGGTACCCCTCTGGTGCGACTGTGCAGAGGTGGCACAGGAGCCAAGAGACTGAGAGAAAGAGAGCGGCCCATAGAGGGGACGTGTGAAGTTTCTGTTCCTCCGCTCCATGTTTAAACATGAAACCGCTAGTCGCTAACTAGAAAGTTATGAGACGTGCATGCTGAGAGCGACAATAAATTAGGGCTTTAAAACTCTGACACACTTTTCCAAACTGAAAAGGACCCAGCAGCCAGATAATAGACAAATGAAGAGCAGTCTAAGAAGGATGATGAAAATTTCTATAAAACATCCTTCTTCATCTCCTTACCCACTTCCATTTGAACACACATGGGTCTCAAAGGCTTCATCAAAAACAGCTTCCACAGATCGTTATTATCGGCACATTCTGACTCGTCTACGTAACTCACAGTCATCTTAACAAGTGGAAGTTTGGTTCCTTGCTGACAAAGAAAGTGCAAGGATGTGATGATGCACAAGTATTTCCATGGTCAGCCAGTGAAATGACACCTACACAAGCTAAGATTAAAAGCAGAAATTGTTTTTCAATTAGTCATGGTGTTCGTTTAACAAGAAAAATATGCCAGTCAGAGTGCCCCCAGATGTTTTAAATAGTGAGTCTTATTAAAAAGGATACATAATAATGGGAATATTAGATATATAAATAAAAATGATGGCATAATCTGGGAGTTTAGAGAATATTTTGTCTCAAAAGAGAGAAGAAACGATATAAAGAAGACATAACACATTCCATAAATCATAAATAATCAGAGTAAAATATGTTACATAGAGTAACATATTTATAAGAAATCACATATAAGAGAGTTAGGACTCAGCTCAGACGAGGAGCAGGAACAGCCTTACAGGAGGATGAATCCCTGGATTTAGATCTGGGAGAGATCACACAGGCAAGTGGAAGAGGCAGACTGCAGGGCGTTTAGGTTCACCTGCAGGACCCGCTGAGACAAAGCTCTCAGCACACAGTTTAGTCTTCATTTGAGGAAAAATTCCACTTAAGCAAGCCTCTGCACTGTTTCTTACATGTTCGCTTCGATATGTAAAATCGTGTGTGTGACACATACATCTGTGGGCAATCTGCCTGATTTACCTGAGTGAAAAGTTCACTCATCAGTGATGAGTCAGAGTTTAACAGCCTCAGCTGCTCTTTGATCTGTATCCTGTTGCTTTGTTTATGCCTAATGAAGTCAAGAAATCATTGCAAATGCCGATTACATATAACACCCTCCCAGAGCAGGACTAAAACCTCGAGGAATACATAAAAACAGCTTTTAACAATGCACTGGGAGTGTAAAATCAAACATTTTTTTTAGCTTTTCTCATCTGAAATCCCAGTTATTTTAACAATCCTGATATTTTAATATATCCAACTGTTAAGAGAGGCATAATAGAGAAGAGACTTTCAAATTGTGCATGCAAAAAGCCTCCAGCTTTCCAAAAGAACAGAAGATCCTTCATTCCAAACACAACCTGCTCTGCAGCAACGTTGGCTTTAAACATCAGTTACATGGTGAACCACCAGTGTGATTAAAAATCTAGGGTTAAACCACACATCAGCTCACTGAGCTAAAAACCTCGCTTTACAGTACAGGTCTCAGGTCTACTGATGTGGCAGCAGCAGATATGGATGGAAGTCACTTTGGCAACCGCAGATGCTTTAATGACATTAACCTAAATGCAAAGGATTGTAACCCTTCAGTGAAACAGACACAGAGCAGCACATGGGCGTCTAATGGGCAACACAAGTCCCATTTTTATAAAAAAAAATGTGCTATAATTCATAGCAATATGAAGAAAACATATTTTTATGTTTTATCCCACATTGTAGGCTGCTCACGTCCTGCTTAACTGGAGTAATGAAGTCAAACTATATCAAATATAGTGGTACTCTGTTTTTCTTTTTGGGTTCATTTCAAGGCTTCTGATCACCCCAAAGCTTCAATTGTAGATGTAAACAAGCTCATGAAGCTATAAATTAATGTTAAGTGTCAAAACCTACAAAAGGAAGATTGTATCAGGAGCAGAAAGGGGGTCAGAAAGGGGACATACAGCAAGATGATCAGAATGTTTCAGAGAAGCTCTCCTCCCGTCACGGTGGTCCCCAGGAGTGATGCACTGAGGCCAGCCGGGCTTTGCAAGGCCGCAGCCAGAGATGTCCTGCCAGCTTTATGGAAGCTCAGAGTACACGAGAACCATGTTAGGTGCAATGTGATCCCTTCTACAGGCCTGTGTACTCCTGTCCTCATGCTGTCTTACAGCACACTGAGACGCCCTCTCTCAGCAAGAACAAAAACACACACATGCATTGGGAGACAGCTTCTCCAGCAGCCAGCTGACTGTCTGACATAGCAGAAAACCATAATTATAACTCCCTCTTTTATAAAGGTCCCATGCCGTGCATCTGGGTGAAAACAGGGTCTTTCTACCCCTGTATGCTCAGTTTCATGACCACTTCCTTGGCCATAAATCCTCTGTCCAAATGAATGTTTCATCTTTGAAGAAGCTAAGAATTTTCTTAACAATGTCACATGAGACAGGCTGGCTTATGAGCACGACCGAAGGCAAACATCTATTATCACTACCTGACGGCGAGGATGCAAGAGTGTCATTGTGCATGATTTGGAGGGAGCAGGAGAGATTTAAACACCTTATTACTTATCTTGAGTGACATTCCTCCAATGTTCTCAGTGGTAGAAATTATTTAATTCTGGGAATCAGTAAAGGAGAGCCAGAAATTACACAAATTTATTTAAACAAGGTGACAGGCCCCTATTGCTGTTTTGGCAGCATGAGGCAACATCTGTGATTTAATGCTCTGAATTTGAGCACTAATGTCACTCGTTATTTGCTTTGTTTTGTTTTTGGCAGTCATCTGCTGTTTTGGCTTTGCAAGACCAACTGATAATAGGTGTTTCTCTGTAAAAGTGCTGGTATTTTTTATTTGCTTCCAATGAATTTCACAAGTTATCAGATCACTGAGCGGCCTCCTATACAATGGAACTAAAAGAGCAAAACTGCATATTGAAGAACAAATAACGAGAAATGTTTCAATGGGGATGACTGTTGTTAAAACAAGAAGAACTCACACTGACTTACCAGCAGATATGAACGTGTCCATCTTCTCTTTAAAAGGCTGCAGGTGGTCTTCTGATGAGTTTGTGCACACTTTCTGCACATCTTTCTCACAAGCTGGTCAAAACAAGAAAAAAAAAAGGATTAAAGGAAGACAGTTAATAACCAAACAGGTAGAGACAGGGAGAATTAAGAATTTAAAGGTGCAATATACATAAAATGGTATAGTGTAAGAGCTTGCTATTGTTTCTATTAGAAGGCCTTGAGATACTAAAGAGCTGTTTATCAGCAGAGAAATGACATGATCATGACTTGCCGCTGGTATCAGGCCTTCAGCACTTGGATGTTGTATGCCATATCTGTGGAAATGTGGCAAGAAAATGGATCTGGGAACCAGAAGATTCATCTAAGTACTGCAGCAGAATGGAAATGACAATATTGAGAAAGACAAAATTTTGGCCTTTGATGGGATTTTTGCTGACAGATGTCAACACTTTTCCAACAGAAAGGAAAATTCCTGCCATCAGCGTTCTTATGCTTACAAGGGTCATCATGGGTGCATTGCATTTCGACACATATCTGATGTGGTGTGAGGTTTGCTTTATCTTCCCATCCATCATTCACAATAGAAGTAGTACTGCTTTACTGTAATGAAACAGCAGTTTTTCTTCTTAATGTACACATGTAGAATGATGCAACGTCCTCAGGAGCAGGGTTCATAACAGTGGGCCCAACATAACAACATATTTCTTTTTCCCTCAATAAATACTTTCCCTTCAAAGTTTGTTTAGGTTTTAGACTTTTCATGTCCTTCTCACCAAAAACAAAGAAAAAACCCAAGATAAAAAAAAAAAAACAGCATACATAAACTAGATTATTGGTTAATCATTCAAATTAAGTTCATAGAAACAAACCTAATTTACTTCTTAATTCACAAAGTTTTTAAACCAAAACTTACATCTACTTCTTTTCACAATTAATTTGATTTATTACCAGTGACTACTTGTCCTTAAATGAGAGAGAAGAGAAAATAGAAGAGAAAATTTCTGGAGATTTGAGGATGTTCATTTTGTAGATATTTGCGCAGCATAATGAACAGTGTAGCTTATTTTTCTATATATTCTGTTTATCAATTTACTTTGTTCGTATTATTTTTAAAAGAATGTTTTGCAAACTGCACCTTTAATACAGGAAGAAAGAGATGAACAGAAAGTATAGAAGATAAAAGTCATACTGGGTTAAAAATGAATTCATTTAAAGGACTGTCAATAAATTTAGTATTTTTCTCAAAAAAAAAAAACTTCCTTATTTTATATTGTGATACAGATAAAACACAAAAACACTAAAAAATAAAATCTGCTTTTAACAAAATGTTAAAAAACATTTTTTTTTACTATATCATAAGCATTTTTATTTAATTTTTAAACAACAAAGTTTAATTTTTTCCCCTTGACTCATTAATTTAACATGTTACTACATGGTTTATATATATTTTACATGCTATTTAATATGTTGCAGTTTCTCATGTCTTCATCGAGAACTTTGCAAAAATCTAATTAAAAACATCCCGCACCACGGTGTGTATCCAGTCAGCACCGCTCTGATTGCACTGTACTCCACCCCAAGTTCTCTCTGGGCATGTTAGTGCGGCAGATGTGTTTGTGGTTTGTGGATGGTTTTTCGTTGTCGTGCCAAATGATCCAGCTCACACAAACTCAGAGGAAACAGCCGTGACTGAGTGCGTTCCAGCCGAACCTTTCCCATTTCCTCTTAACTGTAAGCCTGGGTTACTACACACACAGGCGCCTGGTGAAAGAACCTTGGCACAATCCTTCAACCTGTAAGTCATTAATGGCTGCAATAAATACCTTAACTTGCTTATGACTGCATTACTAAATAGTTCTGCAACAGAACAAGAGCATTAACAGGTCTGCCCGCTGTCTCACGTTGGTGTGTTGCTGCTTTTAGATGTTTGCATGCGAAGATGTTGCACCTGCAACACAGTACACTCAGGGTATTACATTTTTTATTGATAGGATGACTCGATAAATTAAGGGGGAAACACGACATGTGAGGATCATAACTGAGAAGTAATTACGTACAGCCTGAGAGTCTGGATGCCAAGACACTTCTTATATATAGTGCAAGCCAGCAGTTACCAAAACAAAAAAGGAGAAATCAGTGACAATATAAACATGACAATCATATTGTTCTGTTTGGATAAACCATGTTTCCTTACCAGAGCCCCCCCCCCACAACTCGAAGGGACCCATTAAAACAGTGTTCAAAACACCAAGTCTACAATTTAAAGGCGGCTTACTTCCAAATGTGGTCCAGACAGCAAAAGCCACAAGGAGGAAGCCCACAAAAACACAACAGCTGTAAAGAATAAAGACTAAAAGAGTTGGAGACAGAGTGTTGAATTGATAATATTTTTGGAAAAGTGTATTCACTAGGAGGATTCTCCTGAAAGTACATCAAAGACATCAACGGGCTTGTCAGAAAAACTCTGATATTATGGCCCTCATTTGAAGATTTTTGTTCTTGTTTTGTTTGTTTTTAAATAAATTTTGTGATAACAGAGCAATAAGTTTATGATATAAACTAACAAATAGCCTTAAATAAGGGATAAAAACAGCAGAATAAGGAAAAAGAAAAAAGAAATTGCTGTAGCTTTGATAAATTAAAAAAAAATTAATTAGTTTTTCATTTATAAGGCATTGAGAAGAAAATATTAAAAAATGTAATCACAAGTTCATATATATGATTTGTTTGTATATATATATATATATATATACGTGTGTGTATGTGTGAGAGTGTGTGTGTGTGTGTATGTATGTAACTTGTGAAGTAGAGACCCTGCAGAAAACAGAAGACTATTCTACTTTCCAACATTAAACCAAGCGTGGTAACTTTTTCCTGCTTGTTACACGGGGGGCCCTATCAGGCTCTCTGTCCACTTATGAGGCTGCAGGGGACAAGTTTACCATCACAGACAGTCAGGATATTGACAGGGGCCACGGCTCCGATGTTTAGAGCCCGCCCATCGACACTACAGAGGGAAAAACATTTCCTCACCTGCTTTGCAACTGGGGTGCTAATGTAGTCTGCATCAGTACATGAATGAAATCCATTAACTTAGTGAAAGTTGTGGTTTTGTGCTTGATTCTAAGTCGTTAACTAAACAAGCTTCCAGATGCGCCTGGTTTGTTGTATTGATTTTGTTCAATTCAAATTTTTTTCCTGAAAGCAGCACTGACAGGATAAATGGAGCCAACCCGAGCTGATGCCTTCAGGCCCTCAACCAACACCTTCAAACAAGCATCTCAAAGGGAACACTGCTGAATCAGTCTCATCTGAGAGGATGCAAGTCAACTAGCTGTTGTATCATAAGGTAACACATCAACAGAGGTCTTTAAAAGAAAAAGACTAACTTCTGCTCCAGGACTGACACTGTGTGGTTTGTAAATATAACCAAATGCCTCTGATGTCAAAATGTAAGATATATAAGTTTGCATGAAGGAAGCAAAAGCCCCCACTGCAGCTACTCAGCACGGCAAGACAATGCATGATTATAATGCATGGACTTAAAGAAAATTGTTAACAGTGGATGGAGATTCTGTGGAACACCACAACATCTTCACTCCAGCTGGTTAATGAATGTTTCTAACCCTGAAATGTGGCAATAACATCCCACCAACCCCCCACCTTTGAAATAAAGGATCATGATAAAGCATAAAAACAGAATGATTAAATAAACAACAGCAAACAAACAACAAACACATATAACACATGTTTCTTGTTGCTGTGCATTGATATTGAAAGATCAGGCGCCAGCACAAACAGCAGCTCCAACTAATGTAATCATTCTCTCAATACGGTTGTATTTCGTTTTAAAAATGCAGAAATGGACAATGACGCTCTCTAAATTAACTTTCCTTCAGAGGTTAAACCAGTGCAGGCCTCCTGCCCTGGAGTATTTTAGTTATTTATACCTGGAAAGTGAATCTCACTGATCTCCGGTTATCTTCAGTTCCAGCAGACTGTCAGGTCTCCAGCTCTCCTTTCTAATGAAAAATACTACAGCCTCTGAGCAAGGCCAGCCAAAAGAATGCTTCAGCAGGGAAAAGGTAAGACCTTCTCTCCCCTTTTCATCTCACATAAATCAACCCGCATCCACCGAACTACAACTCTTCCCTCACATTTTTGCTGGAGAGCGCAGCACTGACAGGTAAAGGCTCCAACCAGGACTCAAAATACGAGGTGAGACATTAACCTTAGCTTAAATATGCATCCAAAGAGCCTTAACAGAAAGAACTTTCCTCATAATAGAAGCCTCTGTTCATCTACATTTGTCATTCTAACTCATCATTTAAGATATTTTCAGTAAAGCAGCTCACTTTTAACCATATTTAAATACATTTAAAGAAATATTTATATTCATTTTATATTAAAGAGCACTCTTTTTGGTTTTAGCATAATCATTTAGCCATGAATAAGTTACAAAACTACCAAAACTATCCCTATTTTTTTTTTAATGATCATGTTTAGTCAGATGAGAGGTGACAGTACCTCTGCGTGCTGGTTTCACACACAGTGATCTCAGCGGAGCCTCTATCATAAAACAGACCTCAGGCTAAAGGCCCTGCCTGAACCTGACATTAAAGGCCATTTAAAATCAGGACACTGTCTGATTTGCCACAGTGATGAATGCCTAACCTGGGCCAGGCCTTCTGTGAAACACTAAACTCCCCTGAGCAGCAAATGAGCTCTGACTGTTTCTTTTTATTTGATCCTATTTCATTTGGTTGCATCCCTGCCTTTCTGTCTAGACCAATTATGTGGCAGCTAAAGAAATCTTTTTGTATGTAGTCACTGGTCTGAAAGTGGCAATTTAAAAAGGCAACTTACAGATGAATTAGTAGCCTCTTGTGAGGAAGCCCAAGGTAAACAGAATTTCAGTGATAAAGGTAATATTTAGTACTAAGACAGCTGAACATGCACATTAATAGTAGCATAAAAGTAAATGTAAGACATTTGTCTCAATGATGGCTCAGAATCCTACAGTAGGTCTTCGTGGCCTCTCACTCATCCCTCTCCCCTGAGTGGAGCCCAGAGAGAGGTCATCACCCACTCCCCAAACAGGAAGCCCCATCAAAAGAGGATCATGTTTCTGCACAAGTCAGTGAAGAAGAGGGCAGCCAAGCGGACGGCAACCCGTCACTGAGGATCACCAATGACTAGCGAGGAAAAGAAAGTCATAACTAATGCTCAGACACTTGTGCTGACTGAGATTTATATGTGATGCACAGTTGGAAACTCATCGGCAGCAATATGAAGGAGGAGATTATGCTAAGAGAAATAAATTCCTCACTGTTAGCGTCAAGTCTCCTGACCTCTGACCCAAGTCTGGAGGGCAGGACACTGCAGATCACTGCAGTCGCCACCTCAGGATCAGGTGAGGGGCAAGCTGCTGCATTCGGCATAGTCAAACGGTGCATGTAAACCAAAGTGTGATTCGTGTTACCTTCTCAGTGTCAGACAGCGTTCATGTTGTGGATGGAAATGATCTGTGTTAGCTTTATAATTAAGAGCAGTTGGGTTCTTTAGGCTGGTTTATAATAGCCAGGCATAAATATTTATTCCTGGCGGCTGGAGAGGATAAAAATGGTGGGAGTCATAGGTGGAGCTCACCAAACATCCAGAATCCAATGCCTGCCCTGTGATGCTAATACCCCGGAGGACTACTGTGCCAGACTAAGCTGCAGCAGAGATCAAATACAAGGGCCCTTATGTTGCATTTATTGTCTTCAGGTCTTCCATTTTTCCTAATAAATGAGTGACAGCTTGAGGTGAGTCTGGGTACTTTAGTAGACTCTTTGTATTTTTCCCTCAGGTCAAAGAAGAGAGGGCTTTAACAGCAATGTGGAGCATATCTAATTGCTTTCATATGCCATATTATTGCTTGATTTAAATAACCACAGACACCAGAGGACAGGGGGGCATCGCCTTTAACCTCCGCTTGGCCCTGGCCAAGACTAACTGGCTGCCTAGTTGGGTTGCTGAGTTGCTCAATGACCAGAATGTAACAAGCACAGAACATCAAAAGCGGATTTGTTTATTTATCTGCCAACAGTTGGTGCAATGCTTCTTTGCTGAAATGGAATATTGTTGCTCTTTGGAGCTTTACAAAAATGCTCTAGAGTCAAAAACATGAGGATGCTTTGGTGTCATGATGGCATGGCAGTCAAGATATATTATCTGAAAATTGGGAAAAGAGGGCCTCAGGCCTTCCAAGGTCCTCAATGCACGCACAAATATATCTGAGCAGGGGCAGGAAGAGTCCATAAGAAGTGCATTTATATTCAAACTGCTCTGGTGAAAGATGGTAATGTATACAGTTATGATGACTGATTGTCAGTTTAACAACAACGACCTAAGACCTAATTCAAGGTGGTGCTATATTTAAGCCTCAACATGCACAGTGAATATTATATTGTGATATAACAAAGCATATCTTACCAGTTAGATCTCTCTTCAGTTTTCTGATGTCCTTGGTGAGGTCATCAAACTTGACCTGAGCAGCCTGGAAGAAGTCTTGAGGCTCTGGCAGCGGAAACACACTCTTTTCTGTACCAGCATGCTGAAAACAAACAGTGTTCATGAAGGTGATGATTTAGATGTTTAACTATGTTTATTAGAGGAAAACCTTTGTTTTAGTTTTGATGTAAGTGATTTGACTTACCTTGTCAAAATTACGCAGGTAGTATAAAACCACATAATCCACCAGGTTGATTCGATTGTCCTGAAGAAGAAAATAATAGACAATCAAGATCAAAGTGAATGTCTGACCCCATTATGGTAATACTCAGTAGAAGGTAAGGACACTGTGATAAGCTTTTAAGTAAGTAGTGTCTACCCTGCTTTTCACATCCTTCAGCTTCGGGAGGATCTCCAGCCCGAAGCCATCGGCCTGACCTCGGGTCCTGTTCCCTCCATTCATGTAGTTCCCAAAGGCCAGAACAAGACCCATCACATCCTGCAAGCTCTTACACTCTAGCAGACCCTAATACAGAAACACAAGTAAACATTTTTTTGGGAAAGTAGCCCTTTATGTTTCTTAATGACACATCTGAAAGTGTGTTTGTTGACATGCTGTCCTTACTTTGCAGACATTGGAGATAATTTCCACCTTACGACGTATAGAGGAGATGGTCTCCAGGAATACTGACTGGAAGATGATGCAGTGGGCTCGGCCTGCAAAGTCAGGAATCTGGGAGAGCTCATAGAGAAACCTGGAAAACAAGAAAAGGGAGGAGGAGGAGAGAGAAGAGGAGGAAGAAGAGAGGGGGGGAATAGAGGAGGAATGGGGTGTGATGTGTTATGACAGAATTAAACAAAATGTCTAACAGGAAGAAGTATTTTGGGGCCTTGGCAGGCCCAGCTTCCCCACACAGGCTGGCTGAGTCAATGTTGCTGTTCACAGGCAGGCAGGCAGCTGATAGTCATGAGCGGCGCTGCTCGGCTGGGTTTGAAAGGTCCACGGGGTCGGGTGGAGGGAAAGCAGCAAGCGGTGCACAGAGACTGATCAAAGGTAGCTCTGGCCTGATGCGGGACGACTTATGTAAACAGTGCCGTGTCGGAGGGGAGCGGAGCAGTAACATCCTGTGTGATTAGGCTGTGCTGATGGAGGTAGACACTGAGTAAGGATGACTCAGGCAGCTATAGTGACAGCTCTGGTCAAACATGGAAATAGGAAGGCCAGGCAGAGCGGCACCGCTGGGTCCAAACCTCGTTAACTGCCCTGGACTACTTAACCCCAACAGGAACTACTGAACTACTGAAGCAATGCCTGATGATACATAAGTTTGCACACAAGTTGCAAAATACATAACCCCACCCCCTAAAAAAACAAGTTTTAAGTTATTACTATTACAAGCAGGTTAAATGCATTTTTACACAGTTATTAATACAAAATCAATATTTAAACTTGAAACTTTTCATAAGAATGGGCAAACTTACTATGATTTAATATAGAAGAATATCCCACAATAATTAAAACTACTTTAAAAAAAAAAAAAAAAAAAAAAAGAGTTGTTAAAAATAATCTTACTGTTCAGGTTTGTCCAGCAGTTTGACTTCATCTTCCTTGGAGGTCTGATAATGTCCCATTATCCTGTCTAACTCATCACTGGTGGCCCTCTGTGAGGACACACATGTAATATAAATACAGATAGTGCACTGTAAAAAACACTGTAAGCACTAAAGAAAAAAACTATTAAGAATGTTTTATGCATGTAAAAAATCTATTTTTACATTTATTGAATGACTTTACAGGCTCAGCTACTTACATTTTCATACAAAGCCTCAATGGTTTCCAAATCCACCACCGAGTTGTCCACATTAAGAACAGCTGGTAAAGATAACAGCAAAGACATTCATTATGAGCAGTCTTATAAATGGGGGAAATTTTGGCCCGAGCATGTTGCCTTTTAAGTGTTGACAGTGATGAACAAGCCCAGCGACAGATATAAACTTTTAATAGCCTTGAAATTTTGTTACAAGTTAGATAATACTACAATTAGTACGTGAGATAAAAAAAAATATTCACAAATCTTAAAACGTTAAAGCTACAAAAAAAGATTATTCGATGCTGCTTGCATACTACACCACACCTCCTTCAAAATGAAAAAAGCATTTTTAGAAAACATGTAGCTGAATTATATACCGAAAATATCAGCTTTTTTACATTGTTGGTGCAGAGACCGCTGACACTGAGCCAAAACTGGAGATCCTCTCCTCAACTCTCAAGCGAATTGGCATGGCTCAGAGAAGAAAGCCAGAAACTGCTTAACCTCTGAGCCCATAGTTAGAACCACCACAGCCAACAACCAACTAATGATTATAAAGTTGGGGTGGGTGGGTTGGTGAGTGATGGGGGGCAGCAAAAGGTGAGAAGATGCTGGTTTTGCAAACTGAGTCTTGCAAGACTTTGTTTTAATTGCAAAAAGTAAACGTAGGGACAGAGGACAGGAAAGAATGGCACAAAAAGATAACTGTGTAGTGTCTTTAAGGTGTTTCAGGTTTATGCCTTAGTGATGGAGGGGGGAGGAGGGCGTCATGATGGGTGGGATGGCTCCACTGCTTCTGGATCAGCTGACAGCTGTCTGGTTGGTGTCAGTTAAGGATGGCTGCACACCACATTCTTTCTGATGAATCTTTAAGATGCATCACATAGCAGGAACAAAAAGCTAAAAACGCAACAAAACTGATGACTGATGACTCTGTGGGACTGGGATAGGCTTAAATTCCAACTAATTTTGAATCTAAGCTTTAATTTTGGCTGATCTGGCAGCCAAAAGTTTGGAATGGAAAACACCAAACCAAATATTCTATTAGGGAATTATCTATGGTTGGACTTCCAGGCTAGTTCCTCTGTTGTTGTGCAAAGCTCCACAAAAATAATGTTAAAGTAATAATAATAATAATATCTACGATGGAAGAATGTGGGGTATTTTAAATAGCAAACAATTTACATAATTAAATAAAGGGTGGTTTTTAAAATAATTTCAATGACATACGCAAATATTAACAACTTCAGCAACAACCGCCCAGTCTTTCCAATCATGCAATGACTTCCATTCTGGTTTGCAGCTGTTCTGCAGCAGAGAAGCTGTCAATGCGATCCTAGAGTCTGGATCAGAGAAAACGCTGGAGGTCCATTTCCTACATCTTATTAGAGTGGATTATTCAGTCCCTCAGCCATGTAGCCGTCAATCACACACCAAAGGGGGGCCTGCCCCAGTGTGCACAGGAGCACTCTGATCTGAGGGGAGCCGGATATCTCTCCACACCGACAGATCAAAGCCTGCCTGCCAACGGCCTCACACCCTCTCCTTCCACTTTTCACTCCTGTGGTGTGTGTGTGTGTTTGTGTGCGTGCGGTGAGGTGAGGTGGTGTGTGGGGGAGAGCCTCCCCTTACCCTTGAACGATGGTGGCCCTGTAGGTCACCCCCAGTCACTGCGATGGGTGCTTTTGACCCCCTCTCTTTTAACCAGAGCGCTGCCTTCCCCTGCTTTCCTCTCCCTCCCTCCCTCATAGCTGTAATTACATTACATGTACCATGTCCTTTTAATTTGGCAACAAAGAGGAGGCAAGCAGGCGAGGCCAGCCTTTAGAAGTGCTTTTTAGGGGTTCTGTCCTTTATTGTCAAATTCAAATTGTCCATTTCACATGCACCTCCCATTAAAGAGAAAGGAGGCAGCCACACGCTGGGTGGGAACAGGCCTTTTTACCAAACAACCTCTACAAACTGACACTGGAACAGGGAGAAAGGCACCGAGGGGAGAGGAAAAAAATCTAAACAAGATGGTTGCACTGGTGTATGTGCTTTTTGGCTGGTGTTTGAGGCAGTTTTATGTGGTAGCACAGTGTCTGCTAACTGTGGAAGGTGGTTTTGTACATGCTTAGATCATTAGTGGGGTGTCAGTCCCATTAGGCTTGTGGAAACCGTCACTGGCTACAATAAACAGATCTGCTGGCCGCATGCTCAGACTAGCAGGCGGCAGGCATTCTCAGCCACAGTCCCAGGACAGGACTAATTCCTGGCCCATCTATGATGTCCCCAACACACATTCTATGTGTTTACACACCCATGCAGCCACACACACACATTTTTCCACTGACAAACCAAGCATGCAATCAATCTGTGCAGCTTTCTAAATGAAGGAGATCACAATTTGATTTTAACCAGCACAGGAGGTCTGACAGAAGGGTTGCTTTCACCCCAGTGTTGCCATCTCTTGTTTTGACAAATCCAGGCACTCTCTTTCCCGTTGTGCTAACTGGAAAAATCATCCTAGCTCCACTTGAGTCACAAATGAATCCAAAAGAAGTGTCTCAAGTTACAAATTAGTTGCTGTCAAGAGGTAGGAATGTATCCTCCGCTGCAAGGTTCGCTATCTCATCGCTAAAAATAAGTCCATCTGCATTTCATCAGGAGTCATCCTCAGCTTATTGTTAAATGGGAAAGTAAATTTAGTTTGTTTCTGTTGAAACTGAAACAGAGCTTCTTTCCTGAAAGACAGGAAGACGACATAGTGTCCACATACTTCTAGAGATGTTGAACAGACTGAGGGAACATTGCTCACCTTGTTGAATGTCCTTCATCTCCAGATGCAGACTTGAAATGAGGATGCCGACTGCCTGTGAGCGCTTCCCATCCAGCAGCTTGATAATCTAGAAAATAAATAAATAAGTAAACAGGATGTATTTATTTGTGGAAGTTTTCATACGATTTGGAACAATTTGCAGGTGAGAATAAAAATGACAGCACATGACTTGAAATTAACTGTATAATTGCTCATTATTTTCAATTTAACAATTTATAGCTGCACCTTAGACTTTCTCAAACAAAATTTAATTAAAAGGAAGGTAAAACTTCTAAGTCTTCTAAGACTATGGAAACAGACAACAGATAAGCTACACAGCGAGCCTGAAGCACCATTTGGTCTAAGCAGCCTGCAAACTATCTGGATTGATCCTAATGACCAAATTCATCAACGCTCTTTGTTATAAGACATCACCATGACGCAAAAGGCCAGGAAACATGGACCCTGCAGACATTGCTTGGACCTGCTTTGCCAATGAAGGAGTGAATTTGTACAAAAAAAAAAAACAAAACAAAAAAAAACACCTCCTCCAGTTTACCCAAGAACACGTGTGAGATATAATCAAAAAATATCAAGTCACAGTGAAAGTACAAAGGCAAAAGTGGTACCATAAAAGGACAGTCTAGAAGAGCAAGGCGAAGAGAAGCAGAGTTTTTATAACAAACTATAAATTCACAGGATTTTTATTTGTGCCTACACATGGTCACAATTACTTATGACTGAATTAGCCGTAAAGCCAGAGAAAGTTTTGGCAAGGTAAAGCCCTGCTCTAAAACTTAATGTGTCAGGCTTCTTCATTAGGTATTATGGCGTTGTCGGCTACTGGGTTATCCAGTGAGAGCTGGAGAGCAGAAGCCTTAGAAGTGGGTATTACATTACAGGGCGTTAGTTGGTGCCATGCCGCTTCCAGCTCTATGACCTGGATCACTAGGGATCTCCCACTCTGGGGACTGGGGAGAAGACCGAGTACCAGGCTTTCCCAACACCTCTTAATTAACCACTTTGGACGGGCCACACTAAATACAGCCCAGAAACCATTCCTGCTTGCTGTGGCTGTAGAACTCGCTAATTAGCCTAAACAATTAAGTTAATGAGAAAAGAAAACTGATACTGGATGCTTGCACAAACAGCTTGTGTAGATGGAGGGTGCGGGGCGATGCTGATGCTGAGACAGGTAGACAGCAAGAGCTAATGGCCCCCCCCTGTGGATAAAAAGAGAAGGGAAGGGTGGCTTTTATTTGAAACTGATGTGGCCACTTGAGTAACAAGGACAGAGAAAAATCTCAGTGAGAAAATAAGAACAGGCTGCAAAAATAAATATAGTGATAGTAGGATATACTGTGAGCGCCAGAGGTTTTGAGCTGAAGCAGGTGGCTGATGTTAGGAAATGTGGGACGCAAATACAGAGCAATGCATAGTTTATACTAGCTGAGAAGCCAGCCTGCTCATCACGAACCGTTTGTCTCACTATCCGTCTGGACTCACCCAGGCACATGTTACAAAAACAACTGGATCAAGACTCCCCATCAATACCCACTTCATGCACACCCAGTGGTGTTAACCTCACACCCACTCTCCCACGTCATAGCCAGGACTTCAAATATGTCTTTAATAAACTTACAATGAGTTCTCATAAATTATAAAATGTTTGTTTAAGAAGATCCGCCATGTATAAACTTAATACCGCTTTGACTTATGTGTGTATAGGAAATTTTGTTTACTGATTGGTGCGCAAACTCAATAGCACATTTAGCTGCAATGATTTCTCCATCGTCATCCATCTCTCCCTTCCTCCTCATCTCTCAAGAATGTACCAACATGCAGATTTTAAGCTCCCCAACGCCTATAGGTGCCCCAATTTCATTGCCTCCTTTAGCTAGTGGAGCCACATGCATGCAATTATACCCCCGGTCCAGTCCGGTCCGGTCCAGTCTGCTCTTGTGGGAGAGCTCTCATCTATGTCATCTCCAGGGCTTTGATATGTTAATCAGTGGAGAGCAAAGGGCTCCAGAGTAAACAAGAGCTTTGATTTTTCTATGGCACACATGATAAAGATTAACCCACTCTTGTAGGCATCGGCTGCATCCCCCGAATTTTAACTTTTGGCGTGTGCAGTTGTTGGAAAGTGGGGAAGTGGATCATATGCATAATGCAGACACACATTCCATTCCCACCCACTCATCTCCTCTCGCCGTGCAGAGCCCCGGGCTGTGGCGTTGTGCATGATCTGGCAACACTTTCTGAGCAAGTGCATAATGACTTGTGAGGATGTGCTGTCATCACACACACAGAAACTAAAACACACACATCGGCGCATTTGCAAAAAGAAATAAATAAATTACACAGTCACAGAAGAGGCAACTGAAGCACTCTCCTCACACAGACAGAAAAGTACACCCACTGACTGTGGGCAGGTTGTGTGTGTGTCAACTGGTACTGGTTATCATGCAGAGGGACCCACAAACACACCACTGTCTGGCCTGGGAACACATTTAGAAAACTACCGAGAGTTACATAAACAGCACTTTTTAGAAAGAACTTGAATTTTTTAATGTAATTGTAAAACATTTTGATCTCACATAGTTTTCAGTTTACTTTTAGCCATATCATTCAAGTTATTCATTGAGAAATTACAACATACATGACAAGGAAACCAAAATAATTAGGTAAATTAGTTGAGAAATTGAAAAGAACTCAACAATGCTTAGTACAATGTGAATAAAACCAGAATGCATTGTATTTCTGACATAAGCAACGCCTTTACTGACAAGAATGTATAGATGGCTGCTCATGCGAAGTGTATCATTACACCTCCACACCATTGCATGTGAAGACTTTTGAGCTGGGCACTGGTAAAAAGCAAGATGGTCTCTTTCCTCTTTAGCCAGAATCCATTTCCAAAACAACTTAAAGTTTTTTCTCAAGAAGACATCAGCAATTTTGGATCTTGTTTGTCTGTGTTTTGTTTTATTTTTCTTCAGTTTTAACATGCATTTGTACGTGAGTGATGCAATGTGTTTACTGACTATTGTTTTAATAAGCGCAGACAAAACTGACCTAATGCCAATTCAAACAAATTAGTTTTGAGATGTTTTCTTGGAGGAAAGGAATTTTAAAAACCTTAGCACTAACTAAATGTACAGGTATTTATTGCAAATTTAGAACACCATAATAAACTAACTTTTATAGATACTAATAATTATCTTTTGCATGAAAATATGCTACAAACAGATAAAAATCTGCCTTCTTTTCCTTTGCACCTCTAAAGAATGAAAAGAGCATCTGCAAACAGCAGCAGCTGCAATTGGAAAGAAAACTTGCTTTGCTGACATTTTGCTAATAAAAAAATACATGAGTGTTCGTCTACCCCTGCATCAACTACTAAAGTCCTTTTGCTCTCTTCCATTTTTACAGTTTTTGCTGCTGAGCGATTCCCCATCTTCTCCCTGTAAACCATCTATTTGTGCAGTTTCCCTCTTCCCTGTAACATCTACCTCCATGATCTAGTTGCCTTCAATTCAGTAGCAGCTAGCTTTCAGTCCTACTTTCATCCCTTCCTTTCCACCCTCTCTGTTCTTTTCCTTCTTTTCTTTCCCATGCTGAAATTCTTGGAAGTCATCATTAGCTGGTGATTCAGATGATTTCTTACTCAAATGATTTCTCTCCTTTCCACTCACAATATAAACTCTCGAGAACAAAAAAAATGATCAAGTAAACATGTCTCTATTACTTTGACGTGCTTTCCAGGATGTTAAACTTCTAAAGTGGATGAAAGTAAGCACGCTTTTGTGTATTCTCTTTTCATATTTAATCTGAGTTGGATTTCAAACACAGATCTTGGTATCAAATGTAAAAAATACTGTGTAGTTTACCATACTTGGATCAAAATGTCTGGTATATGTGCCGTCGGCTCCTTTTACACACCAAATGTTTCATTGGACATGAAGTTTTTTTCAATTTTTTTGTGACTGATATTCATTTGTAATAACTGAGCTTCCATTAAAGCCTCCTCCATGCTGATGTAAGCCAAGACAGGAGACAGTTGTCTGAGTTGGATCAAATGTTGGACCATTTGAGTGACCAGACTGAATGGAGAGATGTAGGGATGGAGACCAGGGACAGAAAAAACAGACATGCACACACACTGTGGCCCTCAGGAGCAAAGTGGAGCCTTTACAAATTGATCAGAATAGGGGACGTGTATGGATTTTAGTGGGGAGAGTCTGGGGCAGTGGCCGATTTTTAACTGCTCGGACGCCAGGGTGAAGACCATGAGGCAGCCAGGCCGCTGACACAGCGCTGGCTGCAGAAGTGCAGAGTTGCAACATTTGACAGGACATCAACAAGTAAGTCTTTGTTGGGTTGGAGGGAATGGTGGATCAATCCGGGATAAATCACAGAGGTGCTGATTTTCTTGACTTGCTCCACTTTGGCAAACTTGTGCAGAAAGAGAAAAACAAAATCTGAAGCCATAGTCCTGCACAGCAATAGAAGCTTACCCAAAAGGAGAGAAGAAACACACAAGTGCGCACACAAGGGAATGAACTTGATAGCCTGGACTGGCCCAGTTCAAAATCTGGCAGCTGCACAGGCAACGGTCTGGAGGAGGGTCTGATAAGACTTGCAATCCATTTCTTCCTGATTTACTGTTACATTTTTAAGGGATTTGTGATAGAAGATGGCAGTGCACAAAAGCCTCTTTTAAACCAAACTAAACAAAAGAGCATGGTTGCTTGTGACAAAATGTAAAGGACAAAAAGGTAAATAATAGCAGCCAGAACCAAAGCTGAGTGACTCTACCTTCTTAGATTTGGCTTTCTTCTCATAGGTGTCTGATAGAGGCTTCTTCTTCTGCTGTACTGTGGCCTTAGAGAATAGATCCTCAAACTCATTGGTGTTGACAATATCAGGTTCCTTCAGTGACCCCCACAGACTGTTGTTGCTAGAAAAAAAAAGGTAAACTGATGCATAAAACCATAAAACTCAGGTTATGGGGTGTAAAACATTTTATCAAAGTGTCTAAGAGAAAAGGTAAGCAACAAAGATGTTACATGGGCTTAATAAACTAAATGTTCTCACTCTGGCAGCTTATTTGATGTTTATTTGACCTGTTTTCCATTTTCCATTTTGCAGTGCGACAAAAACTTGGCAGGAACTCCTGCAATCTCGACTTTCAAAAGCACTGTTTATGAGTTAGGTGATAAAAATAACAAAAGCTTCAGACACGCTTGTTTCTGTATAATAGGACCATTTCCCGCAAAGACAAAAATCGGGGAGGCAAATGTTGTGTTTCAGAAGTTGCTGAGTAACATGGAAAAAAACAAACAGAAGTAGAAACAAGCACAAGAGATGGCTAAAGTCAAGAGGATGTTCAGCACTTTGTTGTTACAAACACATCTTCTGACACGCATCTGGCTATGCTTACCATCCCAGGGTCTCTTAATCACACAGACATTAACAGTTCAAAAGGCTTAAAATCAAATAATCTAAACAAAGACTTAGTAATGACGATACTCATGATTTCCAATTATCTTTTCACACATTGCAGTTCCTCCTGCAGGTCATTGTTTGATGACATTACAGCTCATCTGTCAAGTCCCATTAACAGTAAGAAAGAGAGCCATGAACACAAGTCACATATGCAAGCACTGCATGCCATTTCATGTCCTAAATACCAGAAAAATCCACTGCAGTGCTACAGTTACTCAGTTAGGGTCAAGTGAGTCTATGTTGGCCTCCTGCTGCAGTGATGAGAGGGTCTTCTGATGAGAACTTAATTATAATGTCTCAAAAACTCCTTTGATTTCACTCTCCTCTCTTATTAAGATTGAGAACTCTGAATGTAACAGCGCAGCAAAATGGCTTGAAAAAGAAAATTATATCTAAAGATTTCAGCATTATATAAATGATTTCAAATCAATCCTTAAAATCTAGCAAATGCAGCTTCCTAAGTGAGCCTCCTGCAAAACTGTACTTTCAGCTTACATTCAGACTCTGGGCACCATTTCAAAACTTGCACTGCTGCCCCTCATAACTCAGAACCCCCACACCTTTAACACAACTGATCCAGCTATAGTTAAACATCTGACCCATTTAATGCCCCTTAACTTGGCTCTTTATAGTTTAATTTATAGCCAACAAGAAACTGCTGTTGTGTAGTCAGTCAGTCCCCAAGTGCTGACAAGGACCTGCAAGAGAACCACAGCTCAGTTTCCCCCCACTAATCCAGCCATGGAAATACAAGGCCATAAAGCTGGAAGGCTGGCACTCAGTGGCAACAACCACAGCCACTGTAAATGGTCTGGATAATCCACTTATAACTACAGAGTATCTCATAAGAGCCTTTAGATTAGGAAGAGTGGTACACTGACTGTAGTTCCGATACCTCTATGGATATGAGTATTTAGACCCCATTAAGCCACAGCATAACAGAGTCACTCTTCCAGCTTTGACTCTAGTCTGGCAGTGACTCTCTGAGGTGGCCCTCAAAAACATAAAATTAAGATGACAACGGGCAAACAAATGACGTCATGTCTGTTCTGGAAAGCCACCATTATTATTAAATGTGAAACCAAGGTTCTCAACAAAACGGAATCTGGGAAAACATCAGCACAGGAAACTCATGATCACATGATCAGTCAGACCAACCGTTAAGACAGATTAACTGGAACAACTTATTTGGGGCAGTGCAGGTCAAAGCTGTGGGGGGAAATTGGCTGGTAAGACTGAACCCGTGAGGTTGTCCAACCTGGAGGTTTGTGTAAAACCTGTGTATTATTCTTACCTAGTCTCATTTAGCAAAACTCCTGAATCAAATCTATAAAAAGAAGATTTATACGTACTTATTGTCCTGTATTTGTATCCTTGTCCAGTACAGAGGCTTCATGGGACAGGCAGGCTCAATGGTAGGTTTCCGTGGCCCCTTCTCCACTTTCTGGCCAAACCCACCCATAGGAGGAGGTGGCGGGGGACCACAGCCTGGAGGAGGGGGAGGTGGAGGTGGACCACCTCCAGGTAGGCCAAAAGGGGGAGGTGGAGGTGGTGGAGGTGGTGGACCACCTCCTGGGGTAGGAGGTAGTGGAGGAGGTGGTGGTGGTAGACCAGTGTGACCTGGCAAAGGGGGTGGAGGGGGTGGAGGTGGTCCTGAGAGGCTTGGTGGTGGAGGAGGAGGAGGAGGCGGAGGGGGTGGACAAGATGGGCCTGGGGTCGTTTCAGCTTTTAGATACAGTTCAAAAGAGTCCAAGTTGAGTTTTTTAGGCAGGTTCTGACTGGGGCTTTGAGCGAGGCCACCTCCATCACCCTCAGGGCTCTTAAGGAAGGTCTCCCTGTCCGTCTGGATTCCCACAGTGCGGCAGGTCTTTGGAGTCAGTTCATCTGCAGTGGACACAGCCACATCGCGGACCCCACCCCGCTCCTGACCCGGGCTGTCTCTCCGCAGCTTAGCAATGACTCCCTCCAGCTCTGATACTGAAACAGCATGCTCACCTCGCAGTTGGAAGATTTTAAGCTCAAAGTCGGACTGTGAAGAACAAAATGCCAGATGTACAAGTACAGAGTCACAAACTTCAGTCAGTTTGACATCACATGATAAAGCTGTATGTTTTCCTTTAAATGAACTTGTTAGTTTTCTAATTGTTTTTTAATGGGACTTTAATAAGAGTGATTCTTGACTGAAGAATAACAAATATGTACCATTGTTGTGGCTCAGCTGTGGGACATGTTTCCCAGTGTAAGCATAAACCCTTTAAAAAGGTCGACATCAAATTAAAGGTTTCCAGCAGACTGGCTGAGAAACCAATTCTGAGGTCAGAGTTTTCAAGGCAGTGGTCCATAAAGCAATTTATCAGTGGTACAAATTATGTAACACAGCCAGGCCTACTTTATTTTTCTTTCTGGGTTTCCAATGACAGGTTTGGTTCTTGTTTGAGTTAGCAGAAGGGAGACACCTGTGAAACACAGCTCCATGTTTTCTTTTGATCAATGGAATACTGTCAAATTTAAGAGGGATTTAGAGAGAGCTGTCATGATGGAGACCAAAGAGATATCCATCTAAGGTCTGTCTGCATGTGTGTGGTAAGGACTAAGATTAAAAACTTCAGTAGGAACAATCCTTTAGATTGCTTTTTTTAATTCAAACAAGAATCCAACTTCATCCTTGATGTACATATTCTAAAAAATTAAACACTGACAAGGTACTAAAAACCTGAATATTGTTAAAACATCATTGATCAGGACATATTCTCTTAACATTTTTTACTTATATTACATTTTATACAAGATGTTGTCATAAAAAAGTAATAGAGTGCAGTTTCTTCTGTCATGATGACAAAGTCTTGTTTCAAGTTCTTGAATTTTTAACCTGTTTATAGTAGATTTGACTGTTTTTGAACTTTTATAGACACCATGTAGCAACTTAACTGTGGCCTCTGTAAAGTTTCTGTACTGTGAGGAAAAGCCTCACCATAGTTTGGGCTTCTGTAGTTCTGCATCTGAGCATTTCATGCTTACATGGCGCCATCTTGTGGCCACAGCTATCAGTTGCTGGAGCACATTACTGTCTATTAACAAGGTAAACTTATCAGATGTCTCCCACCAGTAACTGATTGGACAAATGTAGTTGTTTTGTTGTAACACAGCCATGACTGCTCAAATTTGAAGAACTATAGCGAGTCCCCTGAGTTGAGAGCATCACATGCATGGTATGGTCTCGACTCAAATCTACTACATTCAACTTACGTGTATTCTCTCCAGATCTTCTTTGCATTCTCTTTTCAGCTGCAAGAGGGCAGCCTGGTGCTCTGAAACAAGCCAGAACATGTACACTTAGCACTAAAAATCACTCTGCTGACTCATTATTAGTGAATTGCCATTTTTTTTAAGAGAAACTTTTAAAAAACATATACAATGAAAACATTTAACTTTCTTCATCTGCAAAATGCTACAGAAGGTTGGCTTGCTTTTAGTATGAAAGGCTATATGAGACAACCAACTGGTTTTAGGTACACTGCTCCCAAAACACAAATAAAAAGCAACTAATCTGCTGCTGCCAATAAACTGGGTTAAAAATAATTAGCTAACTTCCACATGGTTTCATTGAAATCTGATAACATAAACCTGTAACAAATGTAATCTTTAACAACTCCTATTGCATTAGATAATTCATTTTATTGCGCTCATCAGTGTGTTCCTGTAAGTGTTTATTATAATAACAGTAATGTATGTTATAAAATGTCATTCTCTTATCAAATAAAAAAAGAAACCTAGAGGGCAAAAAAGCATAACATTAATTCAGTAAGTAGCTCACATTCAACCACCTTTCCTTATTTTTTTTTCATACGAATCACAGATAATACAAATGGATAAAATAATAGTATCACTTTGACAGTTGCAAAAAAAAAGTGTGGGATGTATTCATTTCCTTTTTTGTGAGACTAGTCCAGTGTTTCGTAATGCTAAATCAGATAATAAATCTCATTTTCTTAGCATGTGTAGATTGGAGCAGCTCTTATATGACAGCTACCAAGATGTCCCCAGGTCATTTCACTCAGTGTGGAAACTTCCTGAGCAAAAAAAAAAAAAAAAACATCCCAATCTGATCAGTCATCTTTTTGTGCTACCAGTAACACTATTATTTTTTTATCCGTGTTTGAAGCAAAAATATTGTGAAACCGAGATGTTTTCTTATTTTTCTTGCATTTATTTTCTTTTTGCAGAGGCTTTCTTGGGCTGTATCCTAAAAAAAAACCAGAGAAGATCATTTTCAGGATGTACTTTTGAGGTGTTTACAATTTAGAATCGTCTCTCATTTCTTTACTTGACAGTATTTGAATTCATGTAACAATAAAGATTCGCAAATGAGATCAGTTTCCTTATGCAATCCTGTTTGTATGTATTGCAGATTAGATAAGCAGTTAGAGATGCTGATTGAGATTGTGTTGTTGTAATGATTAATCAGAGCCAAAGAGAATCATGTAGATACAAAAATCTTTAAGAATTTACAGTTTACTAAAACTATTCTTAACAGAATGAATGCAACTGATGCTATTTTTATTGATCATGAATGTGTGATTTAAAGACAAGTATTACAGGGTTATGTGTATAATAAGTATGAATTTTATTTTTTTTTATCTTTATGGGACACAGGCTGGACTTTTGCTCTGCAACTCAGACTCCACACTATTCTCTTTGACAAGCTGGAACAAAGGAGCTCAAAATCACTGGAATAACTCAAATTAAATCTTTATCCATTTTCTTGATAAGTCTACATCACAGAGAACACAAGCAGCAGTTTTTGCTGCTGCTGTAAGTTTAGATTCCCCGAAAATGAGTCTGAAAGTACAGCTTTTTCCTTTTCAACCTCTTGTGTGTCATTCCACCTTTTAAGTGCAAAGTTTGCCAAAGAAACTGTTTCCATTCACAGTTTTGCCCCATTAAACTGTTCAATTGTTGTGCCATGATGCAACAAAAACTGTGTTCTTAAAAAGGATTTTAGGGATTTTTACAGCCTGCTGCTGATTCTTAGCTTACTCTGCATGATTTGTCTTAGACATTTCAAGTAAAGTGCAGGGGCAACGATTAGATAACGGTGCCTCTACGTTTGTTTCAATGTTTTAAAGCTGACACTCAAGCCAAAAAGGAAGATTCCTTCAAGCGATTCTATTGTAGCTCTACTGGCTGTTGTCCACCAAGCCAATCAGTGTGAGGTGTGTCTGTGTGAGGTTAGCTCGGATGATCCTGTGTATGCATTCCTGGTCTTTGATGTAAACAAAGGCAACAGTGTCTAAATCTAGAAGCTTGAAGTTCTTACCTGCTTCTGTATACTTGAGCCCCACCTTCTCCTCCTCATCTTTAGGTTTAGGTGGAGGCCAAACAGCCTGCAGACGCCCTGGAGTCCGGTCCTCACTGTCTGTAGGGGATACGACCTCTGTCTACAGGGAGAAATAACATGAGTGAATACCATGACCAGTGTGATTCATGCCTTTGTATCAAGGCAAAATAATTTCCACAAAATTATGTGGTGCAGTCATGACTTCATGTTATGGCTACATACACTAGCCTCTGTGGGACTTGTGAGGTCACTGCCAGCAGATTTGGAGGTTTTCTCAAAAATGGACCGCAGAATTTCCTTGTCATTCTTGATTTTCTTTTTCACTGCCTCAAGGTCAGCATCTTCTGTCTTCTCCTTTTTAAGAGTCTTGGGGCCAAAAAGGCTTCTAAAGGTTTCATAAGCTAGGTCTGAGGTCTTCTTTCTCTCAGGGGTGAAGGTAGGAGTAGGTGGATCTGGACTTTTCCCTTCTGCAACCTCTCCTCCATTCTCAGACTCATTTTTGCCATTAACACCATCACTCTCTGGCTCACTATTTGATTTTTTAGTGTCATCATGATTGTCTACGTTGTGTGGCTCAATGAGCTGTCCCACCACAGAGCTTTTAGACTCTGCAGCTGATTTAAGCTCCAAGTGCTTTTTGATTGGAGAGGCTGTCTTCTGCTCGGGAAAAAGCTTGGCTTTGTTTACTGTCTTCTTGAGGCTGAGCAAGGCCAGTTCAGCATCCTTCTCCCTCTGCTTGATCTCTGACAGTACCTCCCTGTCTTCCCCCACCACTCCTTTCTTCAGCACCCGCAAACCACTAAAGAGAGCTGGCATCTGGAAGGAAGGGGGTGAAGAGAAAGCCGTGCCCTTGGATGGGGATGAGTTGGAAGAGGTAGAGGTGGTAGCAGATGAAACTGGTGTTGCTGTATGTGTTTGTAGAGTCTTTACATCTGTTGTGTCCTGTGCAGCAGGGCTGGCACATTGGCTATCAATTGTGGACTCTTCAGGTGTAGATAACGGAGATTTGAGCATGTCACACCTGGACTGTGTCAAACCAGTGGTGTCTGCTTGTTTCTCTGGATTGAATGATGACTGGTTTAAGACCTCAGGTGTCACTGAGCTGGAATGACGCTCTTCAGGTCCCTCTTCAGCTTGTTGCTCTTGTGTCTCCTCATTTTGTTTTAATGGAGAGGCCATGTCAGTTTCATGGCCTGAAACCTCCAAAATCTGATGCCCAGAGATGACTGAAGGAACTGGCTGAGAGCAATCTATTCCAGCATACTCCTCATTATCATCTGCTGCCACATCCATTTTAGTATTTTCCTCAGCTGGTGATGCTTCTGTAACCACAGACACTGTGGTAGTACTCTCTTTGGAACAACAGGTATCTTCCTGTTTGGACCCTGAAGAGACCAGAGATAACCTAGATTTACCTCTACTGGCATATCTACTGGAGTATAGAATAGCCTCTATGCGGGATCTTTCCTTAAATTTGTGTGTTGTAAAGACAGGCACTTTTGGCGCTTCTCCATCTCCATGTTCCACTGCATTATCATCCCCATCGGGTAGAGCAGATGTTCCAGAAGTGTCACAATTGACCCCTGCCTCTGACAGCTTGTGGGCCCCCTCATCATCCTCATTTTCTGCGTCACTATATGTTTCCACCCGTGTGACCTGTACCAGATCAGAGTCAACTGTGGCTCTAACTGCTGCTTTAACTTGTTCACCAGAATCCTTCTCGGATGATTCAGTCGTTTGCTCTAAATCACAGGAATCAGTCACATTATCCTGAAGCACATATAGACTTCCTGGGAGGTTTTCTTTACTTTTAATTTGACTACTTTCAGGGTTATAAATCTCTCCATCTGAAAGCTCCTTAAACGATGTCAACACAGCTGGATTTGCACCCTGATCCCGTGTGAATAAACTGCTGAAGGCGTTAAGGATGGAACTAGTGGGCTGCTTCCCTTGTTCATCTGAGTTAACACTTGTGCTGTCCATGTTTACTCAGAGTGTGACTCAAGCTGAGAGCAAAAAGAGGAAAACCAAAGCTGATAGTAGGTTCAGTATCCAAAAATATTACCAAAGGTTCATCTCCCCACATCCAGTTTTCCAAGCCGTTCCTGTTTAACTTCTACTGTTGGCAGGGAACAAAAGAACAAAAGGCCTTTGTATTGACAAATCTCCCCCACTCCTCTTACCTTCTCTTGGAGGCAGCCTGTTATAGCAAAACTATCCTGTAATCCATTCTAATGATACACAAACAGGCTGCATATAGTAGGCATTCATAATATTACAAAGACTACTCCTGGCTGTATGCTGTCTGTGGTACGTTTAAACCTCCGTTCTGTGAGCAGGATTCCATGACACAGCAAGTAAAGTCAAGTTGCAGAGTGGTTGGAAGGCTGCCCTGCTGTAATCTCCCAGGAACAGCAGCAGAACAGAGTTCACCTGTTTTTCACAAAAGCGTTTCTAACAGCTTGAGCGGCATTCTTCATCAAGTTCCTGGTTCTCTACATGTTGGTGTGCGGTCTGTAATCCATGACTAAACAGTTCTTCTAGTTGGAGTTTGTCTTCTTGCGCGTGTTGGTCTCAGTTTTCAGGAAAATCTTGTGTGCTGGTGTGTGAGAAAATCCTTTAAGGTTGGAGGGGAAAAAAAAGAGAGGATTTCACTGGTCTACCCAGTCTGGAGACGCCTGTCTTGAGGTCCCTCCCTCCCTGGGAGGGAACCTACAGAGCCAGGCACCACAGGTGTCTGATTACCTATGCTCACTTGAAAGCCCCTGAAATAGCTGCAAAGGTAAAAGAGCAATCACAGACAGGGAAATAGATAAACGTGTGGAGGTCTGTGAAGTAGCATTACACCATAAAGCGGTGAGCTCCTGCAACACAGAGTTTAAGATGAAGAGATTAGGCAGCCTGGTGATAGCCAGCTTGAGCTAATATGCTAAGATGCTAACGTGTGATTACTAGCTTGTGAACACTCAAAAGAGAACAGCTGCTGAATTCAACCGGAAAAAAATATTGCATATTGATTTACCTACCTACCTACCTCATCTACAAACACCAAAATGCTCTCCATACAACTGGCTTTCCGATTAAAATCAGCAGTTTAGCTGCATGGCAATGTTTGTAGAGATCTTTCAAAACTTACAAGCTAACATTAGCTAAAGTTGACATGCTAACAACAGTGTATGTAACGACACAGAAAACGTTCTAAGTCTTTTTCCTAATCACAATTACTCTATAATTTTTGATGGACGTTTTTGATTGACCTTGAAGGAAACATTCAAACTGCAGTTGCCCTTAGCAACCGAAGGTCACTCTTCTTGAAAGCATTCCTTTTCACTGCCTGATTGAGCACAGCTCAAGCTGGGCTAACATTGTGCTTTAAACCATGCTTTAGAAATGTTATTCATCAGGGGTGGACTAAAAAGAAACCACTTGAAATAAGTTATTTAATCCAAAAGTACTGTATGAATAACAAAAAATGTTGTAAACATATCTGCCACTTTTGTTATTGAACAGCAGAACAAAATACCACTTGTAATTGCTGTTTCCTAATAATGCCACAAAATGAGCTTCTGTGGCTGAGTGATATAGTGCAGAACCGTTTTATTTCCAATAAATCCCTTTGGTGATTCTGCTACAAAGAGGGAAAGTGACAGATTTAAAATAATATGTGACACACACTAGTTTTATAGTGACATAAGTGACATTTACAAGTTGGATATAACATAAATACAGGTGGCTTCATCCTCTCCCTTCTTTTCTGCGTTTATCTGTGACAACACGGTGGAATACATCATGTTCAATCACTGTGGAAAAATAGACTGTGACAAAAAAAAGTCATGTCACATTAGTACGTGAAAACACGCTCGCTTTTATGACAATACAGGGCACCTAAATCTGTACATGACCTTTCGACTGGTATGTTAAGTGTTAAAGCTACTGATGTGTTAAGTGATTATGCTCACAGTCAGAGCAGTTGCCATGTGTGATATCTCAGAAAACAATACATAGCTTTAGCTAATACACTACCCGCCCAAATCCACACCCAAAAAATCTGCCACAGGAATGAAGAGCAGGCAGCATGGTGGAATGTGAAGAGCCTTACAGAGATGGAAATTGTTTTCAAATCATTTTTAGATTACTCAAAAAGTTTCCACTTGTTCTGCATACTGAAACCTGATGGTAGGTGGAAACAGAAATTATTTTCTGTAGAAAGAGAGAAATCTTCAGATACAACTTCTTATTATCTCATCTTATTACAAGGTGCATTTAAATTACTGTACCGTAAGAATATCTAAGAAAGTGTTTTTTTCTCTTATCTGAACGCAAGAGCTTTGAGTGAAATGATTTTGGTCAGTTTTGGCTAAGAACTCTGGCACAGAGCTTAAAATCCACAACTTGCTAATCCATTTCTAAGAATTCATGATCAGGTGATCTAATACCCTAAAAATGGAGAGAAATCCCAATCGTGCAGTAAAGATGTGAAAACATGCAGTACAGCCAACTTTGACAAAGTCAGTATGCTGCAAATATTTGAAGGCTCTCACCGTGCACTCTAGCTTGGGGTAATAAGGTGTATCCCCAATGATGTCATCCTCAGGTGGCGTGATGCGTAGGAAGTCCAGGTGATCGGGGCGGGGAACGCAAGGATGGGGCTCCTGAGGGTCATCGCCATCTAGCATCCAAATATCATCCTGACGCAGGAGGGAATCTTCTACATAAACACAAACAGACAGTTAAATGGTAATTAATGATGCATGTTGCAGAGGGCAACAAAGCATGAACTAATTGCAAGACAGCCAAACATAATAGGTGTGATCATGTGTAACACAGCTAGCTAAGCAGCTCTGATTGAAGCAAGCTGTTTTTTCTTTCGCTTGCATGGGTAAGATCAATGGTACAAAGTAGAAAACAATAAAGCAGTTCTCTGCTTAGTGACAGACTCGAGGGCCAATGGCTATTTTCATCTGCACTTTGCCAGCCTTGTCAACATTACTGCACTGATCCAATAAGAGAATACAGCTGCAGAACAATGGTTTCTAAAACAATCACTACAGTATATTGATCTGCATTCATAACATCCTTGTTGTAACACAGCCATGACTAATCATTTTTCAGCAAAGCCACTGTGTTCAGGTAGGTATTTGAGGTTAGCATGAGCCTGTATGTTTAGTCTTCTTAAGGCCCTGATTTGAGGGATATAGAAGATTTAAACATACACTGGGAAAGGAAGCTGTCTCCTGACCGTGCAGAATGATGATTGCACTATAATTCTGATCGTCACCATTTGAAAAACAAAGCTAGGACAGACAAAAACTTGCAAGAAGAGCTCAACCTCTCAGCTATTTTTGATGCAGTATGCTGCAAAGATCTAATTCATTCTTTGGACTGCAGAGCTCATGGCCTTTAATATTTACTTCTCTGAGGTTTAATCAAGACACTGCACCAACTTGCTGCATCTAATTACCTTAACAAAAATATATTACTATCACATTCACAGAAGTATGGCATATCATGCTTAGATATTTACATTCACTTTCTCAAAGGAACTTGTCATGAAACCAAAAGGGGAAAAAAAAGTTTAAACATGTAGAGTGCTAAGGTAAAAGAATGAAAAGAGAAGAGAGTGTGTACACTGAGAGTGGAGGGGGCAAATTTAGTTGAATTCAGTTTTATCCAGCTGTCATATGACACCTTGACCTGTTTTATGAGGTGGGAACTGAGAAATATAGTCCACATCCTGTTCGACCAGATGCTAAAATATCCTGCAATGTCAGTATGTGATGAGGATGCTTGAAGAGGACATACGGTATTACATGACTTCTGCACATCAGTCACTTCTAAAAGCTTGGAAGTCCCCTTGAATAGATCCCCAGAGTCTCGTGTCTCAGCCAAATGCTTTTAGTACAGTTAACAGGGCCCACACACACACACACACACACACACACAAAAGCAAATGTGGGTCTTTATAGAAAAATGGAAGCATTGAATTTCCGGTTCAGTATCCTAGCACAATCGCTCATTAAGTGACAGCAGTGATGCCTTCAGCTCTGGCAATTATCAGGACTTTGACAGCGGGTGGGGGAGGGGTATGTAGGATTAGATTAATAACTTTTCATTATGATAATGTAGTGCTGCATGGCCCTGCAGAAGGAACTGCTGATTGTAAACTGGGATGGTTCCAAATGCACAGTTAAGCCCAATCTGGGCCAAGGAAGGAAACCACTGATCAGGAACAGCAGCACCCTCCACAGTCCCTGGGTCTAGTAAAAAGGCTAACAGGCACAGTGCTATCCATCTGAGACAGACACAAATACCATATGATATACAGCAAGTTTGCCATATCAATGAATGTCTTTACAATAATTAATAATCTTCTGTGCATGCCTCTTTGATTTAACAGATTTCTAGCTTAAAAGACTTTTAATCACAGGGGAAAAAAAACAAAAAAAAAAAAACTATTTGATGGCCCACAGTGCCACCATCTGGACAGGGAGCAAAGAGAACATGTATGCCTCCTGGCAACATACAGTTAAAGACAGCATGTAACACTGTAAACAGAAAATCAACACTTAGATGCATTTAATAAAGAAGTGCTTCATTAAATCCTTTGGTAGTCAATTTACTTTTAACTGTGACATGCACAATCACACAAGTTTACTAGCCCAGAGGAGAGTGATGTGCTGTCACTGAGGTTATAACTGAATATTCACTGTGTTTCTGGAGTATAAATATTTCAAGTTGCAACAATGATAAATTTATCCTAGCTAAAGACAGCGCTAACCCCTTAAATATCTATATCATCTACATACACAGTACATTCTGATTTAGCAAAGTCTTGTGTGTTTAGTTGTGTCCCTAAGATGTCTCCAGTAAATACAGGAAACCTCTAAAAGCCTGTCCGTGCAGTCAGGCTTCTTCATGTTAAATTAAAATAAAATCACATGTACAAGTGAGAAACTAGCAAAAAGGATGGCCATTTCCATTTTCCCTCTTCAACTTGACATTCTATGTGTTGTAAATAATTTTTAAGTTAATTTATTTTTTATTTTTCATCTGTTTTTTTAATCTATGTGTTTTGAGTGGATCAGATGCCACAGTGGTGAATGATCCGGCTGTCCGTTACACTGTGAGGCGATCATTATTCATCCAGTGGTCAAAGAGAGAGTCTTGTAAACCATACTCTAAAGGCACTCTAAAGACAGGAAACCACTAAAAGAAAATCCCTTAAAAGGCATGCTTCATCTTGTGTATCTGGCAAGAAACAATTAGTGATCCTGATCATTGACATGACATCATCAAGGGACCACTGCAGACCAGGCAGAAAGTATTAGCAAGTTATTATAAAACAGCTATTTTCACATACTCCAGCTCCCAATTCTAATACAAAAACAAACAGCCTTGCCTAGTGTACCCCATTTTATCCCCTAAAATATGTCACCTCATCAATCAAAGTACAGAACCATGCGGCATGCTGAGTACATCTGGCAGCCTTCACCTCCCTCCATCACTTTTAACCAAGAAAAAGAATCATTAACTTTTACATAAAAATCAATGCAGGATTTATAAATCAGACAGCTTCTACTCTGCTTGTCACAGCCTGGTTTTTCTAGCATGTTTGTTGGCTGTGCACGCCTGGCAGGTTTGCTGATTAAATGACTGGTTTGGCTGTTGGGGCTAACGTCAACAGAAAGGCAGCTACAAGTGGGAACGGAGGGAAGAGTGCTGCAGTGCTCCGTCTAAGAGCCGAAGCAGAAACCTAGCATGACATGATGCGCGCAGAGATGTCATTATCTATTTAAGATGCAGTTTGAAATTCAGAGGCGAGGTAAATGGAGGAAAACTTTTATTACACCTGGCAGACCATGAATATGAAGACAGGGGCTTTGGTTACCTCCCAATGGTGAGAATGAAAAAGCAGGAACATGGAGGAGAACCCATTTAAAGTTGCTACAGCAGAAAAATAAAACACAAAAAAATTCCAAATGCATGTGATGCAACATAGCTGACATATTCCAAGCAAAGTTATTTATTAAAAAAAAACAACAAGAGAAGGACTTTGTGCCTTGTGAGACAGACTGAGAGGCTCTCGTAGCCTGCTCTGGCAAGAACAGACTTTATTATCTAAATAGAGTTGGTCATTGTCTTCCATGGTTGCAACAATGTGGCACGGCAGTGCACGTTGTGTTGAGTGACAGCTAGTAGCAGAGCTATACACTCTCTCTGCACTGATCAGTAGCATATGACCTTGCTGCAACATATTAGGTAATCTGATTATGGCATTGGCTGCCATTTGTCAGACAATTGTAAGCAGGGAGTTGAGGAAGGGAGGGCTAAAGAGAGAGAGAGAGAGAGATGCTGAATTTGATGGACACCAGGAACTTGAAATTCCTGATTTCCAGCTAAAAGTCTGAGCCAAAAATTATTTACTGATTAACAACTTGAGTTGGGTTTCTCAACCTTAAATTTAGGCCTTCCCTAAAAACAAAGTTTCATGTAAAATGAATCACATACAGACAGACATAGTAAGTCTGCAATTTCACTCTGTTTTGGCTTTAGAAGATTAGCTTCCTCACTTTGTGGTTTTACTTCATTCTCACCACTCTCATCATTATTGGCCAGATGCAGTGAAGATGAAGTATAATCCCAAAGGATGACCACCAGCTGTGAGCATTAGTGGAGTATTTAAAGTGTTTACATGCTCTTATGTGGCTGTAAAATAGTATTTAGTCTTTCTATTATTATTAAAATGCTAATAAATTGCTGTTTGATGCTGCAAAAGGATGCAAATGCATTATTCTGAGAAACTGACAAACATGATCACATGAACATACTAACACCTTTGGTAAAATCATGTGGTCTGCTATCATGCAGCATGAGAGTATTATCATGAGGGAAACAAAAGACAAAAGAATTTGTTTAAATAAAAACATTTTGCAGTGTGATCACACTCATTAATAAGCATTGAGCTTCAATAAAAGAACCCTGATTAAAGAGCCCGAGCCATAATTAATTCAACCTTTGCAAACCATGAAGCGCCAGGCATCACACTGACCCACTTAGTCCTTTCTGAATGTGCTCTGTGATGTTCATTTATCTGTGTTAACATCTGAAGTGTATTCAATTATCAAGCAACACAAGGGCAATCTACTAAACAGCTCAGCAAAACTGTGAGAGGAAATTTGTTTAAGATTAAAGGTTTAAGCCAGTCTCTGGAGGTTGTGCAGCATGTTGCACGAGGACTACATGATGTACAAGAAAACTGAGTATCTGGAGTCTCGTGCTCAAGTAACAGAACAACAGAAGTGGAGTCTAGTTTTATAGAATGTCTATTATGAGTTTGTGCATGCCTTGATGAGGACACACAAACACAGAGTCATTTTAAACGGCGCTGATCCAAATCTCCCCCTCATGAGCAAATCTGAACCATATTTCCCTGCTTTGGTTCACACGGCTCTGCACTCCTCTTTCAGCTGCTGCTGAGTTGAGCATTGATCAAAAATGCATTATTTTTCTTCCTATAGGGGTAAAAGTATTTACTCAAATGTGATAAATGTCCAGCTGTCATTTGCAATCAGTAAATATTAGAAACAATAGATTGACTGTTTTGTTTGCTGCTGCACATTAATTAATTGTCAACGTGATTAATTAATGTACAAAAGTGAAGTTAACTGTTATTGGCTGCCCTGAATTGCAAAAGTTATATGAAAATAACTACTTTTGTATAATCAAAACATCTTTAAAAAATGTCTAAAAATTTGCTACAAAAAAAAAAAGCTAAAAGATTCTTGCATATAATGAAACAAGAAATGCATACATCAAATTTAGACTGCTTTTAATGAAACCTTTTTAAATGAATTTAAATTAGCTCCTCAAAATAAATAAATAAATAAAACTATTAGATGGGACCCTCACTGCTCTGCAGCACCCTGAGACTGAGTAACTGTACTCCACAACTTTTATTTCCAACTTTTGGCCTCATGTTACAGCTGCATTTTTCTTTACAGTATTGCATCACATGCCAGCAACTGGATACCAAATACATTGACTGCTTTGAAAGCACACCAGGGCTGATTCAGCAAGAAATGAAAAGAACATTATTTGAGGAAGGGAGGAAAAGAAAGAGAGAAATTGACAGAGCAAAAGAAAAGCCAAGACTGAACATCAGACTGACTTCTGGCTGGAGAGAGCTCAGGAGGATGCGAGATGGATGCTGAATTAGCCTTTGTTAAAAGGCACCGCAGTGTAAAAATCTATCAAAGTTCAGTAGTGGTGCTGGCCAAGGACTCAAATGAGCAAAAATTCTGATCATACTAAATAGATTTCCATTTATTTTCAATTATAATTCAAGTTTCCCCTTAAACATACAAGAAATCCCAGCTTCCAATAATTCTGATTGTATAATTTTGTATTAACTTTAAACCAACACAGAAAAAGAAACTTCCACTGATCTAAAGGGCATGAGGTCACAGAAAGGCATGACCAAGTGTGCTAAATACAAGCTGGGAACGAAAACAGAGCCTGGTAGCTGATCACTGATGAAAAGTCATTCTGACATCCCTGAACTAGGCTTATACCATCACTGTGGCTTTGCAGAGATTATATAGAGTACACTGAGAATGCTCAAAATCCATTTATTGTACCATTGTCAGATTTACATGCCCCAGATGAGATTCTAAAAGCAAAGAATAAGGAAATTATAATCCTTTTTCCTACAGCCCTTGCACCCAACAGGTCTCAGGTTTTCCAGCAGCTTACTGTGAACTTGTTGGGATATGGGTCAGGGCGAGGGATAGCCGATCTCAGAGAGTTCAAATTGGTAATGCTTCTGTTACCGTTTTGCTCATGGGAACTCTCGACAGGTCGAACTCTGTGTCAACTTTATGCCTTTGATCTGGGACACTCCCCCTAATCTCTACCTTCCCCTGCAGCACCGAGTGAGTTAATATGGACCATCAGCCAAAATATTCTCAGGCCCTGCTTCCCCCATGTGCAGCTCTGTGGGTGAGTTTTTAATTTGTGGTCACATAAATAATCCAAAACCACAGCAGCGACTAACTAACAAATAGCTCTTGGAAAACAGACCTCATTTGTCGGTCAAACTAAGTTTATTAGACACCAGCTTGAAAGGAAAAACTAATACTCCCCCTGTGGAATGTGTGTGTCACACACCACAAGCCATCTCTTTCCTTTGAAAACCTGCATCAGTGATCACAAGCCAACAAAAAGTTTGTGCCACAGACAAAAGCATCAATGTTTTCTTTCACCTCCCAGCAGGAGGTCTGAACATGACACAATGTTTTCAAAGTGATTTTTCACCACTCACCTGTTGTGGTGGAGTTGCTGGAGGAGTTCCGCTTGGAGCTGCTCGGTTGCCTGCTGAGGTTCAGATCCAGATGAGTGACAGTTCGCTTGTTGCCGTTCTTGTCGATGACCTCGGTGTAAATTTTGGGTTCATCTGTGTTACTGGAGCTGTCTCTATCGGGGTCTTCGTCTTTATCTGAAAGTAGGACGATGCGGTGATTGAGTTGTGGGCTCCCATGCTTAGATGATAGAGGGGACAGCACTGGGGACATGCTCTGGAGGCTGTTTGAAGCTGGGAAAGATGTGTTGAAGACCCCAGCGAGAGAGGGTGATAAGGGGCTCTTTAAGTGGGATCTGGCTGGGACAAAAGGCTCTGTAGTGTGGGACAGAGGCAGCCGTAGACCCTCTGAAGGCTTATTTAATGTCTTTTCCTTACTGACACCTAGCAGGTGCTCTCTGTTTGATCCTTTCCACTCTCCGTTCTCCTGATGACTTCTGTTTGTCCCTGGATGAAGCCCAACCTTGTCTGGACTTGTGTGGCTGACATGTTCCACTTTCCCTTCCACATCCTGCACTTTGGCAACTACCCTGACCCCCATGTTCCTTTGGTTTATTTCACTATAAAGTTGTTGAGCAGACTTGAGATTTGATGCATTCACAGTCTCAACAGGAGATTCAAACCTTTTAATTGGTCGAAGATTGCTCCCACTGTCTCTTCTGGTCAGACCCTCCAGCAGGCTGCAAGATGTCGACTCGTAGCCCAACTCACCGTCACACTCTGAGAAATCATTACAGAAATCCATATCAGGGTCAAACGTACGGTTGTCCTCCATGAAGTCCCAGCTCTCACGAGTAATCTGGAAGGGTTCTTCCATTGGCAGGATAGGATTACTGACAGCGCTGACATTAGAACCCGTCACCAGGCTGTCAGACACGCGATCAGAGGCCGTTATCCTGGTAAATTGCTCTTTTTTTGAAGCTACAGATGTAGACACCTTCTCAGTTGGAAGCTCCACATATGAATGTCCTTTAGCAACTTTCTTTTGAGTCTTACTGTGTAGTAAATCCTCGTCTACCTTCTTGCCTCCCATTTTTTTCAGCTTTTTGCCCCTGGATGCACCTCTCTTATGCTCCCCGTGGGAGTAACTGCTGCTGCTGGGTACCTGACCTTCAAGGTGAACTTCCTGACCCTCCATGTTATCCTGGAGTTTCCCATCCTGGTTACCCATCCTGACTTTGTTAGCACAGTCCCGACACAGCGACAACAGATCCACCAGCAACTGGTGGTTCTCAGCCGCCAGCCAGCAGAACTCTGCGACTGCTGCCTTTGCTGCCTGCTGGGAGTTAAAGAGTTTACTTGAGGAGTCGGAAGACTGGCGTCTTTGTGTGGATGCTGCAAGATCTTCCTTCCCCCAGTCATGGTCATTACCAGTGCTTTCTGAATGAGAGGTGCGGTTCTTGTATTTGAAGCTCGGGGCCCGCCTCTTGGGGAAATAGGGGCTGATGTTGCTTAGCTCATGGATGGGTGTATACAAAAGCAAGACAGTGTGTGTGCCCTCCATGATAGTTGCCATGTTAATCACTGGGAGTAGGTGGTCAGCCTGGAGACAGTGCGTGGGTTCAGGTTATTCATTGCCTGGCTTGCTGCTGTCAAAAAAAAAAGTAGAACACAGAGATAAAACTGGTTTTAGATAAACAGGATAAATAATCTTGCAGCAAACATCAAGACTTTTCTGCTGTAGTAAAAGTTAAAGCTTAATATTTCTCCCTGCATACCATTCCTGCCCTCTCACAAAAAAGGGGCCCACTGTCAAACATATCAATGAAATCTAAAAGGTAATTCATTAAACCAGCCCATATTTCTGTTAACACTCATCTTCTAAACCCCATTGCCTCTTCATCCTCCTCTTCGTCATCTTTCTATAAAAACATGAAACATTTTTTAACCGCATTTCATAAACATTTCACAAGCTGCCGCAGCCAGTGTCACACAAGGTGACGACACTTGCAGAGCCCCATGCTGGGCTGCCATCAGGGATGTTTACAAGAATAACAGCCATGCAATCCACGTGTGCTTCAAATGTTAATCTTAATGTCACTAAACTGTTTCCATCAAAACATAATCCCATGGGTTATTTCGTCTTGCAACAACCACGAGTGTATTTGGGATCGTTAAGGTGGCTGCATAGTTACACAAGTCTGCAGACTTTTACATTTCTGTCTCATAGCTGAAATCGACGATTTAATTGTTAAAATTCACAATAATATAAAACCTAAAATATGCTAATCTTCCACTTATAGGCTTTAAGACATGTCCTGTACTCTCTTTTAGAAGCTGCCAGTGAGTTGCAGTCCGCTGCATCTGCAGCGGTAAAAATGCAGCAGCTGTTGGTGAAAGATAAACAGTTTCTTACCCGATTTAGTGGCAAGGCAGAAGATTTCTTCTCATCTCTGTGCTGCAGCCAGCCGAGGCTCACCGCTGCCTCACTGGAGTCGTCCGCAGTGATCGACAGGGGTTTAGTCTAATAGAAGAGCTCACCTCTGTCTTTCTGCTCTGTGATTGGTTGTTTAGTATTTAGGCACAGCCCACCATTTGAGTCAGTGCAGCTGCAGTTAGCAGGTGGAACATGTGACAGGTTGCAATCGGAGCTGAGAGCAGAGAGAGAGGATATAATGAGGATTCTTGATTAGTCATAATTTTATAAAATAAATAAATTATAGTCCCCCCGTGGATTTTTTTCTGAGTACACTGGCTTTCATAAAAGAAAATATACGTATTATTTAAAGGTCTGTAGTGTCACTATAACTTGAGAAACAGAGACACCTATTGTCGAACATGTGTATCACATATAGTTCCTGTAATACTGGAAATGAACAGAATAAGATGATGTTTTCTTGTACAGTCTCATTACTGTATTTTCCTTTATAGTATGATTATGTTGATCCATTTGGCAGTATCATATATTTGAAATGTGAAATACAAATTTAAACAGGCATAAACAAATTAGCTTGAGGTTAAAATTACTGCTCTGTTTAGCTAAGGTGTTTGACATTAAACAGTGATTGACCCACTAACCGACTGAAACTATTAAGATGGCTGTTTTTTTTCTTGATAGCCAATATTTATAATACAAAACAATAATTACATCCCTCACTAACTCAACTATTTAGGATTTTGTATAAAATAGTGACAGATATACACTGCGTTCCAAATTATTATGCAACTTGTATTTAAGTGTCATAAAGATTTAAATTTTTGTTTCTCAATTAAACTCATGGATGGTATTGTGTCTCAGGGCTCTTTGGATCACTGAAATCAATGTCAGACACCTGTGATAATTACTTTGCCAGGTGAGCCTAATTAAAGGAAAAACTACTGAAGAAGGACGTTCCACATTATTTTAAGCAGACCATCATTTTCCTGCAATATGGGAAAGAAAAAAGATCTCTCTGATACCAAAAAGCATAAAATAGTTGAATACCTTGGACAAGGTATGAAAACCTTAACAGCTGCTAAAATGCCATTAGAAAGCAGCAAACAGGTATTTGAAGCTGTGGGTGCCTCTGGGGTCCCACAAACATCAAGGTGTAGGATTCTCCAGGTTTGTAGTTATGCATGAAGCTTCTATTTGGGCCCCCCTAACTAATGCTCACAAGCAGAAACAGCTGCAGTGGGTGCAGAAATACATGAAGACTGGTTTTCAAACAGTCTTGTTCACTGATGAGTGCCATGCAACCCTGGATGGTCCTGATGATAGTGGATGGTTGCTGGATGGCCAACATGTCCCAACAAAACTGTGATGTCAGCAAGGAGGTGGCAGAGTCATGGTTTGGGCCGGAATCATGGGGAGAGAGTTGGTCGGCCCCTTAAGGGTCCCTGAAGGTGTAAAATCATCTTCGTGCATGGCAATGAACCATTTCATGCTGCAAGGAATACCTCTGCATCATTGGCTGCTATGGGCACAGAAGGTGAGAAACTCATGGTGTGGCACCCATCCTCCCTTGACCTCAAACCTATTGAGAATCTTTAGAGTAAAGGTCCTTGAGGGTGGGACACAGTTCACATCCAAACAGCAGCTCTGAGAGTCTATTCTGGCATCCAGCAAAGAAATTCAAGCAGAAACTCTCCAAAAACTCACAAGTTCAATAGATGCAAGAATTGTGAAGCTGCTGTCAAATAAAGGGTCCTATGTTAAAATGTAACTTGACCTGTTACTTTTGTTTTACTGAAATAGCTTTTGATTTTAGTAAATATTACCTCCTAACGCTGGAAATGTCAACAAAAATTTGGAACTGTGCATTTTGTTTTTTATTCTTGAAAAGAAAACTCTTATTGGGAGGTTTGTTCATTAACATTTGGATTATACGCTGATGGTTGACGACATGAAAATTATGCTGACTCTCATTTGCATCAACTATTTAGGGAAATCAGAGACAAATATAATTTACATAATAATTTGGAACTCTGTGTAATGTACTAATTTTTTTATTGTAAAAATGTGGAACATAAACCATACTGTTTCAATCTTTGAATGAGGACACTGCATGCAGATTACAGAAATGTATAATTTACAAAATGTTATTCAGTTGTACTTCATACTAGGCTGAGACATAGAGAGATTATGCTGTTTCACCGTGGATGACACTGATAATGCTGATGTTGCACCCTTCAACCAGACACAACATATATATCATTTTAATTTGTATAAAAGAATAGTTGGATAAACGCCTCTTTAGAAAAACACTTCACAACTCTGCCGTTAGGGGGCAGCATTGCATCATGGTTCAGCGACGGTTTATTTACAGTAGTTGTGGAAATGAGTGAGCTTTATTAAGCTTGAGAATTACGAGGACCCTTTGCAAACTGCCGTTAAAGCAGTCTGTTGTCACAGAAGAATGGTATTTTTTGAGCTCATTAATGTTTCATTGAGTTGAATTAATTGTTTAAACTAATCGCATTAATAATGTAATGGCAAGTCATCCAATCAAAATAGCTTAAATATTTAATACATATATATCAGTTTTGCATATTAAATGAATGATAAAATCCAGATAAAATCAGTTTCTGAGATTTTAAACCCCAACTTTTGTTTCAGAGACATGATTATTGAAAATGTCCTATATTTTTGTTAATATAAAAGGATGTTTTCATCTAAGTATTCTAGATCAGAAATAGTGGTAAGTCGTCTTGAGGGCCTCCATCAAACGTAAAGAAAGAAGCAGCAGCCTCATAAACGAGCTGCGGCTGTAGTTCACACACAGTGGGAGCATGTGTGCGCTGACCACGGTGCTTATCTGGCTCCTCGCTGGAAATTAGCAGCTTGCGCGCGAGACAAGGCGACAAAACGGCTTCACGCAGCCGTCTGCGAATCTATTCACTCGCTAATTGTTTGAATATTCGCGCTTTCACGCTTGTATTAATAAGCACTGGCGGTGACGTCGAAGATAAAGACCCCGCTGCTGTATCAGTGCTACGGCGCTTCAACACCGTCCCCAGTTGCTCCAGCCCACTGATGCTGACACACTCCTCCTCCAGGCGGTGAGCGGGGCGTGAGCATAGGGGCTTGACTGACACATGCTGCGGTATTCTCCCCGCTGTTTGGCCGTTGATTAGCTATATGCTAATATCGATAGGAGAGAGGAGCCTGCGGAGTCTGAACGGGCTCCTTTGCAGCCATGGCTGAAGGTGGAGAAGGAGAGGATGAGATCCAGTTCCTCAGAACTGTAAGTCCATTTCCGTCCGCTCTCACTTGAAGTGCTCTGGTGGTTGAGGAAATTTGCGTAGCTCTGTCTTTCATGTGCGTGAGGTTAATTCTGTCGATTGCCTGCCACTTTCCTGTACTGACATGCTGTTTAACCACGTAGCCTTTGATAACCCCGTGCCTTCTTGATGATCTTACAGGCGGCGATGTTCTATTGTTTTGCGCATCGTTCACTGACAGCTATTGTCTTTTCTGCAGTCTGTCTCAAGAAGTTCACAGCAGCAATATCCCCGCTGTTAAAAACTTACCTTTGTACCTTAATGCACCCTTATTGTCAACATGTGTCCACATTTTAAAACCACATCGACAGAAAAACAATGATTAAACTTAAAATAATTTAGAATTAAACGACTTGTTTTTTTCCCCCAGCATCACTTGAATCTCTCTGAGAAAGAGGGACTTCTTTACCTACTGTAATAAATACATTAAAACGTTGTACCCTGGCAGGGTATCCAGAGTTCCTGTGCAGTAGCAAATGCTTATGCAAATGAGATAATGACAACATTTTGTAATAAATGCAGTGTTGTTGCACCCAAGCCAGATTTACTCATGCTGCCTCACTTGTTGGACGCAAAGCCAATATAGACAGACTGTAATGCATGCTCGTAAAAAGAGGCAATAATTTAGGATTAAACACAAGCTGTAGATTATTTGCTCCTCTTGGCTTCAGAACCGCACTACAGTGGAAATATTTGCTGCTTAGTTCAAAGATATTTCTTTAGCTGAGGATGAATCTTTTCAGCGTGAAAATATTCCCCACTTTCCACTGTTGACACAAATAGATGATGACATGATTGACTCATCTATGACCAAATATATTTAGAGGCACATCACGTCTGAATATACACATTGGTCCAGGATAGATAAAGGAGCAGAGTGCTGGAGGTCTTCCAGTAAGCCCCTGAGGACAGTAGGAGGTGTTTGGTTGCACGTATCACTGGCAATGCTGCTTGTGGTCTCCCTTTATTAAGCTGCTCACAGATGTGCAACCTGCTGTATTCTGAGGCAACCACACTTCTGATATTCATGTTTTCGTTGAAGTTAAATCAACCCTTTTATACATTTTTTTTTTCTGAAAGATTAAATACATGTAATCCAACAAAGCCGAAATTCCCTAGGAGAGTCGTGAACAGATTTAACAGAATTTTGACAAAATAAAAGTGAAAACTAGATTCAAAAGAAAGGCAGAGAGTTTTAAAAAGGCCCTTTCCTTTACTCAGAAAAAGGTTGATACCTTCTACTTATTTGTCTGTAGCCCTTCAACCTTTTAACCACAGCACAAAGAGGTCACCACATCAGCATGCCTGCCTCTTCAAAATAGAGCTGACATTTTAGCACCATTTCTTCTCTTTACAGGCCCTGAACTTAAATGCCACCAGCCCTCATTCAAGGTTTTTATACACAACTGCCTCTGACAGGTGTGGATGAAGTGGACTTACTTTGCTCACCTCAAAATCCAAATTATCAGGTTACAGGGGCCACTTTCCTGCAAATGGTATACAAATAGGAAACAGCATTGCTTTGAAAAGCAGGCTAAACATTTGTTGCATCTCTCCATGCTGAAGCAGCTGACTGGCAGGGTGGTGTTGGGATAGGGGTGCAGCGAGCATGCTTGGTGCTCATGAGCATAAAAGCGTGCGTGTGCGCGTGATCGTTGAATGCAAATGCAGAGCTGTAGCTGTGTGGTGCAGTCAGGCTGCACCAGACGTGCCACAGCAGAGCTCAATGCAGAAATTATTCATCAACCGAGCAAGACACTCCGCTGAACTACTCAGCCTAGAAGAGCAGAACGGATACAAGCATGAGTGTATGCATGCACATGCTTAGGGACATACATTTTTCTGTGGCACGTGGCAAAAAATCAGTCCTGCAGAAACAAATCCTCATTTGGATGCAGATACTACTGTTCAAACACACAAGCATTCATACGTGGACTCGATCTTTACCCTTATGTTACTATCGCTTGGTGTGTGTGTGTGTGTGAAAATGTAGAGGCTGTATTTCTTGCTTGCATCTAAATGTTGACTGTTATTGGAGTCAAGGAGCTTGATAAAGCAGTTTGCAAACTGCCTTTTCTCTAACAACACAAAGTAATTTCCCTGGAGTGGTAGCAGAAATTACCCCTGCCTATAAAGCCAACTCAGTGGGAGGAAAGGAGAGGAGGAGAGGGAAAGAGCGAGGATATCTCTCAACCATGGGTAATTTGATGTTGCAGGAAGAGGAACGGTGCTGATTGTGAGGCAGGAGATGCAGAGAAAAGCCTCTCCCACAAACTGCTATTTAATGTCACATGGTTACACAGACAGTTTAATAACCCTGCGTATTGTATTTGTCCTGTTTGCGAGCATCCTAAGTTCCATCAGGAGAGACTTCATAAAAAGCAGTATAGTGACTAAAATATCAACTCATTGTTACATTGCTTAGAGTGCTCATGATGTGAGGGGAGTTTGCTAAAAGAACTGTTTTTCACATGTTTGTTGTTAGTTGAGCAGAAGAAGAGGGAATCATGACAAGCTCCTGCTCTGCTTTTTCCTTTGTTTTATTTAAATAATAAGGGGGGCACTTATTAAAAAATATGTGGTGCTGGATGCAACAAACGCACACGGCGTCTCTGTTGCGAGGATCCCTGCTAGGCGAATATCAAATTCTGGGGATCTATTAGCAGTTTGAGTGGGTGTAGAGACTTTGAAAAGGCCAGACTAAGGCTGTGACTAATGCACTGTGGCAGCGCATGGCTTGTTTATGTGAAGGCACAAACCTCACTTTGCATCCAGGCGATGATTGTTGATGCAGCAGCACAGAGGAACAATGCAACAAGCCAAAGCATGCTGCTTCAGAAGAAAAACTAAGATTGGACAAGCAGAAAATAGTTCACTTTGGCTGCCTGTGCCCTCAGAGTCTGAGCTTCCCTACATCCTGCTGGGTGTCTCTTTTCTGTTCCCTTGTTGCTGTTGTGCTTTTCTTTTCTTTTCTGCTCTTATATGATAATTTTTTTTCACTTGATTCACTTGTCCTGATTTCCTTTTTTATCTCTTGAATAGTTTCCGCTTTGCTGGTTATGGACATTTTTTGATAACATGTGCGTCTGAACACTATAACCTACTATTTAAGACAGTGGCAACAACAACTCATTATGCTCATATAAGCTTACTTCATATTTGTTCTGTATGTACAGATGTGAAAAGGAAAGTTTTTATGTGTCAGAGGGCACATTAAAAATCTGACCCTTAACAGGTATTACAGTGAGGAAAATACAACCATGGAAAACCAAGCCAAGGTACAGAAGGAGTGGGTGAAATGCTAAATGCACCCCTTCATTCAGCAGCTTGTAGAATAATCTTAAGCAGAAATAATTTAAATTTATAATTTCCTATATGATGTTATCAGCCTGTCACATCATTGTGGGGGTATTTTGATCCATTCTTCTTTGCACCGTTGCATCAGCTCATTGAGCATTTGCTTTATTTATGTCCTTCCACTGCACTTTTGATTCTGTGGAGGTCTTTGTGAATTCAGGTTACAGTTTTATGTCAAACTGCCTTAAATCTTCCTTTCAGCCATTATGTCATAGATTTGCTGCTGTCCATCATTGTCCTGTTGCTGGGTTTAGCTGTCAGACAGATTCCCTCCCAAATCATCATCCATCCACTGCTATACTAGACATCTGGTATGAGGTATCAGTGCTGGAGCAGTATTTGGTTTTCATTAAGAATGCTGCATCATGGCCAAACATCTCTACTTGTCCAAAGGACAATGCTTCAGAAGTCTCGAGATTAAATTTATTAAATTAAAAATATGTATTTATTTTAAATAAAATCAATAATTATTAATTAGAAGATAGCGACTTGTTCTGGAGGGTGATGACTGCTGGCAGGGATGATCTTCTCTATCTTTTTGTCTTGCATTAGAGTTGAAGTCTCTAAATCAACACACTTTGTATAGAGTATGAAAAGAATAATTAATTTTTTATCAGCAGCTTGTGCAGCATTCTTCTCTGGATGATTACTTCCAGAAGCTCCAGAGTTTTACCCAGCACAGAACCAGCCATCTTGGTCAGTTTGTTCAGCTTCTTTAAGTCTCTGATGCTACTGCCCCAGTCAGTGGATGCAAAGCTGATTGCACTTTCAAATGTCTTGTGGTTTGTTCAGATCCAACTTTTTAATATACTTAAGCTGCACGGCCAACTATACAATACTTGTATAGTTGCTTTCTAACTGTGCTGTCATTAATTTTAATATTTAACAGGCTGGCTGTGTTCTGTTAGCATATGATCTTATTTATTTATCTATTGATTGATTTATTTATTTAAAGTTTCTATTAGTGCAGCACAGTCTAACCCTGGAATGAACTTGCTAAGAAGTCCACTCCTGACATGATTGGCAGCTGTTTTGAATGTGTACTACTTGTTTATTATCTTTTCCACTGCAGTTTTGTAGGCTAAAAAAAATGTTTGGACAGGATCTTTTAACCCTTCTGAGGTCCATGGGTAGCAACAAATGTTTCTCAAAGCCTTTTTGCTGATATATTGTAAACCAGGGAAACCAGATGTCCTCTGTTTCAAAATCTTCCAGGATTTTTTTCTATCTCAGCCTCAAATATGTTTACTTTGGATTTGTGTTGTGTTTCACTCCCCACAGTTACTTATTATTGATATCCACTCTCTCAGACACCAAGAAACAGGAGAGGGAGGAGAGCAGGATGAGGCCACAGCACAGAGATGCTGGCTCAACTTTGGTGTTTGTGCAAAACTGCAGAGAAATGAGAGCATCTCAGATGAGCTCCAAGGGGGATGTGTAGCCTTCAAATTTTTCCTGGTGAGAGGGTTCAATACCCCCTGCAGGAGTTTTAGATCTGAGTGTCCAGTATCTAGTAAAGCCATGAAATGCAGAAACATAAACATACTTCTGGAAAAAAATGAATTTTGTTTATGGTGCATGGGAAGCTCAATGCACGCAAATAGGGTGCTGGAAGCTCATATCAGTTCAGCATAAAGACATAGATTTCTCTTTTTTCTTTGTTTATGTGTTTATATTTATTACATAATTGCTTTATAAAGGGACACAAAGCTGATCTTTTCCACCACACAGAAAGTGGACTGAATGCCACAGTGTTTATTTATTTTTTAAGCATTTAGGCTTCACTTCCTTTATACAAGTATATAATCTATGGCCAAAAAATTGCTGCTTTATTTGGACAATATAAATTTAGTAAAAAATGTGAAAAAAAATCAGTGCAAAGTAACCCATTGGACACAGTGCTCTTAACTCTTTACTAAAGTGTCCCTTTTACCAAATTTGGTCAGCCTTTTGTAAACACATACCAGCATGCTTAAGATGAACAAGCTACAAAATTGAAGTGCTCACACTTAGTCATTTAATCAAATGCATTTGATTATCAGCTCCTGGTTGCCACTTACCTTCTTAATTAATATGAAAGCAGTTGAGGGTTAGCTTAGTTTTTTTCACTCACTGCTTCTGCATTTTGCTTTAGCTTTTGTTAAATAAATTATGACATGGTGTAAAAGTTATGTGTTGTCCATCTGGGAATGTATTCACCTAATAAGCATCAGATTATAAGTTTTGTGTGTGTGTTCTGATAAATTAAACCTTACCATTTTTAATAGGGTTTATTTTCTTTTGCAGATGACTACGAGTCCAGACTTGTTTGCACTGGGATTAATATTCCACTCCTCCTGTTGCTCCGTCACTTGCCTGCATATAATTATTAGAGATTACCATGAAATTATTTCCCTGGATGGGAATTCAGTTCAGCGCATCCCTGCATTCAGCTTGACACTGTGGAGGAGAACTTTAATGTTATTATGATGAGGTCTGCTGTCATTTCACGGATGAGTTATAAAAAGTAATAGCTCAGTTATATTAGCAACCAAAAGGCATTTTGAGAATAATAGTGCGATTCGAAGGTAAGAAATCTTGATGATGATGCAGGCTGTCACAGGATGTATTACCTTGTCTGGTGTTGTCTGCATATGTTCCTGCCAGCTGTTATGTTTACTAGTGAGGTATGATAAGTGGAGGGTTTGTAAGATAAGCTTGACTTCCTTCATTTTCTATGTTATAAATTTTTATCTGACAGAGTGTTTTCGACAAGTATGAAGTCTAAATGACTTGTATTTTATTTCCCGGATGAGTTGCAGTTGAAATGTTCAAAATTTAAAGTTATGTCACATAAGATGTGTCTTTTTCTGTGCTGCACATGAACACACATTATACTTACAACTACCCTGCTGCAGTGTTGATTTCTCTCATTCTGCTTATTAGCTCAGCCTAAAAGTCATTCATAGTTCTCAAAATTGGACTTTTTATAAAAATTCAGCTTGCAGAAAAGTGTGTGTGTGTGTGTGTGTATGCTTTAGATTGGAAGTGCTGTTCAGGAGGAGGTTGTTGTGTGATGAAGCTGGACAGATCAGATATGCCCGTGATGTAGATGGAATTAAGCCAGCACATCTGCCCAGAGACAACCCAGTGTAAAGCTGCTGTAATGAGGTATTGATCGTGGCACTAAATGAAGAAATTTCCTCAGCAATGTCAGTGGCATGTAGTAAGCGAGCCTGATTGATCAAGTGTTTTAGAGAATGAATATTTAATAAGCCCGTGTAGGAAGCTTCCGCCCATAGAAAACCTTTCCTCTGTGGTTGAGCACCTCCAAAATGCATACCATTTATATTGTATCACAGGGTCTTGATGTGACAGAGGTGATTAATGCACCTGTGTTCACATATGTCAATATGCTGCACACTCACAGTACAGTGTTGGCTATAAGGTGGGGGGAAATATTTGTGAAAACTCCTGAAACTGCCAAACTGTGTGTGTCTGAGGACACTTCATCCTGTGAAGTGTCTCTTCATGAGCAAAATTTCACATTCTAAAACAATGCATAGGCTGGATCATTGTTTCTTATTTAAAACTGGAATAAAATTTATTTTGCTCTGCAATCAGTGCTTTTCAAGCTGATCAGAAACAAAATGAATGCCACTAACCCTGATGTTACAACTGTTCAGTTTTCCTTTTTGTTGTGCTTCAGCTGCTTCCCAATTACTATGGTTGGCTGCTTTGGACCAACAACACTGCTGTGAAATATACCACCATAAGGCATGTACATGTACATTTGCCATGCAGGCTCCTTCACCTCCAGCTCTTGTTGTAAGTTGCTGCCTCCATCAGAGCGAGCAGGGTTGCCTCTCATCTCACATCTCTGCTGTTCAGTCTTTATTTTTTGCCTCTGAATTAGCTTTACTCCAAAAGGATATTTCTATCCATTAATCATTGTAAAATCCCTGTTCTCAACTAATTTTTATTGGTTTGCTGCTTCATATACTTTTCACTTTAAGGTATTATCTTCTGCTCTGTCTCAGATCATTTAAATGCAAGTACACTGGTGAAAGTTTTTCTTACTGCTACAAAAGGTTTAATATCACAGAGAGAGGTCAGTGGTTGAAGGATTGTTAAGTTTATTATATAAGTCTAGTCTTCTGGACACATTGATCTTTTATATGACTATGCTATAGCTTTTTAACGTACTATAGCTTGCATATGGCTCTGAAACGTCAATGGCTTTACTGTATTGTGTATTGATTCATTCATGGCACTGTCCATGGTGCTGAAAAACAGCCTGATTTTTAGTTGTTCCTTTTTTTTCTCTCAGTTTAACACTTTTCCTTCAGTTGTACCTTATATTGGTCCGTAACCAATATATAATAAATAAATACTTAAATATACTTAAATATATAATATACTATAGCCAATACACTCTACAGAGTGGTGCCACCTGATCATCAACAGTAACTTGTAGTTATAAAAAAGGAGCGCACAGACATACTGTGGATTATGTAACTCCTATAATATTTGTTTAATATTTCTACAGTCATTCAGAAGCTTCTGTGGTGCTAAAAATACATCTCATCCATGTCTAGAACAAAATAATGAGATAAGACAGGACTGCAGATAAAAAGTAATTATATAGATATACTGTGTAACCTTTTGTTTTTGACTCAGGAAACATTCGCTGACCACAACATGCTCAGTTGCTATAATTAAACCGTTTCGAATGCGTTCTTATTTTTATTAAGCTCCCACTCTCAAGCAGATTTCATAAAATTTAGCTAGGTATTTCTTTTTACTAAATGTTTACCTAAGCAGCAAAATATAACAAAAATAAAACTGTTAAATGGTCTGGGAGCTAAAGTTGAACAAGTGTCCATATGGAGACGGCTGACACAGGACTCAGATGGAAACAAAAAAAAAAAGGGTTCATGAAATGATTTAAAGATGAACCATGACGCATTATAGAGTATACAGGCAACCTTTCTGAAATGACAGGCAGCACTTTTAGGATTGTGGTCTTTGTGCAACTGACTTCCCTGTTACCACAGAAACAACGTCACTGCTTCAAGTGATTTACCACGAACAAAAATCGTTAAAATAATTTCTTTTGATTGTGCATGTGAATCATTCCCCTCCTACATACTCCAGCTTTGATATCTGCTGCAATTATGTCCAATGTTCTGTCTCCCTACTGTGGCTGTAATAACCTACAGTATTTCAGGAGTGTTTACTGCTTCAGCCTGCTGCTGTTGAGGTTCACGTTGCAGGTGATATTTAAAAGACTTTCTTGAAGAAAACCTTCACATTCTACAGAAGTTTTAGTGCTGGATTGTTATACTCTGGGCAACGCTGTCCTAGTGTCACTGGTACATGTTAAGAATTGTTACTGATGAATCTAATTGACTTGACTGAGCGTGTGTAATTAAGTCATTTGGAGGCTTCTCATACACAACTGCTTTGTTCAGAAATTTCCGAGATGGAAATTTTCATCTAATTTTGATGGCGCTGGTGTTACTCATAAAAGATTCAAGACTGCAGCACAGACAGGGAGACATTTTCACCTTCTTTATTGGGCCTTATTGCTGCAGAGTCAACAATGTGTGGTATAAAAAATGCATTCAGCAAGCAGGGCATAAGATTCACGAGTGTTGCATTTGCAGTAAGGATACTCAGCCACACACATGCCTGCCACCGTCTCTCTTTTGTTTTTAGTTTTCAACAGCATTCCCTTCCAGGATGTAGATTCTTTGTACTTTCTTTTTCTTCTGGGACTCTGCAGGGAATGTAGTTAGGTAGAGGAGCATTTTTAACTATCTCCTGGGCTGAGCATCTCTGCAACATTTCTCGGTTTGGCACAGCCCGCTCTTATGCGTCCTCCCATCTTAAAGACATGTTACTGTGGCAAAATAGCTGAGAAGCTGACACTTAAAAACATCCCTCACCAGGCTCTTAACAGCCTATTCCTTAAATGTATGACAAATCAAAGTGCAGCTGGTTGATTTCAAATGCAGAAATTGCCCTTCAAGATGCTGTCCTAAAGTTCTGGGCTCAGATGAGTGGAGATATACTTTTTTTTTTTTTTTGCATAAAACAGTTGCCTTTTTTCATGATGTTTTTTTCAGAGTGGCATCTCTAAGATGGTTACTAAGTCAAACAATGTGTGATTATTTTCACTACAGTGCTTTGGCTTTGACACCAGAAACCTTCACCTGGCTGTCATCACCAGTGTCCAAACAAATGGAGTTTGACACCGTGGTGCCTCAGCTGGGGTTCAGTCTTTGCTCGCTTCTGTTCTGGAAGCCCAACACAGAAGCATGTGGACAAGTGCACTGAGGAGTTTTTGTCAGGTCATGCCTTAGAGGACAGGGGATATTTTTACCTTGAAGAAGTTGACAACATATTCAGTGTTATTGCACATATAGGGAATAAGTATAATACTGTTACTCTGTCAAGGTCTCTGCACAACACGGCGAAAGAAATGTCAGCATTCATTTCTCCAATTTGTGAAGAAATAATCCGTTTAGGATATGAAACCATGTCTTTCTTGGCAAAAGCCCTGTGGATACTGTTCCTTGCACAGCTTTGGGTCTGTGATACAGTTGAGGCAAGAATTATTCATACTAATTCCATATTTGATTTACAGTGATTTTTTTAGTGACCAGAATATTTCCTCTAAGAAGAAAATTTCCTGCCTCTTGCTCTTTTCTGTTCAATGGGTATAGAAAATGGATGAATGGATGATTTCCTCCTGTATTGAATTTTGTATACAAACATATAAGTTACAGAAGATAAGATAATATTTCAGGGACTTTAATAATGAATTTTAACTACTTTGTTGATGTTTTTAGTTGGTACAGAAATGCATCTTGCATTCTGCATTAAAAGGCAAAAGCAAATCTGTTAAAAACTGCTGGGTGTTAAACAGAAGCAGCAGAATCTCAGTTCATCTCTGTATAACAATGTTTAGAAGCATGCAACTATGAGCAGTTCTTCCATGAAAATCATGTGACTGCATCCAGTTAACTTACCTTTTTACACATCTGACCACAGACACAATGACCAAAAAGCCTAGTTGGTGTCCAGTGAGCTTTTTTGGAAAAAAAAAAAACAAAAAACACCTTTATACTTTATCAGTGTATATGCAGAAACAGACTGCATTGATTCATTGGCAGATCCTTGTCATTACAACTTGTTGCCATGCTGTTGCGTGCTTGTTAAGCTAAGCCAGGGGTCTTCAACGCTTCTCAGGCCACTGACCCCCAAATGGATGCAGAGATGAAATTGCGTATAACTGTAAGGTTTGTTTAGCTCAGTGAAAATGTCAGTAAGATCTGTGAATTTGGTGACCTAGACAGCTTTGTGCACTTTTGAAGAAGTAAATATTTCCAGATACATGTGTAATTTCAGCCCCCATGAAAGCCCACAAACCTGAGTGGTTCAGCAGCACAGTATCTTCTTTACAATATCTTCTTCCTTAGCAACACAGAGATTTTAAAGCAGACATTTAGTGCAATACATTTGGCACACATTGGTCATTCAGTGCCATCTGTCTTCTTGAATGTTAATCCAAACTTCAAATAATTATCTGTATATTTTTGAGTCTTCTCTTATTTGCACTTCTCCTTATCAACTGCTAGGTGCTGCCTTTCTACTTGTGGTTTCTGAATTGGAAGAGATTTCTCTGGTGCTGACTTCTTGATTTTTCTGGGATGTTTTTTTTTCCATTTCCATTTTTGCTCATAACAATTGTCCAGACAGTTGCTATACTATATAATATCCTGGCCTCAGTAGTTGGCTGTTGTGGATATAAGCTGCAGTATGTTTTAGCCAAGAATATCTTGATCGTATTTTTCCAAATTCCTGAGTAAAGTAAATTATGTTGTTTTGTTTTTTGTCTTGTTTATTTATTTTAGAAAGTTATCTTCTTTTCTAATAATATCGGTGTGTGTGTCCCTGTGTTTTTGGATCTTAGACAGCTGGTAACTGAATAGGATCTCGTGGGGAGTCATGTGACAATCATGGGGAACCTGACAGAGCAAGCATTTTACAGCAGCATTAGGGGTGGGTCCTCCTCTGTGTTCAGGAGGCTTGGAGGGACTGGTCTGGTCTTGTCTAGGCTGAACTTGAGTTGTGAGTAAACTGGTGCCCAGCATGGAATAGTCCCTGTGTGTCACCACATAGGTGCAATTCTGAAAGATATCATCTTCTGCCTCTATTTATCCATACACTACAATATGCTGGATTCATATTAATGTGGATTTGAAGGGTGTGTGAGGGGAAAATGTGGGAAAAATAATAAAACTATATATTTAAAACAAAAACTCAACCAAACATTTCAGGACCCCCTCAGCAGTACCTCCACGGACCCCCTGGGAGATCATGGACACCGTGTTAAAGACCTTTGAGCTAAGCTATACTTATAGCTGGCCTGATTTATTATAGACATGAAAGTGGTGTTGACGATTTAATATAGTTTCTCAAAATTTCTACATGATTGGTAGATAAAGATACAGCTTGAATTGTTGTAGTTTTATAATGTACAACATCATGTCCTCATGGTTTGGCTACAGTCTGAAGTAACTGCAGTCTTTTCTGCCGTTGATATTCTAGGTCACATATCCAGAACTTCCACTTCCTTGACCTGATAGCGAAGTGTAATTTCCATTATGGTACCACTTGGGACTTCCTCTAGCGTCACACAGTTGAGCAAGTGAGTCAAAAATCATGCTTGACTTCCTGGACATTGGAAGGATACAAATACTGTGTTAGTGCTGCTCTCCCTTTGGACCACCATTAAAGTGTGGCCCAAAAAAAAAAACAAAAAAAAAAAACAGCATACTGCTCATCAGGAGGTTGAAACAGCCTGTTTTCACTTCTCTGTGCTCTGCCACAAAAAGTCTTAATTCCCTTGGTAAGTGAAGCTGCTTTGTATGGACAGGAAGTAGTTGGCTCTTTTTTTGTTCTCCGGTGCAAAGCCTACAGTAGCTGCAGTGTTGTCACATATTGCCTCTAAGCATCCCTGGTGTCATCTTGTAGTCAGGGGTAAAGTGCAATAACACACCAATTTTTTCCCACAGTCATCGTGCTCCCTCTGCTCCAAGCACATGGCAACAGTGCACACGTCTTTACTCCCTGTGTTGTCATTATTATATATTTTAAATAGCTCAGTTAGTTGAAGCCTAAAGCAAGAGAAGAGGGGATGAAAACACTTACTTAGCTTTTCACATTAGAGCCACCACTGAGGCAGAGGAGTGCTGCAAGGTGCAATGAAACACTTCACAGCTTTCCTGCTTTGCTCCTTCAGTACTGATAAATGAAGCTAGGCGTAATACCTCTAGACCTGGGACGGATTTGATCTGCCTGCTTATATTTTGGATAAACTTTCTCCTTAGATGACCTGCTGTACGTCACCCTTTATTCATTATTAACTTGAACTTGTTTGGCATTTCTGCTGTATGCTTAGACACACTCTTACAATGCAAAGTTGAAAGCAGCCACTAACGTTTGGTGCCATGTACAACATATCCGTTTTTCACCCTGAGCTATTTGCTTCACAGCAGTTGCTATACCTGTCTAATCTTCAAGATGGATTACCTTGGTCCATATGGTAGCTGCTGTTCACAGCTGTATAGTGTGAGTGTATGGTGATTGGGTAATTAGATTGCCCACAGTGATCAGACAGTCCAGGTCTAAAGCCCAGTATGTGCTAGATGACTCTTAAACACATATACACAGACACAAACAGCCTGAGAGAATCAAATATGGATGGGACTTTTAAACCAACTCAGATTAGATTATCTTCCACTGCTTTGATGGGATTTTCTCATTTATTTATTTTTTTGGGAAGTCAGCAGAGCTTGTTCTTTATGATGGTCTAAAGCTATTACAGTGATTCAGGATGCCATGCTGTTATGGGTTTGTAACATCCACTGAGAGGTTTCTTGTGGGCTACAGATAAAATTGACTTACTTGACTAGACATTGAACATCGTTATTAGATCTAATATTTAATAACTCTGCAAGCATTTCTTAAACACAGTGCAGACCAGGCTGCAGCTGCATGCATTTTGTACCAGCATTTGGCCTCTGACTCTATTCAATAACAAGCTGTAAGGCTCTCATCCTCAGCAAAGCCTTTAAAGGAGGCTAGAAGTTTAGCAGTCGTCAAGATTAATTTGTTGTGTCACCCTGGCCTGAGGATTTTAATGATGTGTCTGTCTGTGTGTGAGGTCTTTATGCTCTCTATAGCTCTGTTTGCGTTTCTGTCTCTCTTTTTCTTTCTCTCTGTCTGTGCACTGGGGGCAACATGTTCAGCTGTTTGCCTCAAGATGAACATTAGCACTCCCATTTACACAGCAACACTGAGTCATGAGAAGAAAGCTTCGCTCCTCTGGTCCAAAGTTTTTTTTTTTTTTTTTGTTCTACTTCTCTTTCCATCTCCACTGCTGTCATACCAGCGTGTGTGAGGGCTTTAAGCTACAAGCCTGTGAATCACTCTGTCAGGAAACCAGCAGAGAGTTGTATTCTCTACCAGAATATTCTGGAGCAAGCTTTTCTTACTTCACATGACTTCCTCTGATACCAGAGCACCATTATGGGAAAGATGTAGCAACATCTTGCAGTTTTTGTTATGCAGATAGTCTCTGTTGCATCGCAAGGTGTAGAGTGACTGTCCAAAGCTTAGCTATAAATCCTGAATGAGCAGTTTTTGTTACATGAATTTAATCATCCTAAATCAGCGATACCTGTAAGTTTAATGCAAATAACATTTTATGTAATGCTTATTTGGGTATGGATTCTGATTGCACAGGGGTGCTGATGAAAATTTAACTATGAGAGATAATCTGATTTGATTCTAATGGACAAATAGAAACTAAACAGACAGGTGCATTGAATTTAAGAGTATGGGTCATCATAGGTTGCAGCCCACTTCTTGACTTTCCTAATGTTATTGCTGTGGATATATTGCAATCAGTTTGAGAAACACAAAGGGGGCAGATGCATAAATCCGTGTATAGTTTTCTGACTAAAGCTGTCTGTTCACAAAAGGGCAGGAATGTTTATAAAGCTGTGCATATGCATAAAACTCAGTCATTGTGAAATTCACACTTCTGTTTTTTTATATGAATGATTATTAACATAAAAACAACAATGAAGAAGAAGAAGCACAGTTTTAGCAAATGTGGAAAATTGTTGAATAAAATAAAAAGAAATGGTTGAATTATAATCCAGAGGTAAAAAAGCGCATCAGTTCACTGTGGGAGGAGTGGTAACTGCTTTATCTGCAACAGATTATTATAGAGCCTGTATTATACAGTCTGTGTGGAAATGATCAGCAGGTAGATCCAGATGTGCAGAAGGTGCATGGTATGGTTCCTGTTTTCTTAAACAGCTTTAGGAAGCCTAAAGCATTGCATGAGTTAGTCTTAATATCAGAATCCTTGTTCTCTTTTTAAAAGCCTCATTAGCAAGATCTTCCCAGAGCCATTACACATGACCACGATGCACAACTGAGGTTATTTATAGTGCCTACAAATTACAAATAAGAATATATTAGAAACACTGATGATGAAAAACAAAAATCTGAAAACATTACTATTCTATACTACTACCTGTTACTATTTTGGCTTAATCTCTGTTGTATTTTATTTCAGATTTTGTTGCCTTTTCTTTCCATTTCTTCTTCCGTACATTAGAAATAAATATGTGTGCATGGTATGAAGAATGCATGAGGTTCATACATTCTCAGTGCACACTTTTACATTTTAAGTACCAGATTGTTTGTATAAAAAGATACTCTGCTTTTGGTGTTTTTATGGTTTGCCTGTAGTTTTTTTTAACACATCCAGAGTGCTTGTAGTGAGTAAAATTGCTGCCCGGCTGCATTTTGTTCGGCAGTATCCAGCCAGCGGTATAAGTCTGTATGGAAAAAGTCTCAGTGTGTGAGCTTGATTCTAAACAGCATTCACAGGTAGCAGGCCCCAGGTGATGATGGAGACTTATTACCCACTAGGCTGCAAAATAGTGTCATATGGGGATAAAAGTAGACAATAACAATTGCTGCAGTTTGCCTACTCCTTTTTCTTTCCTTTCCTCTGTACCCCTTTACCATCCAGGATCCTCCCATGGGGTCGCTTGGATCAGCTTGCTGTTGATTTACTAGATTCTTTGGCACAGGATCAAACTAAAGAGGACAGAACAAATCTGACCTCAAAGAATGAAGCAAAGAGCATGGAGTTGCTGCAGCTGCAGGAAAGGAGTCTGGATTTTATCTCCACAGGTCTTTACTTTGATGGGATATACTTAGCAGTGGCAATTTCCTCTTAACGGGAGGTATAATTGACTTTCCTTTATAAACTCCTTTTAAGTATTTACACACCCTGTTTCTTTTAAGCTTGAATTTTTAAACTATATCATGTTTTAATAGTGTTGTTATCCAATGTTCTTTCTTTTTCTTTTTTCTTTTGTTTTTTTAATGTTAAATTATGCTTCTTGTATTTTGTAAAGCACTTTGAATCACCCTGTTGTTAAATTGTGCTATACAAATAAACTTGCCTTGCCTTACCCTGTTGCACTAGATTGGTTTTATTGATGTACACAGACAGTTTGTACAGTAATCTGGGTAAATGCAGTTAAGTTTATTTTGAATGCTTAATTTACCACACTGTGCATGCTGGACATTTTCATCTAGACTCCGTAAAGCTTAGAAAAAATTAAAACCACAAAAGTAGTTTTGTGGTTTTAATATTTCTCCTTCTGGACTTAACTGCATTCTTAAAGGTTTAATATTATCGTACATGTTTTATTCATTCATTTCTTCAACACTTTTTTTTACCTTTAAAATCTCATATGAAATAAGGGATGGTGATGGCATGGGTATAGAGCTCTTGGTGTAACATTGTGCAAGACGTGGTAATACTAACTTAACGGGAGGCATTGGAGTAAAACATGAAACACTGAAGCAATTTATGGCATTGCAGTCTTAGCTAACAAGCAGCACTGTGAGGCTTTCCCTCATTTGGTCTAGCTTTTTTGTGACTTGGCCAGATTCAATATTTTCTGACTTTAGCTTAACAGTAGCTGTTGTGCCTTCAGAAACAAGCAAGTACACTGCTAAAGCAATGCAGCCCTGTGCTGCACCTGATAGGGCTGTAAGAATATTCCATGTACTGATACCATACAACTTGCTGCATTATGCTGAAATACTGTAGATTTCCAAAAGCTAAATGAAAATATTTGTGACTTCTCTTGAGAGCTTTTTCATTTAGATTGTTTTCTGCTTGTTCTAGTACTTCAGGGGATTACTTTGTTTTCTGGAGAACGGGAATATAAAACTGTTCACAACAGCTGGGATGTGCAGAGACTGGGAGAGAGAAAAAAGAGGGGTTCTCAAAAAAACCTCACATCTATATTATAAAAGACTTCATCAAGGGTAGTTTAGCTTGTGAGGTACACATCAGCTACACTACAAAGCTTAATGTTCAGAACTGTGACTGACTATCTGCAACCGGATTAAGGACACTTTGACTATGCTATGCTGTGTCTGTGCAAAAATTTTCACCAATGTCATCATTCCAGTGTGCATAGGACACTATGATTAGTTGAAATGGGGAAATTGAGATGAGGTGCCATCAGAGTACGCTCATTGACATGCAATAGCACTACTCACACAAATCTCAGCAGAGCGCAGTGAAGCTTATGTTATTGTAGAACATACGCACACGTATACACAGTGGAGACAAAGGCATGTATTCACACAGAGAAAGGAATGATGGAGTGTGAGCGAGACGGAGTATTAGGATTGAGTCTGTTCAATCCCAAGGTGCCCTTGGAGGCTCAGCTCATTTCTCACTTTGTTTTAAAGACAGCTGAGTGAATTATAATTTCTTTAACAGTGTCAATTATTAGCTCAAGTCCTGTTGCTGAATTCTCTTACGTTGATTTAAGGATGGCGAAGTTGTTGGTTTGTCAGTTTTAGTCCAGATGAAAATATCTCCTCAGGGGTTTGCTTTCCTGAAGATGAATGCTATTCATATTTGTGAGGCCCAGTGTTAGCAGTAGTACTAATAATGTCGTAAAGTATTTAATTAGAAAATGTTTTGATTTTCAGCAGAGCTGATGCAGAGTGCTCTGAGGGCTACAACTGGTCAATACCTTCCTGAGGACAAACACACAACTACAGAAACAAGAAGAGATGGTATTACACTGTATCCTGCAAGCAGTGTTGGACTACAGTTTCTGATCAGGATTCTCTGAGATAACTATGTTAGCTTATTTATTTTGATGGAACGTAAGTCCCACACAGTGGCACAGAGAGTGAGCTGCCAGCTGTCTTGCAGACAGTAAAATCAATCAGCCTCTTCCCTTTTTGTCAGTGATTTGTTTCTGTCAGTTTAAGAACCTCCATGTGAGATGTTACAGCTTGTAAACACATTTTTCTGTGAAGAACAAGTGTTCCCATTTTTGTTGCCCTTACCACACCACACTCAGTGAAATTGAATGTGAACACCCAGGTTTTTCTGTTTCTGGTGCCCCCCAAAAAATAAAAAAATATTTTAGACAGTTAATGGAAATCAAGTTTCATAAAGGCAGATATTTCTTTTAGATTTTGTACTGTGATCCGTTGCTGATTAAGGAGAGCATCTTCTTTCCCTCCAGCTTCTCCTTATGAATGATTGATAGCAGTGAGCCCCCCCCCCCCCCGCCTCCATCCTATGCAGAAATCAGGTACAACAGGAGATAAATGACAAAGTCACACGGGGTCTGAGAGAGGCAGCTGTAAAGGACCAGTTGTGGGCTAGACAAAGACAGGAAAGATGCCTTCTCTGATTAAGGAGATGATTATATGTGTGTGTGACCATCTTGGCTCGACAGGCAGGAATGCGATGCCTCGATCAATACTGTCCTGATGTGGCCCAAGTCAACCTTGCGCTTTCTGCCTCAGCAGGGAGACTGATGGCATTTCCTTACCCAGCCAGCTGTTGGGTTGCTGTAAAGGGCTATTCATTTCAATCTGCATTAGAGTTGAATAACGTTTTCATATTGATCTGAGGTGGTTATCATCATCCAGAGTCCATCCCATATCAGTCACGAATGGCACTATCAATTCGAGCAGCCAGGGTTAGTTCAAGTATCTGCTCCCCACTGCATATACAAGTATCAGTATATTCATGAACACAAGGATTGTGGGATTTTACCTGACATCATTTTGGGACATTTAATTCTATTTCAATCAAATTGTTTTCTCCCAAATTTGATTAAATAGTGAAAGTCACTGTTATTGATTAAATATTTAATTACACAATGGAGCCACTACTGGAGCCATTGTGATTGTGAAATACTTCAATGTCTGCTTATTGGATGTTTCCAGATCTTTCTGCAACATTTTCTGCCCTTTATTAGGTTATTTTGATTGAAGCCAAACCACAGCAATGGTAAAATTATGGGGATAAAACCACAGAAGTACAGAGAGGCTTTCGATGTGCTCAGAATCAAAATCTCTCTGAGTTACATTTCATGCACATTTGTGCATCAACACAAAAATAAATAAGACACGTGTGGATGTGATGTTCCTGAGGCTTTAATAGAGATTTTTACAGTGTGCTTCCCCAGGCACAAAGTTAAAAAAGAACCTGTGATACACCTGCACATGCAAGTCTTCTGGTCTGTTTCTGTTGCACATTATGTGGAACTGTAATGGAGTGCTTTACTGTTAGTACTATTACTGCTGCACTCTGTTCTCAGCACAATCCCTCTCACATTTATTAATGGAGCTGGCAATTGTGCAGAAGCTCCTGCCCCTTAATGTCCCACAGCAGCTAATATCAGCAAATTTCTTCTTGCTCTGCTGTCATGAAGAGCAACTCTGTCCAATTCAGCTTTTATAAGGCCAACACTATAAACATAATCAGCTTATTTACACAGCTGGGACAATCAGATGTTTGTGTTGAAGCTTCCAAAAGAATGAAAACTGTAAGACCTCATTCCCTATCAAATAGGCCTATCTTTATTGAAGTACAGAACTGTCCGGAAATCTTAAGCTAACTCAATTTTTTTTTAAATATATTGCCTGGACGTTACAAAGCTCTTCTTTGGATGTTGGCTAAATTTTGCTTTATTCTCAGTCAAGATGATCCCACGCTGCTTCTATGATATTGACATCCAGGTTCTGGGGAGGATTCATCACTCCCTAAGACCTAAAAAGCTGCTGCCACAGATTTTCAGAGTACTTCTTGTGTCATTGTGTATACCTCAGCCCTTTTTTTCTCTGTTTCTCTTCCTCAAGAATGATTTTTTGACAGCCATCCTTCCATGAAGACAATTTCTGATGAGGCTTAATTCAACAGATAGATCAATTTCTTAAAGACATCACTTTCAGATACAGTTAATCTGCAATAGTTTTTAATGTCTGCCACTTATTCTTTTGTCCTCTGTTTTTTCCACTTTCCTCATTCTTTTCAATTCTCTCCTTTTTTTGACTCGCTGTGTACCATTTTTAGAAGGTTTTCAGGAAATAACTCTTTGAGAATGATCTTATTGGTAGAAAAATGCTGTTTTATAGCTGTCTAATTATTTGGCATCACTGATATTTTGCAGCTAAATAAAAGGAACTCACGAAAACAAAGTGGAAGGAAATGAATTTAAAACAGCCTTCTGGTACCAAAAAGCCAAAAGATTAAATTTAAAACTGGTTATTTGCCGTTGTCTGTTATGTACACACTGCATTTATGTGCACTTAGCTGCCTCGTTTAAGTTTGAATGATTCATTCAATGTTTCAAGACTTAAGAAGAAAACATATTCCTCTGAAAATGGTCAGGTACAAGGACTGGATTATAAATGAAAAAGCAACCAAAGTCCAAAGAAAAACTTTGTAAATCTTCAGGAAGCCTGGAAAGTTATTGCTAACTTTAAAATATTACTGTCTGACCCCTTGGATGGAAAATATAAAGAAATTTATTCTGCACAGAATTCTATGTAACTAATACAAAGACAGAAATCAAAACAGACTGTAAGACCCTAAAAATGAAGCAAACACTGACTGTCAAGTCTGTAATTTTGAGACACACCACTGTAGATGTAAAGTGTGAAATGTGTTAACATGAACAGATTGCTTAACAGTTATGGATAACGTGTTGTAAATCCTTGACAATCAGTGGCTACTTGTCAAACACACCTAATGTAACTGTACCAATACTTGTTTTATATCATCATATAATATTTAAATCAAAGAAACTTATATGCTTAACCCTTGAGGCACCTTAAAATAAAAACTTACTCTCTTTACCCTTAGGTGCCAAAATGGTATCTCTCATAAAAGTGTAATAAAAGTGTAATAGATTTTTTTTTCTTTTTTTTTATCTCGTCAGATCAACAACTTCAGACCCAATGATAGAAATAAAAATACAATTTAAAAATTTATATTTTCAGATTTTAATGCTTTTTTTGTCATAAGAAATCCTGATTTGTTTTAATGAGAAAACAGATAATATAGATTATAATATATAAGGAGTATAGTGTATCAAAAATATTTGTGTTTATTTTGTGAGTCAATGGGACCAAAGCAGTCTTGAATTAGAGTGCTGACATTATTCTTGTATCCTAGTCTATACAAAATTCACTAAAGTGAATGATGGACTTTTAAGCATAACAATAAAAGAAAAATTCTGGTCAAGTTTCAAACAATTAGTCTTTAAACTGAAGCGGATATTGAGAATGAAAAACACAAAATAAGCAGAAAGCACAAATTTGGTCTTCGAAGGTGCCTTAAAGATTAAATATGCACACACAATCTCACAAACAATCACCATGCAGTATAAAAGGCACTCACTTTTACATATAGAATATGACTTTAACTGAAAAGTTATATGCATAAAATGAACCAGACAAATTTCCAAACCTGTACTGTACATACTAAAGGAGATTTAGTGTACTAAAGGGGATGAGCTATAGATATAGTCAGAGTTGTATGATTGCATTTAGTGGGAAAAGCCCCTCCCCCTCATTCATTCTTGCAAACTAAAGGACAAAAAAAAGAAGGTAAGGAAACTAGATAAGTTGTATGAGAGGAGAAGCACATTCAATATTCAGTTTTACATTTTAATATAGTATCCAGTTTGGAAAATGTTATTATTCAGCTATCAGTCTCCTTCAAGAATGTTTTATTTTAAAATTTCTTTACAAGGCAAACACAGGATAATCCACATTTCTGTAAATGCTGCAGTGTGAGACATCTGGCTAATTTTGAACAGCAGTTCTTTGGCAAGATCATGTGAACCCAGTCTTAAATTTACTGGCTAGATGCTGTAAACAGTGAATCTCAGTCCTCAAGGCACTGCACAAGTAGAACAGAGAAACAGCAAACCATTAGTACAATAACTCCTGCAAAAGCCTCTTTGATGCAATATTTCCAGTTTGAAAACATCACTGTAATGCCGCTATTGTTTGCTTGTTCCGCATTCAGAGATGCATGATGCCATATTAAATCCAATATCTAAAAGCTAAACTTCACAGTGGTACCACAATGCCATACAAAACACACATTTCCCACCATTAGAACAGCACCAAAGAGTCCCTTCCCCTACGGTTGTGGGATGTATCACCACAGTCATAAAAATCAATCTCCATCTGAGCCCTGCTCAACAGACAGCCATACATGTGAATTTGTTTCTGAAGAAGCAAGTATAGGCACAAAGAGCGACCACCAGAAATGTCAAGTGACAAGTTAGGGTGGTGGATCTCACAAGAGGTCACTTGCTGCTATTGATGGTTGGAGCAAAAAGGCCAATTTAGTGTGTTAACCTCTGAGAACAGCATTATGTACAACAGAAAAGAGAAGAGAAACAAAGATGGATCCATTTCTACATAATCTCTTACAAAACTTCTATCAATTCTGGGATTTTAACAGCTGTTCAGTTTCAGGGGTTAGGTTTGCTCAACAGCTGCACACAATTTTGAATAAAAAAAATTAATTAAACAAAAAACATACCATATAACTTACAACCTAGCAAAAAGTGAAACCAGTCTAGCAAGCAAGCCATAACTCAGCTGTCAAGAGTACCAATATAACCTCTCACGTTTCAAATAGCAGCTGAAACACTGCTGAAGTTATTATAAAATAATAACTTTACAGAGAAATGCAAACAAAGAAAACATAGCACAACACATAACCAGTCGACCTTGTAAGCGATAAGTTAGCATTCAGCTTGCATGCTGTGAGCAAAAGCTGGTCCAGCGTTTACGCTTGTCCCGCCTCTTTCTCATCCACTTACTTTTTCATGCTTCCTCCATATTTGTCCCTAATTTTTCCTCATCGGAAATGTTCAAGGTTTATGTGATCTAAATATGAAAGTGTTTGCTCATTTATTCACTTCTTTGGTCTCCAGTTTTTCATTGTTTGACACTCCACAGAAGAAGACTGTTCTACATTCACTTGTCCTTTTGGTTAAATGATAAAACAGGAATGTCTAGATGCAATTCTAATTCTACAGGTACAGCAGCAGCCCTCTAAAGAATTGGACTTTTGCTTGCGTGGGGTGGCCAGAGAGATCACTTGGCTATGTCCCTGTTCCTTTAGTATTGTATTGGGTCTGTTTTCCACAACCTGACCAACCTGATTATGGGAATGTGTGCAGCTGAATTTGATATCTCTCCAGAAACATGCACACAAACTCCATGTCTACAATCTTGCTGGCACAGACACACAGACTGAAGTAAGTTTTGTCTTGACAGGATGATGAAGTGGTGCTTCAGTGCGTGGCCTGCATCCAGAAGGAGAATCGCAAGTTCTGCCTGGCCGCTGAGGGGCTGGGCAATCGATTGTGTTACCTGGAGCCCACATCTGAAGCAAAGGTAGGCAGACTGACTCCAATGCTGCACTGTTTGATTCTCCCAGATCTGAAACAATATTCAGTAGAACACAGAGATGCAGAAATGAGAGCTACTACTGACTTGGAGCATTTTGTGGTCAAAATTCTACATCTTACACTTTTTAATTCAGTTTGTAGCAGTTATAAAATCAACTTTATGCTCATATGCACATAGTCAGGTACTTGTGTAGTCAATAAATGCCACATGAAGCAGCTTGCAGAAGTAGATGGCATGAAAGGATGCATTCATCCAGATGAAAGACATCCGTTTAGTTGGTTCTCGTTTAGGTCCAGTGAAAAATCAGAGAAGCCGACTTATTCAGGCAGCTCTGTGCTTCATCACAGAGAACAGCAGACATCCACTGCAGTCTCTTTGATGAGCATATCATCTCTGTAGGCCTATGTTTAATAAATTGTTTCATGAGCTGTTAGCTGTATCTGACTACTGCTTTATTGTTAATGCATATGTGTTTGCTAGTAAGTTTTAAAGTGTAAAATTGAATTTCTTTTCTTTCTAATCAGTAGATTCCCAATTAATGCATATTTGTGTTCAAAATCCATATTATGGAGCACATACTCAATGTTTTACTCCACTTGTTTGTTAGAGATATCTAAATCATGATTGTCTGTTTCGGAAATTGTGTCAACACACTGTCATTGACAACTGCTGCTCTGCTGCTCATCTGGGAATGTTTTACTTTAGCACAGCAGCAAATTAAACCAGGCTTTATAGACTTCTTCCACATCGATTGCCTTTTAATCATAGTCTGTTGGTATTATCTAAGATTTAACTCTCTTAAACAGGCTTATACAGTGTATGTAAACATTAGAGACACGAATGTTTCTCAGGGAGAGAGGGCTGATATGAGATGGCTGTGCATAGAGGAAGAGCAAACAATGGTAAGTAGAATTTACATGTGAGCAAAGATCCATGCACTACTAGAATTTTGTATGCACTCTCAATAGTTTGTGCATGCTGGGGGAGGGGGGGTAGGCTTTCACCAATATTAGATGGTAATTACAGCTGACAGATATGATGAATATTTTCTTTCATCAGGTGCTTTGTCTTCATTGCCAGCTGTTTTAATGGAAAGGCATTCTCCCACCTATAGGAGCAATGACAAAGTTGAACCCAATGAAAGACTCAATAGTGTGCCTTCTTTTCTTAGTGAACTAGTCTAGTAATGAGGCACAGAACCAACTGGCAGAATGAGGTTGATTTAAAGTGTGCACAGTTTAAATGGCAACATCAATCAGCCTGTGAAAAGCTGCTTGATTTTGATAAACAACCAGGAGCTCTCGGCTGTCAGAGATTCAATATTATGACCACTGGAGAGATGCCCACTAACCATTATGGTAGTGCTGCTGGTGTCTTTGTTGTGTGTGTAATACAGAAATCTAGAATACAGAAATCTATACATATACAGTCATGGACAAAATTGTTGGTACCCTTCGGTTAATGAAAGAAAATATCACAATGGTCACAGAAATAACTTGAATCTCACAAAAGTAATAATAAATAAAAATTCTATGAAATTTAACCAATGAAAATCAGGCATTGCTTTTCAACCATGTTTTAACAGAATTATTTAAAAAAATAAACTCATGAAACAGGCCTGGACAAAAATAATGGTACCCTTAACTTAATATTTTGTTGCACAACCTTTTGAGGCAATCACTGCAATCAAACAATTCCTGTAACTGTCAGTGAGACTTCTGCACCTCTCAGCAGGTATTTCGGTCCACTCCTCATAAGCAAACTGCTCCAGTTGTCTCAGGTTTGAAGGAAGCCTTTTCCAGACGGCATGTTTCAGCTCCTCCCAAAGATGCTCAATACGATTTAGGTCAGGGCTCATAGAAGGCCACTTTAGAATAGTCCAATGTTTCGTTCTTAGCCATTCTTGGGTGATTTTAGCTGTGTTTTGGGTCATTGTCCTGTTGCAAGACCCATAACCTGCGACTGAGACCAAGCTTTCTGACACTGGCCAGCACATTTCTCTCTAGAATCTCTTGATAGTCTTGAGATTTCATTGTACCGCCACAGATTCAAGACACCCTGTACCAGATGCAGCAAAGCAGCCCCAGAACATAACAGAGCCTCCTCCATGTTTCAAAGTAGGGACGGTGTTCTTTTCTTCATATGCTTCATTTTTCCATCTGTAAACATAGAGCTGATGAGCCTTGGCAAAAGGTTCCATTTTTGTCTCATGTGTCCATAGGACATTCTCCCAGAAGCTTTTTGGCTTGTCAACATGTAGTTTGGCTTTTTTATGATTTGTTTTCAACAATGGTGTCCTCCTTGGTCGTCTCCCATTAAGTCCACTTTGGCTCAAACGACGACGGATGGTGCGATCTGACACTGATGTTCCTTGAGCTTGAAGTTCACCTTTATTCTCTTTAAAAGTTTTTCTGGGCTCTTTTGTTACCGTTCGTATTATCCGTCTGTTTGATTTGTCATCAGTTTTCCTCCTGCGGCCACGTCCAGGGAGGTTGGCTACAGTCCCATGGATCTTAAATTTCTGAATAATATGTGCAACTGTAGTCACAGGAACATCAAACTGCTTGGAGATGGTCTTATAGCCTTTACCTTTAACATGCTTATCTATAATTTTCTTTCTAATCTCCTGAGACAACTCTTTCCTTTGCTTCCTCTGGTCCATATTGAGTGTGGTACACACCATGTCACCAAACAGCACAGTGACTACCTGTAGTCCTAAATATAGGCCCATTGACTGGTTACAAGATCGTAGACACCTGTAATGCTAATTAGTGGACACACCTTGGATTAACACGTCCCTTTGGTCACATTATTTTCAGTCTTTTGTAGGGGTACCATCATTTTTGTCCAGGCCTGTTTCATGAGTTTATTTTTTTAAATAATTCTGTTGAAACATGGTTGAAAAGCAATGCCTGACTTTCATTGGTTAAATTTCATAGAATTTTTATTTATTATTACTTTTGTGAGATTCAAGTTATTTCTGTGACCATTGTGATATTTTCTTTCATTAACCGAAGGGTACCAACAATTTTGTCCATGACTGTATGTCCAATGGATATCTGGAAATTCATCTCCTTTCTTTAGCCACCAACAGTTCCATCAGTCCTTTAATTAAGCTCAAACCATTGGCAGTATGAAGTAAAGTATGAAGCTGCTTCTGCAGGGCAATTACCTCTCTGAAGACAAAAGTATCGTGCAGCTATACTCTTTACCTCATCACACGATTGGTCATAAACCAAGTGTCTGGGCATGGCCAGGCTGCTGTAAAGCTGTCTCAGTGCTCTGCTACAGGAGAGAACATCCTGCCAGGGCATGAGCTCTCTTAGACATTAATTTCACTGCCATGGTCTTTGAAGGCAGTTCTCTCCCAACAAACTGTTACGGTACCGTGACTGAAGAGGGCAGAGGCCAGCTGTTAGTCACTCAGAGACGAGGGAAAGGCCCGATTGCTGGACTGTAGACCCTTTATTTGATTTCTCTAGAATGGCTGCAAGAGAGAAGACCAGGCAAGAAGCCTCTCAAATACAAACTGCTGTAAGATTATACTGTTCACAGACAATAAGGGAATATTTTTGCAACTTACTTCTTTATATTTATAGTCTGACCTTGTGGGAATTTTGTTTATTCTTGTGTAAATTTATATGAAACAGTAACTAGTCATGAGTCATAACCCTTCAACCATTTCTCAAAAGTGAAGAGAAACAGCAAAAATGTTATTAAATAAAAAAAATAATTAAGTAAAATTAAGCAAGTGTGGTCTTTGGGGATGCTTTTACAGAATACTGTCATACAGGCAGGTGCTACGACAACACAAGCTGAGCTTTCCTGGAGTATTTTTTATCCACTCACAGTAGTTATTTTAACCCTAGTGATTGTATATTAAATTTAAACCCACTATCTTCAATCTGAAAGTGGACTGTTGGAAGTTTTCAAATGAGGTTAGATTCACCTGTGTGAGTGATCCACTTAAGGAGGAGCTGAGCTACTCAGAGAGGAGGCAGCCAGGGTGTTCAGGTTGGTATCATTTATCTTGTGGCCACTAAATCCCCACTGCTGGTTTCCTCATTCTGTCAGTGAATTGCTTGTCCTGTTTGGTGTCCTGATTTGAAACACAATTTGGTAACTTTTTGACACAGATTGACCTGAGAGTGCTTCATCTTAATGTTTTTAAAGTACCTTTTAATGAATTAAGACTTAGTTTAAATTGCGGAAGAATGCTGTAGTCAGCACTAATTTTAAGAGTAAGCATCTAATCTAATCTAATTTAATCTAATAAACACATTTTTTTGTGTAAAAATACTGGATTTATCTTATTCCCTTAAATATGTTGCTACCACAAACAGCTACAAATGAGTGTATCACTTTAAATTCAACAACTAAAAGAAAAAACTGAGCTTTTATGGGTGTAACTAGCTGTTTCTGAATAATATATGATGAATATCCATGCCAGGACTTCCCGTTCTATACAGGAGTTATTGTTTGAATGTAAAAAGGTAATTAATCATCAGACAATAGCTAATGGTCTCAAGCTTCTATTCATGCCACTTTGCTCTAATTTTGAGTGTTATTTAAGTATTACCAGCTCAGTTTGTCTTATTATTTGGGGTGCAAATAGAAACTAATGTTTTCCAGAACTAAAGCTTTGCCCCTTGCCAACAGGATCTGTATTTTCATATAAGGATATCTGTTTATAGAGATAAGGCTAAGCGGAACAGAAATTTCACATGACCTACAGCAACTGACAAAAACAGTCACAAGCTGCTTGACAACATATCAACCAGTCACAGCAAAGCATCCCTCTGGCTGGACAAATCTAACATCTTCTAACTTTAAATTAAGCTTTTTTTTATTTAAATTTGTACCCACAGGAAGCTAGAAACTACAAAACAGAAATCTCCAGGAAACATGGGAAATTATACAGTAAATAAAAGTGGCCCTAAAGAAACTCCTTAATGAGATTGTAAAGTCATTTTATGTTTTTTTTTTTAACTCCAAACTAACTGTTGTTGCAGTATGTGCCTCCGGACCTGTGCATCTGTACCTTCGTGCTGGAGCAGTCTCTGTCAGTGCGGGCCCTGCAGGAGATGCTGGCCAAGAGCGGACAGAACAGTGAAGGAGTGAGTGACAGAAAACACAAATCCTAACACATGCAGAGATAAAACACACTGACAATCCATGCTTCAACTCATTTAAGCCATCTTTAAGTCATGATGTGTATGCCCCACTTTTTTATGATGCTCCAAATAAGCGGTTATAATGAACACAGACAGCTAAGTTGGCTTAACATGTTCAGTCACTGCAAAGAGATTATAAGGTACAATAGACCCTATTATAAAAGCTTGGATTGCAGAGATGTCCAAGTCACTACGATGAAGATGCCCTGACATTGCTGCAGCTTTTTCTCAACTGCTGCATGCACTTCCCCCCCCTCTGAATAACATCAAGACTGAACTATTTAGTCAATTGAGTTAGATATTTTCATTGCTAAAACAAGAATCTAATATTTAAGACATGCAGCTGAAAGTAGTCTTGGATTGCTGGACTTTTCTGAGAACTGCCAAAAAAGAAGAGTGGAGGAAATCTGAACATGTAATCAGTACCTTGCGGTTGCATTTGTTAGTAATTAGTGCTCATTCATCACTGTATTCTGTGCTCCTGATGTTTCATTTGTTGTCTTCTTGCAAGTTTGCTTCCTCTTCCTTTGCATTGCTGTGATAGATGTGTAACTCTCCCATATTTATCTTCTATTTTCTGTGTATAATCTTCATCCTTCGCATGGTAGACACGAGGCCCGGATCGATGGGTACGTCCACCACTCATGCCATTCCCCTCTCATCCCTTATGCATGCAAGACACAGTAGATACGTGACAATTAACAGTTTCATCTGTTCTCTCCTCATTGCTTTTCAGTAGTTTCTCCACGTTAACATGCCACCACTTAACATTTGTCTTTACATCGGAAATCATTAGATGATGATTTATCACACGCCTAAACCAATGCTTTGAAATGACTGATGATTGTATGGATTATTTGTGTACTCTATGTGAGTAGTTGGGTATGATTGGGTTTTGTATGGACTTCCCAGTAGCGTTCTCCTCAAATATAATTTCTCTCTCAACTTACTCTCTACTGCTCGAGAATTAGAGCAGCTTCAATGCTGGATTAGCATCCGATTAACATTTGTCTTGTCCTCAGGGGATTGAGATGGATGTTCATTGCAGTATCATTTAATTTTGTGCAGCCCACCATATATGATAAGCTCTCATTTGTCACAGCATTTTCCTGTAATCATAGTGGCCATATGAGATGCAGTGAGATGATGAAAATAGCTTAGCTGACACAAACATTTGTGAAATGAAACATAAAATCATAACAAGTGCTCTGGTCAAATAAACCTCTCAGCATGACTCTTCCCAGCTTTTCCATGTTTACCAATTAATGCAATGTGTCTAATGACTATGAGAATCTCCTTAAATTTTCAGTTTTAAAGCTCCAGTTAAGAGATAAAAGAAGGTGTCAGGACCAGAGGTTTTTGACCACAGGGGACAGTGCAGCAGAATGATGGACATCAAGACCATTAGTTCCACTCTTCTGTGGAATGTGTTAGCTAGCTGGAAGGAAAGGATAAAAAAGGAAGCTGAGGATAATCATAAAAGGCTCTTCAAAAGAACGTTTTTAACTTATAGGTTTATTCATTTAACAAATGCTTTTTTCTGGCCTTTTTTAAAATGCATTTTTTTAAATTGATTTATTTTTTCTGGTTGTTGATAGTATTATATGATTTACATAAAAATAAAGTGCAGAATACTTTCTGAAAGAAAAAAAAAGCCAAAAAACAAGCACGAATTACATTACAGTCATTTAGCAGATGCTTTTATCTGAAGCGACTTACAGTCGTTATGCAGTAGCGTTAAGAGTCTAGCCTAAGGACTGAACAGGAAGGGGTTAATATTCATCCTCTGGGGGATTCAAACCCTGGTCTCCCACATGGGAAACTGATGTTTTGCCAACTGAGCTAACCAGCAGAATTTTTTAATTGCCCTCATCCTTTTCTCAGATTTCAGTTCTCAAAATCTCTGAATGTTTATGGATAAAAACTTGTTTCCATATTTGGAAAAAAAAAAAAAAACAACAACTTGTAATACATAAATTTAATTATAACACAAATCAGTTAGACATAATCTCAAACTCTGGTCTTCAAGGGCCACTATCCTGCAAGATTTAGATGTTTGCCTACTCCAACGCACCTGACTAAAAGAATTAGGCCATTATGCAGAATTTTACAACAAGCTGTTGGATCAATTTAATTTGAATCAGGTGTGTTGGGGCAGGGAAGCATTTAGGAACCTGCAGGACAGTGGCCCTTGGGGATTTTGAGACCTCTGAACTATGGAAATGTCATTGTGGGATTTATTCATTAAAAATTAACCTGTGATGTGCCCACTTTAACACCATAAAACATGTCAACAACATGTCAATTTATATGCTGCTCTCTTGCATTTTTGCTTTTGATTTCACAAGGAGAAGCTAGGTTGCATTTCAGCTTGGCTTTAATATTATAGTATTTAATAGCTCCATAATATTTTTCTAGACCTTTCACATCTTGATGTTGTAGCAAATTCCTCTGGAGATCTTCAGACCTGAGATGGCTTGAATTAAATATTTTCACTGGGATACTCTCTCATTCACATATATCTGTTTTCATTATTGTCCATCTATTCATCATTCTTCGCCTGCACTGAAATGTCACTAGAGGAAGCACCATTAAAGAGGAAGTGGAGGCTGAATGTGTCTCAGGCCAAGGCTCTGAAATCAATATGTCTTTGAACAGATGGGCTTATCAATAGACACTGGCTGGAGAAAATGGCTTGTTCATGCTGTTTTAACCGGAAAACAATGAGACATGTTGAAAACCTGCAAAAATAACACAAAGCAACAAGTGTAAATGCCAAACCTTACTTAACGCAGGGTCTACCAGTGCTGAACTGTTTTTTTAGGGGAGATATGCCGGTCAAAAAGGCCAAGTTGATGCTGTCAGTTATTCTAAGTGACAGAACTGCTTGAGCTTCATTTGCTTTCTGTTCCTCTGCTGTTTTGTTTACTGAGAGAAGCCACAACACTGCAACTACACATAAACTGCTGCAGGGCTCACACTCCAGGAGGCTGGATGTTGGTAAAATGTCATACATCTAAAATGATATGAGGTTGTCATTTGTGGACACAACATATAATACATGACCTGTTATCTTTTTTTTGTCCCTCTCTAATCCAAAAATCTTTTCGCTTTTAGTTTATCGATTTATAGGGTGTTACAGTTTAGCTCATTTCACTTGTCTGAGGTGAACTGGATTTTTGTTGCAATGTGTTACACCTGTAGAAGATTAGTTTTCCTGCTGATAATGTTCTGCCCAGTGCTGGAAGTGAGCATAAGACTTAGTTTTATTGGTTGGAGGTGATTGCACATCGATGTGCCTCGCCGCATTAAGCTCAGTACCTCAGCCAGCATATAACAGTAGCCAGCAGCACAGACGAAGCCTTGAAGCCAGTGCTGCAGTCTGCACGACACAACTGCACCAAATCAGGCAGGCTATTGTCCCAGTAGCCAATCGAGGCAGATTAAGAGGGGAGGAGAAAAGGCAACACAATGAATATAATCATAGAAAAATTGTACATAGCACAGCCATGTTTCATGAATCTCTCAGATGTTGGATGGCTGTAATTTTATAAAATTTAAGAGAACAAAAATATGCTTTATTTGGCACACATGTTGTCAGTGTCCTGCTGAGATTGCAGTTTTAATTAAATTTGACATTTTTTCCATTAAATGTGTCTGTTTGGCATGGTTATATAACTCATGTCTAGATGTCATATTGATGACATTGCTTTGAAAAATGCCAAAACAATTTAACTTGTTTCCCCTTCATTCCTTTCCTTAACTTGTTAATGATCATATGTTTCCACTAAATATCAAAACAAAGCAGAAGGACTCAGGAGAACAATGGTTCTCTCTGAATAATGACACTCTTTCTTACCTTAATGCTTCCTAGAGGCTCATAAGGAAGGTGAGTAACATAGGAGTTGCTTGCCGAAGAAAACCAACAAAAGTCTTCTCTGCCCCGTTTGCATCTCTCCCAGTAGAGAAACCATTTGTCCCCCTCATCCATACTAATCCAACCCCAGAAACAATGCTGTCATTCCTTGCTAAAGACTGACAGTAGTAGTGCATCCTTCCCACATTCCTGTAGTCGGGAAAGATGACCCCGTATCCAGTTTGCTCAAGGATACAGGAGCCAGTAACACCATCTTCTTGTGGCGAGTCCGATTGCATGTCTTCATTGGAAAAAATCCTTCTCAGGAGATATGTGCCCCCTGCTTGAGGTCACCATCATCGGCCAGGAGGTCTTCACTGAGGTCAAGTGTTCAGTGTCAGAGGTCGGGTGGAGATTGAAGCAGTTGAAGGTGGACTGTTAGGGCTGTTTTGTGAGAAGCCTGTGCTGACGTGTATGTGTGTGTGTGAATTATCTCTACAGGCAGCGCAGAGCGGAGGGCACAAGACTCTACTCTATGGACACGCCATCCTTCTGCGGCATTCTTTCAGCTCTATGGTGAGAGATCACACACAACCACCATAAAAAAAAATAAAATCATTGCAGCAGGATTTATGCATAATTGTCACCTGGAAAAGAAAGAGAAAAAAAGAATAAATGTGCCAGGTGCTGTCTCTTATGGCTTGATGTTTGTGCTGACCACAGTACCTGGCATGTTTGAAGACATCAAGGTCACAAACAGATAAGCTATCCTTTGATGTTGGACTACAGGAGGATTCAACAGGTAAAAAAAGAAGCTCTGGAGCAGTTTCATTTTATCCCCCTTTTCCATTTTTTGAAGTTTTTGCTCCTGCTGTCTCACTGTCTTTGTTCTATGTTTGATTCTTTCACTTTTATAGTCTCTTTATCTTTCTCTTTGCACCTCATTTGCTCATGACTGAATTTCACTGTATTTCTTTTTCAGCATCTCAGTTAATTGTCCCCATGGAGCATGGCAGACACACAATGAGCCTATGTTGTCAGTTGTGATTACATCTGGGCAACATATTTGATAGTCTTGTTGTTACATCCTGATACTTAAACCCACTTTTTTCTTGTTACTATCATTTATTCTGCACTATGCAGTACAGTAGAGGACCAGATGCCTCAGGATAGTTTTAAAGATTGTTACCACCATTCATCCACATGTGCTAAAGTCCTCATTTCTGCTGACTGTAATCTAGCAGTGATATTACTAATAATAGATTACTTCTGAGCACAGTGTGGTGTTTTTTTAAAGAGTGGATTATTATGCTGATTCTCTGGCTTTTAATATCTTCTTGGGACCCATTCACTGTATTTATTTTTTCATACTTTACACTGCTGCAGCAACTCTTCAAATTTTATCTGAAATAATGTATTTTAACTTCTTTTTCTTAAAATAAATAAATAGATAAAAGCCCAGTGTATCATAGCTGGTCAGCTCCGTAAATGTATGTGTGTGTTTAAAATTATAGGTGAGGCCTGTTGGTGGACCATCCACCCTGCCTCCAAACAGAGATCAGAAGGAGAGAAAGTGCGCATCGGTGATGACCTCATCCTTGTCAGTGTGTCCTCTGAGCGATACCTTGTAAGTTTACTGTTTGCCTTTTTAATTCCTCAGAGTTAAGCTGGGGTATATGCATGTGTGCGTGGATGTGCATAATGTAGAGGTCTTAGTAGGAGAAACGCTATTTTTCATGATGTGACAACATTTCTGGTAAAATCGCAATCCTTTTACCACATGCCACACTCTCTTTATGACGTCTTTTCAGCAAAGCAAACAACTTTTGTTTTCTAGTTTGATCAGCACTGGAAATGTTTGGTTTTCTTCAGACTTTTGCCAGTGCTGTTTCAAATGAGCCTCTTCTGTTAAAACGTTTCTTTTAGCATTAGACCAACCGTCATATGAGCTTAGCATCAAAGAATGGTGCTGTCTTAACCCTTAAAACATGTTTTCTGTTATTCACAAATTAGATGGTAATAACCACACACACACACACACTGTGCTGAGGGCATGGGTGATAGACCTATATCTTCTTACAATCATCCATGTCAATCTGTTAGTTTGCCCCAGCTGTCACCAACCCGGTGGTGTGTGGGGACATTCAGCACCTAAGGGCTGCATGGAAACTCTAGGGAAAAGGAATGATTGGGACACAGCTGCCACAAATTTAGTTTTTTGAATAGAACATTGTGCTAAACACGCTAGTTCATAAACACATTACTTGCATTAAAGCCCACTACATAGGCTTTAAAGCCATAAATGCCACAAAACACTCAAGGCATCTGTCTGTCAGTTTTATGACTCCTTCAGTACTCAGCGATAAACTGGAACTTTCTTCTGGATCAGCAAGTAATGATGGTTTTAAACTCCAGTTGAACTCATGCCGTCATCACTTTCCATGATGAATCACTTTGTCAGATTTGTTTAATCAACAGAACTTACCGTGTTATATTCATGGTTCTAATTCCTTTTATACCATAAAAATCAGATTATTCATCTCAAGATTTGTTTTAATTTCTAAGTTTTACTCACTAACAGCAGTTGACATCTTAGTCAGTGTACTGTCTGGTGCAACATTGTGCAAAATAAGTCTCCTGTGGTCTTTCCTGCAGCACCTATCCATCTCCAATGGCAACATCCAGGTGGATGCATCCTTTATGCAGACTCTGTGGAACGTTCATCCCATCTGCTCTGGCAGCAACATAGAAGAAGGTGGACTTCACACAGCAAATGAGTGAAAATTGAGAAGGACTATGCTCCCTAATCAATGTAGTTATGGAAATACAGTGGGGCTCACTAATTAGTTAAGGAGAACATCCAAGTATTAGAAATTCTTCTCTTGAAGCAATTTAAATACTCACTTTTAACTACTTGCCATATTAGAATAACCAAAGTTTGCCAAAATTGTAGAAGTAAATTGTGAAATTTATGTGTAGCACACATCTGTGATCTAGAAATTCCATCTTTCCAACATGCATCTCTGATCTGGACGTTGAATTGCCTTCAGAAAAAGCAATATAACAGGAAAATTTACAGTAAGTCAATACAATTAAACCTTATGGTCTTCCTCCTCCAATAGGATACCTACTAGGTGGTCATGTTATGCGCTTGTTCCATGGACATGATGAGGTGGTCACCATCCCGGGATCAGACCAGAGTGAAGAGCAACAAAGGTGAAAAAAACAGTGCAGCCACAATCTAGAATACTAGCAAAAGTGTGTGTGTTTGTATGTGTGATAGTTGGAACTAAATTGATGGCAAAGCACATGTGAGAGCTGAAAGTTAACTGTTGCCTTTGCTTCTCTCACCTTTTACGAGTGTAACACTTGGCTCTCCAGGGAGCCAAAATGGATGCTGATGCTATTTTTAGCTACTGTATAGCTACAGGGTGTCACCACAGATAAGTTAGGCTGAATAAAAATGGCACACAAGACTTGAAGTGGGTCAAAACAGTGGGCACAGCCCATACACATCAGCCAGGTGCCAGGAGATGTGCTGCTTCCTCTTGGACACACATGCACACACACTGTGTCTATTTTTAGAACAGTGCATGGCAAACATGGGGGCGGGATTAGATAATAATTTTAGCTTTGGTTCTCCCCTTGTGTTGTCCTTGAAATTCAGCAGAAGGAGCTTTCTCTTAAGAGTTTGTACATTTTTCTGGGGCAGATCAAGCACTACTGAGCTGTCACCTCGGGGTGATGAGTGTTTTCTTTTATCTTCGGACCCAGTCACCCATATCACTGATAGACAGTGTAGCTGTGGATTATCAGGGCACACGCGTCTCTGTTTGAATGATGTGATGTTGTAGTCGGCAGAGTGAATACAGCCCATGCGTTAGCATGTGTTTGTGTGTTTCAGTCAAACATCTTGTCAGTGTGTATCGGTGTGACAAATGAGAGCTGCAGTGTAGAGGTGGTTTTCTCCAGAGCTAGGATGAATGACCTTGACAGTGTAAGTGGCAGCTACACAGTTAGAGCCGCCACAGATGGACCACCCACTCATGCTTCTCTGTACTCCCCAGGATAGTCAACTATGAGACGGGTAAAGCAGGTGCCAAGGCAAGGTCCTTGTGGAGGCTGGAGCCACTCCGAATCAGGTGGGCTCTTCCTTCCTGTCTGTCTTGCCCTCTTTCATATCCTTTTCATTATTTTTATCACTCTCTTATGTTTCCATCCCACAGCTTCTATTTCTTTTCTTAATGCCAATTTGTCCATCCCTCCCTCTTTCTGCCTGTGGCTTAATATAATTTCTTAAATCCTTCTCAGTTCCTTCTGTCCCTCTTTCTTTCACATCTCTGGCCCTGCCTATTTTACATAGTCACATATGATGTTTGTAACATCTGTTCTGCTTTGAACTTCCTAAACAAAGACAAAGCACATAATTAGAAAACGTTTGTTTCAGCCACAGCCACGCTAGATAATTAACCACTGGCAACGATGTTTAGATCAACTAATTAGCAGAATGCTCGTAAAAAGCATTTTTCTCTCTTTGATTGCTTGATTGTGTGCCTAATTTTAATGTGTCAGTGCTTTAACTCAACAGCTGGAGTGGAAGCCACATCCGCTGGGGCCAGCCTTTCCGACTACGACACCTGACCACCGGTCACTACCTGGCTCTGACTGAGGACAGGGGGCTGGTGCTGCAGGACCGGGAGAGGTCTGACACCGTTGCCACAGCCTTCTGCTTCAGAGCTTCAAAGGCAAGGACACCACAGAAAGAAACAAACACACATCAAGATGTGTGCACTTGAGCCCTTGCTGTTCCTCAAGGTGACCTGCATTACACGGGATCAGCCAGAGGCTTCCTAGTTAAATCAAAAAGATCACCTCTAAACCTTTGCAGAAGACCCACCCACAATCATTAGGCTGGAAAATCCCCATTTCTGTCAAGGACAATGAAAATGACAAGAGTTACTGGTGCAATGAAAACTATGCAATAGAGGTTAATTGAGTTGAATTTGCTAACTGCAACTGAACCAACCATTTAGCTGTACTTGGTGTAATGACATTTCCAGATATGACCACTGATTGTGATCCAATTAGTGATCCTTAAAAAGTGGATTTAAAGCTCGCATAATACAATATAATTGAAGTCATTTATCATTGGATTTTTTGTGCCCACTACGGAGCTTAAAAACAGGACAATTACAATCCTCTAACTGTGCTGGGTGGAGCCATAAACAGCAGATGCTGCTGACATTTGGATGGTGGTTTGATTAAGAATAAATTTGCATGCTGTTTGTGCTTGTTCGTATCATGGTTTTCATGTGACAGCTTTTTTCCCTCTCTTTTTTTCCCTGTATAGGAGAAGCTGGAGCAGAGCCCCAAGCGGGACATTGAGGGCATGGGGGTGGCGGAGATTAAGTATGGGGACTCGCTCTGCTTCATCATGCACGTGGCCACAGGTCTGTGGCTCTCCTACCAGGCTCCTGATGTCAAATCTGCTCGTCTAGGTCCCCTCAAGAGAAGAGTGAGTGGCAACACACGCAAGTGCTACATATCTTTAGATGCACAGCACATACACAAACAAGCAAAATGAATAAATGAGTAAAATTTCTCAGAGCAGATAATTATTTCAAGGATAATGAGTTGATTGGATCAGGAAAATTGTTTTTTGGTTTCTATGTCTGCCTCGACTAAACTGTGTCCCGTGCCTGCTCTAGCAGAAATGAAAAAAACGCACGTGCACTTAACGTGTTTGACGACGTGAACTCCATATAAATACAGCCAGATAGCCTGTAGTGTCAGCACCTGTGTTTGTGTCTCAGTGCCCTTTGAGGATGCTTGAAAAAAGAGTCTCAATTAAATACTTCCTTTATTTGCCCTTTTCTCCCTTCTTATGTATATCTTCTAATTGCATGTCTTATCCTCTTTGTGTCCCTCTCAAGGCATGCCTACATTCTGAGGGCCACATGGATGATGGGTTGACCCTCCAGCGATGTCAACATGAAGAGTCCCGCGCTGCGCGAATCATCCGAAACACCACGCTACTCTTTAATCGATTCATTAGGTATGCAGCTGTAAATAAACTGTGCTACAGTGTTACTCACCTCTGCACACTGTGATATGATTGCACAAATTATCCAATCAAATCAAATTACCGTCCACATTTGTCTTGAGCCACTTCACCAGGGTAATTTGCAAAATGCGTTGCCATTTGTAAAGTTAATATTAGTACCCACTGATAATGATGATAAAACTGAGTCTGTGATGCTACCACGGAACCCTAAATATATAGGTGAGGAGTAAATGTTGACTTCCCAAAGCACCCCAGACTCAGACACTGGCCAAACAGTTTGGGATTGTGAATGTGGAGATTCACACTCTGGGCCTCTGAATTTGACTGAGTGGGGTGCCAAAGTACTAGACAGCTCACTCAGTGGATCAGTCATGCATCTCCGAATGGCAGTCGCTGCAGCAGCGTAATAGCTACGCACGGCCAGCTGTGGAAAAAGTGAGCCGTGATGTGCATAAGTGGATGCTACCTTTATTTATTATCGAAAGACCCGCTTCTCCCCTGGGTCAGGCTCAGGGGCACTCGTGGTGGTAACATGTGAGAGGCTGTCAGCCTCCCCTGCGGCTGTGACACATACACCCTCCCCCCACCTCTCCCACGCATACGTCGGGATCTATTTTTAGCAGGTCAGCGGAAATCAGCATTTCAGCATGAATGAACTTGTGGGCTAAACATCGTGTTAGTCATCATTGAATACCCCCAAGTCTGCACAGCCTCCCAATGAGAGGGTTTCTATCAGCGTTTCTTTTAAAGCTTTACCAGATGACAAACCTCAGTAGGAAGTGTCTAAATGATGTATATTTGTCTTTGTCTTCCCATCACAGAGACCTTGACTGTCTGAGTGTTAAGAACAGGGCACTGGTCGCCCTGCCTGTCGAGGAGGTACTCCAAACCCTCAATGACCTCATCACCTATTTCCAGCTCCCTGATGCTGAGTTGGAGCATGAAGAGAGGCAGATCAAACTGCGCTCCCTCAAGAACAGGCAGAACCTCTTCAAGCAGGAAGTGAGTGTAGCAAACGAGGAGCTCTTGAAATATCAGCTGATAATATCACCACAGTTCAGCAAAATATTACAAACCCAGAGTAAAGACTTGTGATTGAGGCAATTTTAGTCATGACCACATGTGTGATTGAGCTCACAGCAGAGCAATCCTGAAAAAGTGTGAGAGAGGCAAAAACAATTGATCCTTTGTGGTGTGTTTCATTGCCTTCCAGTGTTTGGTCGTGCTGCATATGAACGTGTCAGCAGTTTTGGTGTTATAACTTTTCCATGAGAGGTGCATGAGTGCACTGAAGCTTCCTGCTAAGCCTTTAGGGTCTAAATTGCTTTCATCAGTTATGATATGCCTGCTGCCATACTGAGGGGCCCTGTAATGTCAAGTATCCAAATTACCCTTCATTCATTTTGACTTGTCATCCAATTTATTAGAGATCTTAAATGACTCTGAATCAGTAAAATGTAATGTATATGTTTCTTTCAACTTATGATTTCGTTTTACTTCTGTGTTAAAATAATAGGCCAAAATAGAAATGCCCTGTCCCACCCTGAATATATTACATTCAGAAGGTCAATTAGTCATCATACACAGCTGACTCATGATTTTTCATGGCATCATAAATCACCTCCAATTTCCATTTTGTCTTTTACCGCCATCCATCTTTCTTATCTTAGCAGATATTTCTTTACTGTATAAATCACTATGGTTTAACCACCTAACGGTACAGGGAAGAGCTGCAGCTTGGATGGTCAGCTAATTAAAAGCAGGAGGCAGATTTTACTGATACTAATGAGAGCTTGTTGTAATAAATAAGTGTGCAAAATGATCTGTTTCTTGATATATTTATTTTTTACTTTAGCTAAAACAGCAGCCGCAGTTTCCCAATTGCTAATCATAAAGGTGCGTTGTCTCCTATCACTGTAGATTTAAGCAATTATATTTATTAGAGAAGGACAAAAAAATTCCCAATGGGATTAATGTCAGGTAAGGACTGGGGTCATGCCATTACTTGATCATGTGGAATGCAAAAAGTGTTGTAGTTAGGAGCTTGTAGAAATTGGCAGCAGGTTTGAGAGTTAATTTGAATCCATCTTCATCTTGAAAACGTTCGTGTTCATCCCTAATAATAGCAGCCACACCAGTACCTCTCTTTTACCCTGCTGCCTGAAGTAAAGTAGTGCCAATTAGTGACACAGCAGTGATACAGACCATCTATTTGTTCCAGCCACTCTCATTTTATGTTCTTTCTGAAAAATCTCTCTTCAGTTTTTCTTGATCCAATTTTGAGACTTGAATTTTTGACTCATTCATGTGAGGTGGACTTGTTTCAGCCTTATCAACCTTCACCATGTCTCTGAGCACTTGTACTTTTGGATGCTACAGGCTGCAGCTGTGAAATATTTGCCACTAGAGAAAAACTGCCACCACGGTGACATCATGTTTAGTATTTCTCAAGTCTTTATCACCGATTTACGTCTCTTAATCTCCCATACATTTTTAGAGACCTTGCTTGCAGAAAAACATTTGATTGCACGTTGCTCATGCATCAATAGTTCAGCTGTTTGGAGTGTTGTATCTGCCTGAAAGGCATTTTATATGCTTTAAATTTTCACCATCAATTAAATCACTTTTCATTTTTGTCTATTTTACCTGAGATAAGAAAGATGGCTATTGAATTTTTCACTTAACATAAATAGTTACAAACTAATCCCTTGTTAAACTTCCAAGTATACCCTTAAAAGCATTCACATTTATGTAGTTTTGAGTACAAAATATGCATAGAAATAAAGATTAGTCTCTAATAGTTACACACATGGTGTATATGTAATTTTTTATTCCTTTTACTGTAGAATTATGTTAACGTCTTGGGTTACTGTGGGATTTTTAGGGAATGCTGGCTCTTGTGTCCAACTGTATCGACCGTCTGAACGTCTACAACAGTGCAGCCCACTTCGGGGAGTGTGCCGGGTCAGAGGCAGGTGCAGCCTGGAAGGACATTCTCAACCTGCTCTATGAGCTGCTAGGTAATAAGCTGATCCAGACAATGCCACACACACACACACACACACACACACACACACACACACACACACACACACACACACACACACACACACACACACACATGGATATGTACAAGAAACTCTCTACTATAAACAATTACAGTGAAAGATTTGTTTGTAGAGTAGCAGCATGTGGGATCAGCCCAACAATAGCTGTCAACCTAAACCCCATGCACACACACACACACACACACACACACACACACACCTACACACACACACACACAATTGTGGGCATCCCCGATTGGCACAGTTTAGTTGAATGTCAGTTTTCATCACTGTCTGTCCAATTATCTGATTTGTTTGCTTGTTCTTGCCATTCTCTTTATTCTTCTACGGCCCAATGTCGTCAGCCCTTCTGTCCAAAAATCCCTTTAACCTTTTCCACTGCAACCATATGCTACGTCAGACACAAACATATCTCTCTGAAGTGATCTGGCAGGGAGAAATATATCTTTTTGCGTTCCCTTTCTGTCTGTTAATCCTGCTGTCTTCTATCTGATGGGCACAATGTTTGTCATGCGCATCTTTTCATCAGCTGTCACATAAAAGATGTTTTGGCAGGAAATTGAGAGCAGGCTTGATTTTTCTAAATGGCAAAAGAACTAAAGAACAGCATCTTGGATTCTTGAGGCCTCATGTTAAATGTTAAAGTCCTTGCTTGTCTTGTCTGTTGTTTATCGGTTGCATTGACCTAATTTTAAGACAGCTTCAGGATGAGAGATTATCTAAAATTGTAAGAGTGTGTACTTTCTTTTTCACACATATGCTAGTAAGCATGATATATGTGTATATCCCGTTTGTGAAGAGATAAAGTGGAAGAGCCAGATGCAAAATCTTGCCAAACAGAAGCCCCTCTACTCTTCAAGAATGCCCTTCACGCTCTTGTTTACGCTGATTTCACCTCCTGGCTCAAATTAGTGTTCCAGCCACGTCTACTCACCCGTTCTCTCCTGCACACACCTGGTGCAGCGTTAAGTAGATTTGGGATGCCTCCTTCCTTTCTTCTTTCTGTCTCTAATGGATGACCCTGCATTTTTTTCTTTTTTGTGAGGACAAACATTATCTGAGCGTGTTTGCTCGCTTGTGTTTATGTCTTCTCCTTGTCTTCCTCCCTCATTGCATCTTAGGCACCCTTTGAAATTTAATATGTATAAGAGTGTCAAAGCACGACCTCTCACTTAACTGTCTTTGGCATGAATTTGTATCGTCCACCTTTGGATGACATTGTTTATCTGTCATGTTAGGCTATATGCTGGTGTGGATCAATCAAATCTCTTCTTTAATTTAAAGTTTGACTCATGTTCACCTTTTTTTGTGACTTGCAGCAGCGTTAATCCGAGGGAATCGGAACAACTGCACCCAGTTCTCCAACAACTTGGACTGGTTGGTGAGCAAACTGGAGAGGCTGGAGTCATCTTCAGGTACACTCATTTTTAAGATAACAGCTGTGAGATATCACAAATGAATTTTCTTTGATAGCAATCTGTAGGTGCCTGTGTGCTCGTTCCTTTTATCTTTTATATTTATAGTTAGGAAGCACTCAGTGTTTTCTGTTGATCCATGTGGACCGGAGGTTTCTTTGACAGGTGTCCTCTGCTGTGCCTTTCTGTTATGTGTGTGTTAACTAATTGATGAATTTTGTGGTCATGCAGGCATCCTGGAAGTTCTGCACTGCATTCTAATTGAGAGCCCTGAGGCGCTCAATATCATCCAGAGAGGACACATTAAGTCCATCATATCACTGCTGTACAAGCATGGACGCAACCACAAGGTGAGCATTAAGTAGCAACGCTGCGGTCAAGTGTTAATGCAGGATACTGTTGTGATATGAAATACTCCTCTGGGCTCTTGTTTTGTCTATGTGGAAGTACTGTACATGGGAAATGTTGCATGGTGGTTACAGCTTATAAAAAGGTGAACATGTGTGTGAATTTTTAGAGAAAAAACATTGACAATACAATGCACAGCAAATTACAAAGAAAAGAAGAATTGTGTGTATAAGCATAACATGATTACTTTTTTGCCTTGAATTTTGCATTTAATGCATCCATTCTTCTTTTTTCTAAATAAACAGGTAAAAAATTAGAAATGTTTTAGGTTTAGATTTTAATAGCAAGCCCATTTTCCCACATATTTTGGTCCCCCTCCCCCTTCTGAAATAATGAGTCATTTCTCCCTGATGTGAATAGAATTGACTGTTGAAAAAAAGGCATTGGTTGGATTTAATGTGTTTGTGCTTTATTTAAACCTTTAGGAATATTTCCATGGTACAGTAATGGTGGGAAGATGTCAAATTATGCCCCAGATCTATCCAACTTAAGACAAAAAAAGTGCATGAAATGCTGAAACGGATTTTAGTGAGAGAGATGAGACGCACCTAGTTTAGTTTTCTGATATGGGTCAACAAAGATTTACTTTCTTTTATGAAGTTTAAAGAGGAAGATCTAGTTTAAATTATGGATGCATCTGTGCACTGATAGTAGCTGCAGCAGAATTTATTATGCTTACAAAGGATGACAATGAAAGAACGAACTAGGGATACTTGTTTCTTAGTCATTAACTTGCTGCTGCTACTACTATTAATCCAGTCAGGTTATATAACTTAACAATACAGCTATCCCTGATCTTTAGATGAGCTGGTAGGTGCATTTTTTCAACTCTGTACTGAGCCATCCTTAGCTGTTAACATGTTTAGCATCTCTGCTCACCAAACAAGCTGCTGGTTAAGTATCAATATGCATGTTAAGTGCATATTGAGGGAAGTAATGATTTCCTCTCCTGGCAAGAAATTGTGACACTGTCAGGAATCAGTCTGTTTACTGGGGAAATTAGATCAGGAGGAGACATTCAGGTGGCTTGGGTCATAAATCAGCCTGAATGTATCATTTTGCTATAAAAGCAGAAGGAAAAGGTCAGTGATGAAGCAGCCTGCCACCCTTGGCTGAGCTTCCCAGCCAATTTAATTCAATGGCTTTGTTAAGCGAGCATCAAAGGGATATTACTGGACATGTTTTTACCTCCAGTAAGCATCACAGGTAATTATGCAGTGGTTGTGTAAAAAGAGGCTGTCCCCAGAGCTGCAACCTAGACAGTTATTAGGGACACAGATAATTAGTCTTTTCTGGGAAGATATGAATTCATATCCAGAGTTTAACAAGGAAAATGAATAAATGTGTAATAATCTGCTGGAGAACTGCTGTTGACTTGCACTCAGTGTTCTTTTTCTTCCTCTGTGCTGCCTCTACTCTGTGTTTCAGATTCTGGATGTGCTCTGCTCGCTCTGTGTGTGTAATGGTGTGGCTGTGCGAACCAATCAGAACCTCATCTGCGACCACTTGCTGCCCAAAAGAGATCTGCTGTTACAAACCCAGCTGGTCAACGATGTCCAGAGGTGACAAAAAACCATCCACCAATGCTTTTAACATGCTTCTCATGACATTTGAACATTATTATACTTTGCAGAGTTTGCAGATTGTGTGGCACAATCCATTTTTATTTGATAATGTGTAAATATGGGCTTTGTAAACACTGTGTTCCAATGAGGGTAATTTACAAATTTACAAACAGCTGTTCACATCAGCTCAAGAGGCACAAACATTTTATTATGTGTAATTGTACATTCAGAAATCCAATCTGTTGACCCGATTATTGGGCAAACAAGGTACGCATCTGAAACAACATGCCTTGTGTGGACTGTGTAGTCAAACTGGAACATTGACCATGAATGCTCAGCTTTCATGTCGCATTGGGGCCATGACATGCTGCAGCTCAGACTATATTTGATTGTTACACCCTCATTTTTTCTTCCACTTTTTACCATTTACAAGATTTTACTTGTTCAGGGGGACGTGTAATGATTTTGCATTTCATTTCATTGCCAGCATGAGACCAAACATCTTCCTGGGCGTGAGTGAGGGTTCAGCTCAGTATAAGAAGTGGTACTATGAGCTGATGATCGACCATGTTGACCACTTTGTGACCAGTGAGCCCTCCCACCTGAGAGTGGGTTGGGCCAACACCAAAGGTTATGCACCCTACCCTGGAGGAGGTGAGGGCTGGGGAGGCAATGGAGTCGGGGATGATCTCTACTCGTATGGTTTTGATGGACTGCACCTCTGGTCAGGTGAGTGGGATAGAGGATTTTCATTCTGTGACTGTGTCTAACTGAGATTGGAATAGGCTAACATATAATCTAAGCCTGGGTTAAGGCCAGGTTGTGTCTAGACAGAATCACTGTCCTGCAGGGATGATCTTCTTGCCCAGAGTGTGTAGCTGTGTACAAATGTGTTCCATCCTGTGTGTGTTTGAGAGATGTGATCCGTGCCAGCATCACTCACCAGGTGATATTCACATAACGGCATGTGTGTCCTAAACAGGTCGTATCCCACGGGCAGTTGCCTCTGTGAACCAGCACATCCTGACCTCAGAGGACGTGGTGAGCTGTTGTTTGGACTTGGGAGCACCCAGCATCTCTTTCAGGATCAACGGACAGCCCGTTCAGGGCATGTTTGAAAATTTCAACACGGATGGACTCTTCTTCCCCGTCGTCAGCTTCTCTGCAGGGGTCAGGTGAGTGTTGATTGCATTCTCCTGTGAGTTGATCAGATACTCTGACACGGGGGGTCCTAGGTATGCCATCAGAGACCGTAGGCGGTCAACCCAGAATCTTGTGAACATGTCCAATGACACTGGATCTACAAAAATATTTAGAAAGTGACACCCCTTTTACTGAAGCATATTGAAGTTACAGTTATAAATGGATATGGGTTTAAAATACAGACGCTCATCTTTTGCTCATTCATATCCTCATATCATCATAGCAAGAAAAAAGGTTGACAGTGATCTTATAATACCAGGTATCTGAACAGAACAAGCCAAAACAGAGAGCAAAAATAGTTCTAATTTTGTAATAAAACTTGGTATTTCTCATATAAATTAAAGTATTTAAAATCAGTCACAAATGAAAATAATGCAGATTCTTCCTCTTTTACTTGTGTCTTCCTCCTCTGAAAATGAATAGAAACCACTCTTGCTATGACTAGCGACTGGTTGCTCCTGAGTCGTTCTTTCAGCTCCCTCCCATTGCTCCCTTTTTTGGCCGTTGCCTCCATTGTTCCCTTCCTTCTGCACAAGTCAAACTCTTTTAATTAGATGACCTGAACAGTTATACTTTTCTGAGTTGTGAGAAACTCTGGGAAGTGTAGTTTGTGTTCTAGCAGCTATTTTGTAATCTGGTAACTGAAATTGTATTAATTATAATCTGCTAGGTAATAATTTTCCTGCCATAACATTTTTATATTTTTTTCCAGTGTGCTTGTACGTTGTCTGTCTGTGCTAAAAATAGCATCTTATAAAGTTGATGTACCTGGTTGAATAAGGAGACTGTATATTCATCTGTTTTACAGATGATTTTATGTTTAGGATCATGAGCCCCTGCAAGCTTTCCCTATTATACTTTTTTCCTGTCATTCTGTTACATATTGAGCTCAGAGAGTCCTGCTCAAGACCTGATCTGACGTTTTAAGATATTTTCTTCTGGCTTCTTGTGGTTTGCACCTTATGGTGAATTCTTTGTGTTCTTTCTTTAAGATGCTCTCTTTTTGTAGTAGACTTGGATAATGATATGCATTAAGCCTGTGAAAGAGCTGGTTTTACATATTTAAAAAAGCTATTCTTACTCTTACTTACTCTTCCCTTAAATGGGATAAAAAATTAAATCCTAGAGTCTATATTTTAAGCCCAGAAAATCGATACAACATTAACATAAAAAAGTTTTGGCAAAACAGCTGAAATTAGTTCACTTGCAAATATTTCCAAATCCAACAGTATATATATGAAGTATATTTAATCCACTTTCTTATTCTGTTCAGTGTTTAAATATTCAAGACCTTTACAAATAAAGAAAGGAAAAAGACTTTCTTTATCTTTCCCCCTGTTGTCATGGTGAACACATTTCGTGTGATTGACAAGCCTTTAAAAAGGAATTTCAAGCTTCAGCAGTTTTTCCACGATTCCATGATTGACTTTGCCCTCAAAAAGCACAGCAGGGTTTTCTATCAACAGATTTCACTCTGAGACACCAAGAGACAAGTAGGATTTTACTTGGTTATGTCAGTTATCAGTAAATTAATTAGTTACTAACTGTGGCAAAAAATGTTCATGAACAAGTAAAACTTTACTTATGATGAACAAAGAGAGTTGTGAGTGATTAAAGCAACAACTTCCTTTTTTATTTCTCCAAACATGTTTTCTCCTGTTATTTTTATCTATATGTATAGATAGAGGAATTGGAAACAGAGAATAAATGATATCCTAATTTTTAGAATCCATTATTTATAGATGTTTGTGTTTCCTATTAACAAATTATAACTTAGGGAAACTCACAAATTTACAAACCTTATTAAGAATACTAATATAAGACCATATTTGCAGTGGATCTAACTTTGCATTGTGGTGTGCATGGTGATTTTGTGTATTATACATGTGTTTTCTAAAACTTCCTCATAAAGCAAAAAATAATAGAAGGTTGTGATAAATTTAGATACTTAAACGAATACATTTGAGACAAGTTTTTCAGGCATAAGACAAACTTTTTCTGCAGGGGCCCCTTTTTTTCTTCAGTTTATTGGCTGTTAGTCTGTTTACTGTAGTTTAAACCATGTAAGTGGCAGAAGGAATCAGGAGACAGATGCTGCTTTATTAAAACAACTCTGATATATAGGACAGTTAAGTAATTTATTTAAAGTAAAAGGCTTTTCTTTGTGTTCAGGATATGATGTAGCCAAGTAGCATTGTTACTTGTTTAGCATCATACTGTCAGATGCTAATATTTGGCAGCATACAACAGTGTCTCTTCATTACCCACCATTGACCATTACCATTTATTGACCAGTACCTGGTCAAGCCTAGAAGAAAATATGCATCATCATATTTTCTTCTTCTTTTTTGTAGTTTAAATCTCTGTTGTTGATTCATCAGGACTTGCCCATTGGTACTTTCACAAATTTTTTCCATGTTTTACTAGCAGTGCAAAAACTATACGTTTTATTTAGCCTTGCTGCACCCCCTATGTCATAAGGAACCACTGGCATAAAAACGAGTATATTTAGGATTATTAAACTATTCTAAGATTCAGCATTTTCCTATAAAAAAGGAGCAACACATGAATTAATCAGTTGTTCTAAACTCGGATCATACTTGCAAATTTTGCAATAAAACCACAGGGTCTTTATCTTGTGTACATTTCTAGCACCATTCGTAGAGCTGCTAAATGCTGTGTTCTGTTTTCATTCCAGTTAGTGAATTTAGAGCCAAGGGGTTTTCCAAAAAAGTATTTCATTGATACTACACTAATATTACAATGTTTTTGTGTAGAGCAAAATGACGATTAATAGTTTAGAGCAAAGCATGAAACACTGGAAGTGTTTGAAAATGAGAAAATGAAATACTTCAAGTACTTCAAGCAATGACCTCTAACTTTTACCATTTTCATTCCTTTTCAAACTTGGCTGCTCCTTCACAAAATGAGACCTGAGAGCATTGGCCAAGGAGACACAGACAGCTGAAAGCAGTACATCAGAAAAAAGTAAAAAAGCACAGTTGCTTTAGAGCACAGCTACATGCTCATAGTGGTTTTCAGGACTCCAGTTCCTTACATTCTTTCATTTGCAACACACCCTATACTGGCATCTGCTTACATTTTCACCCCTGTAGACTTTATAATTATGATTACATGCATTTCATAGCAACACTTATAGTTCTTACATCATGCCATTAAAGAACATTTAAAAACTATTGAATGGATTGCACCTCCAGCAGTATTTGAAAGTGACCCAGTGAACAGGTGAACCTCTTTTCAGATTTAAATGTGCCAGAAAATGACAGTCACACAATTTGACTGCTCAATAATTGAGGGCTGCAGTCAGAATAGGTTGGTTGCGTCACCTCTACTACTCCAAGCTATTTTGGGCAGTCTCTGGAGAGCTTTTTACAGTGATGGACTAAGATGTTTTTCTCACTCTCAGAGCTCAACTTGTTCCTGTTAGAGCTGAGCTGAGAGATGGATTAAGAGTGGGGAAAATGTAGTTATACTTTATTTATCAGCATGATTAGTTTCCTTGCCAATGAATATGTCTTTCATTAATAGCTACTGATATAAGACAAAAGATATTTGAACAACTTTTGCTGCATGCAGCTTCTTTTTTTCTCATCAAATAATCCAAGACTAACCTTTTATCTCTCATCAGGGTACGTTTCCTGTTGGGTGGACGACATGGGGACTTTAAGTTTCTGCCTCCATCTAGTTATGCTCCATGTTATGAGGCTCTGCTGCCCAAAGAGAAGATGAAGGTGGAGCCAGTCAAAGAGTACAAGAGAGATATGAATGGAGTTAGAGATTTACTGGGCACCACCCAGTTCATGTCCCAGGCCTCCTTCATACCCACACCAGTGGAGACCGGCCAGGTAAGCTCATAAGAAGAACTGTAACATGACAAATCAAAAGACAAACATCTCAATGAGATTCTTTTCCCTTCAGATTGTCACACCACCTCATTTGGAGAAGGTTCGGGACAAGCTGGCTGAGAATATCCATGAACTGTGGGGCATGAATAAGATTGAGCTGGGCTGGACGTACGGCAAGGTAAGAATCATTACTTAGCTGGAAAGATGAAAAAGCATAATCCATACATTTTGCCATGTTTGTGAAAAAATAAATGTCATAATTAAGCATTTTCTCAAAAAAAAAAAAAAAAAAAGTCAGCTTGAAACGCATTATGAGTAGTAGTAGAATTAAACCATCACAGAAGCCTGTTCGTCATCTTGCTTTCTCTTTTATAATTTGCGGTTCACACCAAAAAGAGGGTAAGTGAAATGTACACTCTCATTTTCCCTGTTCAGTGCTTTTCATATAGCTCATTTAGATGCTTCATTCCAGTTTGTAGGTTGCAAATTCATCGTGTCATTGTGTGTTTACGATATGTCATGAATTAGTACTGTTTCACCCATGAGCAAAACAGGAGGTTTGGCAATTTTTACACAGCAATAAACCAAGAGCAAAGTCAGAATTTTTACTTTCTTCTTTTTGTTTACAAAAAAAAGCCTTTGGGATTCTAGTTGTTGTTTTTTTTTAAAGACTGTGACTCAAATTTAAACCCAAGTGATGAGTCATAATCTAAAGCCAAAATGCAAGGACTAAAAGACGCTTTGAGTTTTCATTGTTAAAACAAAGAATTAGCTTCTAATGTGATATCTATCTATTATTGATAAACAGATTAATATGCTTTTTTTGCAGCTTATGATAAATATTGCAAAATCTCCAGATCAAGTCTTAACAATTTTCCCATTTTACTGTGTAAATTTCTATGTAGTCGACTGAAAAACGATTTTGTACTTGTAATATACCATGCCAGTCCAAAGTCTTTACACATACTCATTAATATTTAATGGAAAGGTTTGTCAAAACTTTTGACTGGTAATGTATTTTATGTCAAAAATATTATTAATTGTGCAAAAGACTGAGACTTTCTGGTTTATTGTAAAGGGGCCATAAAACGATGCCAAAGTAACCTGTTTGGTCTTAAAGGAACAAAACCAACAACAATAGGGAACTCAGCTCTTATGTTTATAACACAAACACACACATAAACAAAAAATATTTCCTCTACTGACACTCATGCAATATTTATTAGTGAATAATAAATAAAAGGTTTGTCTGCTTAAGGGTTCTGTTACGATGTGTTAGATACTGTGGTGCTAAACATATTGGCTGGGTGCACTTAATTGTTACATTTAGTTTCCATTATTTGTATTTAATTATTGCAGCATTCTTATTTAAGGTAACAACACAGAGGGAACAAGCAAGAACGGTTTGGCAATAACATCCCAGCTCATAAAAATACTTTTTTGCTCCCTAAATGCAGTTGTGTCAGAGAAGAGAGATCCTGTAGTTCTTGTACTGTTCACAAAAGAGCTGGCTGCTTTTGTTTTTTGGACACAAATACACACACAGCTGCATATCAATACACAGCCCTGCATGTTTTCTTGGTAAACATCTACTACAGCCATGCCGCCTCCTCTGAGCTGCATTGCCAAAGGGATTTCTTTTTTTTTTGGCATAAAGTGCAGCCTTGAGATATGCATTAAAGTATTCAGCATTCCTGCTACATACCTTTCAATCTCTCCCCAAGAAAACATGCTTTCCTGTTCCTTTTCCATAACATGTTCACTAGAGAAGACTACCTTACCACTGCAAGCAGTCATACCCTGAACCTAAACCACATGCCAACTGCCTTGTTAGCTCACAAAGACTTACAAGGCTGTGTATTTCATATGCATCTACCCAGCAGACCTTTCCATGTGGTGTCCATATTTATGTTAACGATGAGAAATGCTAATGAAAACCGAAGAAGGTTGATATATTCTGTTTCCTTTTTTCCTCGCAGATAAGGGATGATAATAAACGACAACATCCATGCTTGGTGGATTTCTCCAAGCTGCCAGAAACTGAAAAGAACTACAACCTACAGATGTCAACGGAAACTCTGAAGTATGTTGAGCTTTATGGGGTTGTCTTCTTCACGATGCAGAGAGGGAGAGAAGCCATTCATAAAACGCAGACCAAAATATTAAACTTGCTTATTCATTAATGTGAAGACTATATCCAATATTATATGATTATATGATGCAAATGTGTCTAAAAACACACTGCATCACATCTAAGCCTTTGCTTTCAGTACCTGGGGGGACCTTTGTGCAGCACTAACAGAAAGGAGTTGTTAACTAACTTTTTCTTGAAGGGATTTTATACCTTTTCTCTGTATACAAAAGCTTCATCCTTGGTATATTTGTTTTTAAGTCAACTACTTGTTTCTTTGATGATTTTCTAGTATAACCTAGAACCAAATCTGTGGTGTACTTGCTGTCTTGCTGCACTTTTCATATGCTCCTCTGATGGTGGTTTCATGAACACTAGTGAGAACCCCTTATTGCTCAGAAATGACACTGTGTTCCTTTGGGATCGTATGTACAATTTTTATGGGTCGATCACTCATTTGGAGGGTAACAGTGGTCTTGAATTATCCTCTATTGCGCACAATCTGATTGTGGGCTGAGTTGAAACTCTTTAGAAATGGGTTTGTAACCTATTACTGAGCATCAACAGCTCTTCTAAGGTCCCATAAGGTTTTGCCATTTGACTCTATGCTTCGGAGCTTCCAGCATAGCCAGCAGATATCAGGATACAAGTTAATGGATATCTGTGGCCAAGACTTCCTGTACCACACATCAGTGAGTACTTGAAGGCAGATAGATTTGAAAGAGCCAATGAAATGCTACAGTGTCACCAGATGGTGGCTTTGGGGTTCTGTGTAGGACAATGTCCCTCTTGCTCCCTGCACTCATCTGCATGCAACCACATTGTCAAATATGATCAGTCAAAACTACTTGGCCTATAAACAGATGCCAGAAAAACGGTATCCTTTACCTAGAGATACTGTATATTTATGTGCCGACATGTCAGAGAACAATCGCGTTGGGCTACAGTTGGTAATGCTGATTGGTTTTCAAGAAACATAAAACTAATTTTGTCACTGTGCCCCTGACAAAAACGAGTCAAATGTATTTCACACCTAGTTCCTTCCTTTTGTTTATGTTTGGCTTTTATATTGAAACAGGTTAGAAAATGTAAAGTTTCACCCATTTTTGCCTGTTTCAACACTCATTAGTTACTAGCGTGTCCAGATGGATAGTCAAATCAGTATTGATGTTGATGTGGAAATAAAACATCTGCAGAGATTTTCTCCCCATTTTCTCACAGCAGGTTTTTTATTTTCTCTCTCCACAGGACTTTGCTGGCACTGGGTTGCCGTGTAGTTCATGTTAATCCAAATGCTGAGGACTCCCTCAAAAAGATAAAATTGCCCAAGAAGTAAGTGGGCATGATTTTGTTGTTATTCAGTTGATATTCTGTGTTAGACATGAAGCTAGAAATAACTACTGAAATAGCTGTTACATGATGATAAAAACACCATTGTTAACCTCTAAATCTAGATGAAACTGTAAATCAAATCATTATCAGAACATACGAACAATAAAAAGTTATAAATGACATTTATTGTTAATATAAATTCTGTACTGCCATTAAGATTTCTATCAGGCAGTAAATGTGAGAAAAATCTGTCCTGGTGGGTTTATTCTCTATTACAGTACACCCATAATTGAAGGAGAAATATTTATTTATTTATTTATTCCTCTCTGTAGCTATATGATGTCCAATGGTTATAAACCATCCCCTCTGGACCTGGCTGACATAAAACTGACTCCAGGTCAGGAGCTGTTAGTGGACAAATTGGCAGAAAATGCACACAATGTGTGGGCTAAAGATCGCATCAAACAGGGATGGACCTACGGCATTCAGCAGGTATTCCTGAATACACTCTTAAAATAAACAAACATACTATAAAGCATATAAAATTGTTGTTTTTCATCTGTACTTGGGCTTCTTTTTTATTCATTATAAGCAAAGCTATTCTAAAGAAGAGCTGTAACAGACAAAATAGTAACTAAAAACTGACAGCTGCTTTCAGTAAACTCAAGTGGGTTTTTTTAGTTATTCTCTTTAATACTATGATGGGGGAATAATTATATCTGCAACTTATATAAGAACATCTTACTTCAAATAAAGCACTACAGCTCTGCTTAAGTGGCGGTAACGTGACTATGAGTCCCAGTGAGAGTAATGCTAATGGAAATGACAGTAATATAGATGAGGTGAAGAGCAGTAATAACCCAATGGTAATACACTATATGGTTAATTAACTTCTAAATGAATGAGACTGACAGCACAGTGATATAAAAAAAATACATGTTTACGACTGATCTGACTTGATTCAGTCTACAGCTGATTGGATAAACAAGAGATTTTTGGGAATGACCTCTCATTAGATTGGTGGCTCCATGTCTCTTTTCTGCTCAGGATCTGAAGAGTAAACGTAACCCTCGTTTGGTTCCTTATGTGTTGCTGGATGAGCGTACCAAGAAGTCTAACAGGGACAGCCTGCGGGAAGCTATCCGTACTCTGATTGGATATGGGTACAACATTGAGCCATCGGACCAAGAAGGCGGTGAGCTTCACCCGTGCAATTAAGGCCTATTAAAATGCACTGTAGTTCAAATTGCATAGTACATAATAATAAGACGCTGATTAGATTATATCCTGACTTAATTTTCCAGTCCAGATATGGGAATCTGCCTCCCACGCTCTTTCCATTTACAGTAAAAGAGAAAAGGGTGTAAAATGCTTGCATTTAACTGTACCCACTGGGTTTATTGCAATCTATACTTCCATGAAAGGCTTCTTTCTTTGTTGAGCGTTCTCTTACATCACTGTGCTTTTCCCTTTTACCCGGTAGGACAAGTGGTTGAACGGCTCAGCATCGATAAGATTCGTTTCTTCAGAGTAGAGAGGACATATGCTGTAAAAACAGGAAAATGGTACTTTGAATTTGAGGCCGTTACAGGAGGCGACATGAGAGTGGGCTGGGCCAGACCTGGATGTAAGCCAGATGTGGAACTTGGTACAGATGAGCTTGCATTTGTGTTTGATGGGTACAGGGTAAGCCATCAAGCAGACCTTTATCAGTCCAATTTATTGTACTCTTGTGCTGCTATGTTTTTACCAGTATGTGTTGTAAACAGGGCCACTGTCTGAACATGGGCAGCCGGTTGTTCGGGCGTTGCTGGCACGCTGGGGATGTAGTCGGCTGCATGATCAACATGGAGGACAAATCTATGATCTTCACTCTTAATGGCGAGATCCTCATTACGACCAAGGGCTCCGAACTCTGCTTCACTGACTTTGAAACTGAGGATGGTAAGAAAGAGCATGTGTAAATGTGGGTATAATGTGAGCGACTTCTACGAGCTTAAGGTCAGGGAATGTCAGACTGAAAGTGATTTAAGGAAGAGTTGTTAAGCATAAGCAGCCCTCTGCTCATCTTTTAATAAAGCCTTCACATGCAGAGTAGAGAGCTTTAATCTAGAATGCTTGGAAATGTAAGTCAAAACAAAACCCCCCTCATTTAATGTGACAGTTAAATATCACCTTTCTGCAAAAGCTGTATTAATTTTTCTCCCTTCCTTCCTGCTGTGTGTGTATAGTTTTATTCTTTCATACCTCTACACCTGTCATCTCTTCCTCACTTACTTCCAACGGCTGTACCTCAGGGTTCATTCCAGTGTGCAGTCTCGGGCTGGCTCAGGTGGGTCGCATGAATCTAGGGAAGGACGCTAGCACCTTTAAGTATTACACAATGTGCGGCCTGCAGGAGGGATTCGAACCCTTCGCTGTCAACATGAACCGAGAGGTCACGATGTGGTTCAGCAAGCGCCTGCCTACTTTTGTCAACGTGCCGAAGGACCACAACCACATCGCAGTAAGATGAGAGCAGCACATGTGCTGTTTATAAAAAACAGAATTCATTAGGAGATAGATTCAAAGATCTTCTTCGTGTTTGCAGGTAACCAGGATTGACGGCACTGTCGACAGCCCTCCATGCCTTAAAGTCACTCACAAGACATTCGGCACTCAGAACAGCAATGCTGACATGGTGTTTTGTCGTCTCAGCATGCCTGTAGAGTTCCACTCCTTCTTCAAGACCTGTCCCGTCTTAGACATGAACGGAGTACACGAGGAAGATATTCTTAAAGTTAAACACAGGTGCTTACCTTTGCAAAAAAAAAAAAAGGATTTTAAGCCACATACACACATACAGCTTGTTTGTGAATGTTTTAAGTACAAGTGATGCAGTTGAATCTTTATAATTTTATAATAAATACATAATTTTCCAATCCAAATTCTATATATTTGTTTGCTAGCTACTTCATCATCACATTTTTCATGTCTCTTCTAGATATCCATTGAGATCTGTGAGACATAGTGAGGAAAGTAGACGGGTGGACTACAGCAGCATCACCATGGTATTTACTAATCTTCTTTGTGATAGCACTTTGTATTTGCAACACCTGCATTCTTTGCTAACTTCTTTTTGTTTTGTTCCAGTACTACCACTCAGTAAGGATCTTTGCAGGTCAGGACCCAGCCTTCGTGTGGGTTGGATGGGTTACCCCAGATTACCATTACTATAGCAACAACTTTAACCTCAGCAAAAACCGAACAGTGACTGTAACCCTTGGAGACGAGCGTGGACGAGTCCACGAGAGGTGAAGTCCCCCTCCTCCGTTGAGCATTCACTTCACATACTTTAAATGTTCTGAGGCTCAGGTGGTGAAAATGTGTATATCTGCTGATAACTGACAGTGTGAGGAGGAGTAACTGCTACATGGTGTGGGGTGGTGATGTGATCAGCACTGCTCATGCCTCCAGTCGCAGCAACGTTGACCTGGAGATTGGCTGTCTCATAGACCTGGCAACTGGTCTGGTGACATTCACTATCAACGGCAAGGAGATTTCTACATCCTACCAGGTGCTGAATGCTGGCAAATATTATGTTTTTATTGGGATCTGCTTTAGCTTATGCAAAACATGACATAAAAAAACACAATTAAAAAAAATACAGACAAACCTTTTAAAGGCTGCTGTGTTGCTTTTAGTTAAGTCTTGATATATAAACTGGAATAAACAAAGCTAAATCTACTGTCTTTGTTCCTGAAATTAAAAAAATTGCAGCTACAAATGTATTTCCTTAATCAGCCTATGGGAAGACAAAAGGAAATTAAGTAGCCACTGCTAATCAGAAGAGACACAGGAGGGTTTTTACTACTTATACTGGATAAAAAAAATGCCTGAGGCTTGTAGAGACAAGCTCACCACGAGAGACCATCAGATGGGAATATATATGCACATAAGTAGTGTAAAATGTTTGTTTTATTAAAACAAAATGTGCGACAAGTAATGCCAGTCTTTGAACATGAAGGGAAAATTGTGTGCTTGTCTGATCACCAACCAAGAGAAATGCCAAATGCCATTGTTTATGATATATTATGCATGTGATAGTACCAATGGTAAAAATGTGTTTTAAACACTTCTAATTTCTTAAAATGTGACAAACCCCCTAGACACTGGACAGGCAAGATGCAAAGAGTCTTGATGCACTGAAATATTATTTGAAGTGTATAAATCATGATCAGGATGAGGACCGGAGGTAGTGACCACTGCCGTAGATGAAGTCAGTGTGGAAATGTGGTTGTATTGCTCTGAATATAATGTTTGGGTTTAAAGTGGCTTTTTTTTAAAACCTTGACATATCAGTGCCAGCAATTGAATTATTTTCGCACAAAATAGATTTCAGATGTTTTCAAAGGCTATGCACAGATTCTGCGAACTTCTTACTGGGAAATCAGTGCTTGTTCATCTGTTAACTCAGTCATTCGGCTGCTCACACTCTTAACCTTGTGTGAACCTCATTTTAATGTTTTGAATATTTTCCTAACAGAGCAGTGATGTCTGTATTGTTGATTTTGTTCACTTGCAATTTGCTTGCTCAGATGTACTTTTAGAGCTAAATCTATAAAGAAAAACCTTTCAAGTTGTATAATCTTCTTACGTTCTCCCTCACTGAAATTCTGTGAAGCCTCACTCAGCGCTGACTCATCCTGCCTGACTCAACTCTTGAATGGTCACACACACAACACACACACAGAGGCACACAAACACGTGCAATCATTAAGTAGTAGCAGTCTTTACGCATCTTTAAGCAGCTTTCTGGAAGTCATGCTTTCTTGCTCCTGTGCAAGTTTTTAATGTGTTTTCTGTTTCTCTGCTCTAGGTGGAACCAAACACAAAACTCTTTCCTGCTGTGTTTGTGCGACCTACAAGCCCTAACCTCTTTCAGTTTGAACTGGCTAAAATAAAGGTAGGCTCCTGTAGATTTTCCTTTAGGACATTGTTGCTGAGTAGTTTGAGATCTACACCTTTATAAAGACAGCGCTAGAGACAATTACAGATACAGTCTTGTGAAGGTTTCACAGCTTTACACCTTCTATCTGGGGCTAATATTGTAATGCTTATGTCTGCAAAAAATATTGAAAGCATCACCAAAAAGAAGGATACTTTCCAGAGTAAAATATGTGTATCTGTGCAAGAAAAAGCCACATAATCACAAATATGTATTTAGACTAATAAGAACTTAAAGAGTGTTTTCAAAGAGCTTAGGAGATTTCTTATTTCTTCTTTTGTTTGTCCTCTTCAGAATGCCATGCCTTTGTCTTCAGCCATCTTTAAGAGCGAGCATAAGAACCCGGTGCCCCAGTGTCCCCCCAGACTTTATGTCCAAACCATAAATGCAGTGCTGTGGAGCCGCATGCCCAATACCTTCCTCAAAGTAGAAACGGCTAGAGTTAATGAGAGGCAAGGCTGGGTGGTTCAGTGTGTGGAACCTTTGCAGATGTTGGCCGTACACATACCAGAGGAGAACAGGTTTGTTACTTTATGTGTTCATGAGATGTACTGGATTCATTTAGTGTGTTTTAGTTTATCTTAAAGGGATTATAGAGCACACAAGTTTATACATGTCTTGCACATGTGTCATACTTTAAAAGTCAAATGTTTTGTCCAAACTTGGAGTTACAAACTAGATGGAAGCTCCAAAAAGCTCCATGTAATTAAATCTTTTGCTTATCAGTTCTCATATTTCCATTTCATTAAATATTACTTGATTATTTACAACCCTCAGTACAACCAAAAGTGAATACCAGAGTGAATTTTGTGTAATGCATTGTTGTTCACAGATATCTGGACAGTTAGATGTATCCTGAAAATGCCTGATCTTTTTCTTTCAAAGGTGTGTGGACATCATGGAGCTGTCAGAGCAGGAGGACATGAAGAAGTTCCACTACCACACCTTAAAGCTTTACTGTGCCCTCTGCGCACTGGGAAACACTCGTGTAGCCCATGCCCTGTGCAGCCACATGGACCAGTCACAGCTCTTATACACCATTGATAACCAGTATCTGTCTGGCATGCTACGTGAGGGTTTCTACAACGTTCTGATCAGCATCCACCTGGAGACAGCTAAACAGGCTAGACTCATGATGAAAGATGAGTTTATCATTCCAGTTACAGCGGAGACTCGTTCCATCCGTCTCTTTTCCAATGCTTCTAAAAGGCACCTTCCACCAGGGGTGGGGCTTAGTACCTCTCTCAAGCCCCGTCTCAACTTTACCCCGCCCTGTTTCATCAGCACCAAACGAGAGCATTTGTTCACCCCCCAAATGCCACTGGATGCACTAAAGGAGAAAGCTATTTCAATGCTGACAGAGGCTGTTCAAGGCGGTGGGCCACACATTCGGGATCCTGTAGGAGGAGGTGTGGAGTACCAGTTTGTGCCAATCTTGAAGCTTATTAGCACTTTGCTGACTATGGGGGTTTTATGCAGTGAGGATGTTCAAAAGATTTTACTGCTCATTGACCCGAATGTGTTCAGGGAGGCACGAGAGGAGGGAGTCACAGGGGCAACAGATAAAGAGGGACTAACAGGTACGGAGGAGAAAGCGGTGGAAGCTGGAGAGGAGGAAGCAGCCAAAGAGGCAAAACAGCCAATGAAGGGACTGCTGGAGAAGAGGCTGCCAGAGCCTGTCAAACGACAGGTAATGAAAACACATGTATGCACACACAGAAGATTTAACATCATCCCAACTGTGTTAAACATTAATGTCCAGCAATTGAGGTAAATCACCAAAACATGAAAAATCAATGAACACTTACATGCACAAGTACCAGTTCACATCTAAAGAGTGACACAGCTGTGCTTTCAATCACATGCGCCATAACTGCTCCACTGTAATAGGCCAATTCAGAGGTCAGTCAAACATGAAATGGCTGTCTGGCATTGAACAAATGATCACTTGGGAAAAGATGTCTTTTTAACAAGTGGGATAATGTGAAGCCATAAGGCGTTTGAATGTTTTTTTAACAGTCTTGCTTGTAAGAGTTGTGTGTAGATATGCAGCAGGGATGCAATGGGTGCATGTGTCTGAACAAATGTTTCTCCTCCTCTTGTCTGCTCTACAGATGTGTGAGCTGCTTCACTATTTCTGCGACTGTGAGCTGAAGCACCGCATCGAGGCCATTGTCTCCTTTTCCGACAACTTTGTCTCCAAACTGCAGTACAACCAGAAGTTCCGCTACAACGAGCTCATGCTGGCCCTCAATATGTCTGCGGCTGTTACAGCGAAGAAGACTAAAGAGTTCAGATCACCGCCTCAAGAACAGGTGAAACAGGTGTTGGAAGGGATAGAAATGTGGTGAAGCTTGGGATGAACTACATACATGGGGTGGTGTTGGTATAATGAGCTTCAAATGTATTTATTTGGTATTTTCATTAGAATGGCAGCACTTCTTAGGATGGGCAGATAGGACTCTATTCACTCAGATGAATGATAGATTTAGCCATTTTAAAACACAGATTACACAACATCACAAAGAGGAAATAGTTGTTATGCTTCTGACCTTTGCTTGTTCATGCTAACAAAAAAGAGGAGGCATAATGTCACCTCAGTTAATGCATTCAAATAGCACTCAGGCATTAAGGAAGAAGGGGAGCGGCAACAACAACAATTTCTAAAGCAGTAGCAACTTTGATCGGACCCACTTGTCAGTTCGGCTTTGTGAATACCTTAGCATCCTCTGCTACATGCTAACACAGTCATATGGAAAAGGATATATTATCTACTGTGTGAGAATCTTTACTGCTGTCTTTCTCATCTCAGCTTTAAATGTGGGTGTATGTGTATGTATGTATCCCTGGTGGCTGTTTGTCTTTGCCCCATTCAGCCATCATAAAGGATTCCCACCATTCATCCCACATTCTGTTTTCCTTTTTTGCCATCAGGAAAATGGCCCCGAAGCATCAGCTGCAGGACCAGCAGGATGCTGAACAGTTTCTTTTCCCAAGCAGTGACATTTGTCAACTCACTGTGTCCCCTACCAGCACTACACTACCACACACACAGACTAATTACCTGTATCCTGGCACATTTGCACCTAAGGAGGGCATGCACATGGAACTGTCTGCATCCTTACTAAAGTTTTTTTTTTACTTTACTAATTATTACTATTTGATCCTTTAATGTGTTCTAATTTAATTTAGTTTCTCATCTAATATAAAGATACTTGAGAAATGACAATAAAAGCTATTCTGTTCTATTCTATTCTATTCTATTCTATTCTATTCTATTCTATTCACACACAGACACAGTGTGAAGAAGAGCAATTCAAAAATATGTGTGTTCATAGAGCCAGGGGTTGCATGTATGACACTCTTAAGTCATAATTCTATTTTCTTGGTAAAAAAAAAAAAAAAAAAAAAAGAAGAGTTTAATCAATGCACAGAGGACAATTTTATATACTGTTCATCCGAAAATAAAAAGTTGTGAACGCCTCCTATAGCTTTGATTATGACACACATATCCTGTGTCATTGTTTCAGTAGCTTCTACAATATCACAACATTTACTTCCCACCAGAGTTGCATTCATTTCAGTCGGACCGCTACGCATTTTCTTCTTCAGCACATTCCAAAGATTCTCCATGGAGTTCAATCCATGTGTGAAAATCATGTCTGGTGCTCCCTGAACCACGCTTTCTGGCATTGTCATGCCCTTGCATTCAGGGAGGAAAAACATCCACTGATAGAATAACCTGAGCCAGTTTTTTATAAAGTGTTGGACAGTTCTTAATTTTAGTAGTTTCAGCATCTCCTTAGCTACTTTTTTTCTTGACACATGCCTATAAGTTGACCCTTCTGAAACAAATTAACATCTTTTTCACAATCACAGGATGTGTCTTCAGACATGATTGTTCGAGAAATGAGAAGCTACTCACTACATCAGTTTTGGCTAAATAACTTGTTCCGAACTGAAACATAGTGATCCATGAAGTTCTTGCCAATTTGCTCATTTAAAGCCAGGTCATGACTTTTTTTGGAAGGGCCGTGTATTTCTGTTGTTTCAGACACATCATATGTGATATATGCTGTAACTAAGGTGCTTTGAAACAAGAACTTTAAAACATAATTTCTGCTGTAAAATCTGTGTGCTTTAAAGTGAATTCCTACTGTGGATAAGAGGGTTATTATATTGTTACAAATTGAGGGCTTTTAGCACCTTCCTTATCTGTGCATTGCTCCCTTGTAACATATCAGTTTCACACTTTTGTTCCTGTTATTCTGATTACACATCTGCAGTCTGATTTCAGTGATGCAGTTGCTGCATCATTAAAAACATTAATGAAAAAAGAATACACATGAATCTACAAAAAGTGACTACAAAGACCTGCAGGCTCTGCACCTCAAATTATGCATGTAACTGAATAAATGAAGGGAGAGGTTACATAACTTCTGTAATTTTTCTCATACATGGTTCATTTCACTTCCAACTGTTATACTTTATCTTGCTTTTCGAATCGTTGAATTGTGTAATTTTGGCTTTGTGGCTTGAGAGAATGAGAGCTGCTCATTGTTCCAAACGTTTCTGAAAGCGTTCCTTTTTGAGTGTCGAGCAAAGCTCCGAGGCAAATACACTCAGAGGGTGCACTCGGCTGCGCAGGCACACACACATTCATTACAGTGTCTCTTTAAGGTCACAGTTGGAGACGGAGTGCAACACTTCGCAGCTACTTTAATGGCATGTCATGTTGTCCTGTCTGGGAGGCATTTAAGATGTTTTTCTTTCTCTCTCTCTGGATATTTCTCTTCACAGTAAGGTTGCATCATGTTCAAATGTTATTAAAGTTGAGAACAGTTTAGTCGAGTAATTTGATAAACAATTCATAGTTTTTCATTCACAAGAAAATATATTTTCTTATTTCAGATCAACATGCTGCTGACCTTCAGTATGGGTGAGGACTGTCCGTGTCCCACAGACATCCAGGAGGAACTCTATGATTTCCACACCCAGCTGCAGCTCCACTGTGGTGAGATGCAGATCAAGCAAAATGTTTATGAGCTGCTTTATTGGTTTTGTAATGATAGAGGCATTATTGTTTTTACCATTGAGCAGTAACCTTATATTACTGTAATCAATTTTTGAATTTATCATTTGTCAATTTATCAACATTTTCCAACTTCAAAACATATTAGAATGAATAATTTTCAAATAATAGGCATTTGTGTCACAATGTGTGTTGCTTCATTTGATTAATACTTTCCAGTAAGACGCTTAAGTTAGTTAGCCTCATTATCTCAGGTGAAATGGGTCAAAACAAACAAATACCCTTTAAATAGATGCAAACAACTTACAGTAACTACGACAATAGTGGCAATTGTATTGTTTCTGATTAACTTACTAGACATTTCCAAATGTGTTTACAAGGAAGAAAGTAGCAAATCAAGAGACTTTTACCTGAGTTTAGTGGGTAGAGTTACATAAAATCAGAGTAAGGGGGGTTTGGCTACAGACGTCCAACCGATCTTTCTTACCTACTGAAACTTTGGAATAATTATCTGGGCTCCATCTCAGCGGTCAGGAAGGTGCATACTGGGTCAATAAGTCTGAGATGTATTTAAGTTTTAGGCCTTTTAAAGCTTTAAAGTGGAGTAATGGCTTGGCTTCTTTCCTCACCTGACTTAACTCCTATTGAGGACTGAGGGGAAAACAATACACCTCTTTAAACAGCATTTGGGAAAGCTGTTAATGCTGCTTTTGTGACAGTTGATCATAAAATGATCAAATTGGGTGGATAAATGTACTTTGGCACATACACTCCCATGAGCAAAAAACTTCTCCTTCCGGTTTGAGGTTCAGAAACATTTCTAATTAGTTAAAAGTATAAAATAATCATTTATTCGTGCAAAAAAGAAGTAAATATTAAACACAAGAAAAGAAAACAAATTTTCCATGCTTCGTTCTAAGCTGCTATTGTGCCAGCATCAGCAGGGTTCTGCTGCTGTTGCCATGAAATGCTTTTTTTCCTGTTTCTGAGTTTTTTTCCATCTCTCAGTGGAGGCTTTAAAGTTCAGCGTCTCTATGGTTGTTCTGACATCTTCATGTTTTAATAAATAATTGAACTGCCCCACCCTCCATGGTACCACTGAGCCAATAGCAGTCCCAGCTGTGTCGCATGGTGCCAACAGGCGACACAATAAACTTTCAGCTGACAAAATACTGGGAGGGATGCTGTACATCCTGTACTATGCATAATACCAAAACCTCTTTTGAACTAAGCTTCAGTGAGATGTTTTATTATTCTCCATGGATATAGTTTGCAAGTCTTCTTCTTGTGTTGTGCAGGAATCCCTATGGACGAAGATGAAGATGAGCAAGATACATCTATTAAAGGTCGTCTGTTATTGCTGGTGAACAAGATCAAAAGTCAGTCTCACAAAGCAGAGGAGCCCACAGAGAAGGAGCAAGCTGCACCATGTGAGGAAGTAACATTTAAATTATCACTGAAGCTGTGTGCTTACAAACACCTGTTTACACACAGCTGGGAAGAATGTATTTGTAATTGGTCTGTTGATGTGGATTCAAATTAGATATCCACTCTATTATGCCACTGTTACCATAGCAACATTTTAGAAAGAGCTAAGTCCTTGGGGATCACAAATTTCTTATTCTGTGCCTTTTCTTTGCCCTACAAATGTCCATAAACAAAGAAATGCTCAAAATGCTCTTCATGGCTTATACACAAGAATTAAATGCACCACAGCACTAATGTATTTACTCCCCTGCACATTCGGCTAGTTCATGCCCTTGTTCACCTCTTTTTGTACAAGCTCTCTTGCTGTGCTCCTGGCACAAAGAACGGGGAGAATTAACATGAGTCGCTCCTGTATTGCATTTCTAGCCCCTTCGGCCTTACCTGCATGTCTGCCCAGTGGCTGTCATATGGACTGAGTCACTGTGTAGTAGTCATTTCCATTCCAATTTCTTTTCAATTTCATTATGGTAATACAGAGCCTGGTGGAGGAGAGGTTGCAGAGTGAAGTGTATCTTCTGTCAGCAGCTCCGGGAAGGGAGAGGGGAAAATTGAGGGGGGAAATAAAAATAAAAATAAAAACACACTGGTGATGAAGCCAAATCCTTCACCTGATTAAGTCCCCTGACATGTGTGTGGATGAGAAAATCCACACAAGGATGATACACAGTCAAATAAAAGCCATCCCAGTCAGTTTGTTGTCTCAAGTACCACTTATGTTAGCGATCTTCAAATTATTGATTTTTTCTAAGTACCAAAAATGTGCTTTGCTTTGTCTTGCTTATTCACCCTTTTTTGTTGATGCAGTAGAAAGCAGTACGAGTTTTTTTTTTATTTGTACATTTAAAATATCCCTGCAGCAAAAAGAAGAAAAAAAAAGCATATGCAACTGCCTTTGATTATATTGACTATGTGATATGAAATAGTGGATTTTATTACTCCTGAAAACCCTTTTTAGATTCAGCCAGAAATCGTAAGAATAAATTTAGGGCTTAAACCTGTGTTGCTGACTAGAGGGAATGAAAGGCAATCTCTCCACAGGGATTTGGTGTGACCCTGACAAGGCAGCTTATAGACCACTGCACATATCTCAAGGAGAAAAGTTGGATGAAAATAGAGTATCTTTCCTGAAACGAATGCTTTTTAAGTTATGGTGAAATGGCTGATGGACGGCACCGGAGGCTCAGGAGCATCACATACTTCTATAAAAACTCAAGTGATCAGAGAGGAAATGAGGGACGTTAAATGATGAAAATCTGTTGAAAGTGTTTTCATTTGAGTAATTTTCTAATTGTATTTGTATTTTGTGTAAAGCATGAATTGGAGGCTGTGTGTACCGTTTTCTGTCAACATCTTTAGCACAGGATATATGATTTATTATCAACCAGTGTTTTAAAGCTACTCCTCAGAGTCCTTAGCCACTTATTTAAAGCTGTATATCTCAAAAGAAACACACAACGGATTTTTGCAATAAACACTGAATGATTTATTATTGTCCTCTCTTTTCTCTACTCAAAAGACCCATTAAGAACTGCTGGATTTTTTGAGTGAGAAAGTGTTTATTTCTGCATTGAGACACCCATCAAATGACAGCAGAGGTTGTGGGTATTTATTGGCTCTGGCCCTGATCTGCATTGATAGGAACACAACATCCGAGTTCACTGACTGTGCTGCTACTAAGGCAACAAAAGTGGGCATGGAGCTCAATTTTTTAATTAATTTATATATCTCTTTTATTTAATATGAAGCTTATGAAATTGAAAATAACACCTTGCACTGCAGGTTTGATGTAAACTGGAAGAAAGCTGGCTGCTCATTCTCAGTCCTACTAAAGGCTGACGTGTGGTCAAGACAAAAATGAGAAATTAGTGTAATTGTATTTAAGTCATGATTATAGGAGATTGTGGTCCAAAATAGCTTACAGGATACAGTGTATCACCATCATCAGGCTTTATAACAATATATTTTTTTTAGCAATTTATAATATTTAGGCTGATAATTAATAATAATGGTAGAAATGGCTGCACTTATTATAAATATGTGCAAACAGGCACACATTTACTTCTCAGTTACTTAAATGCAAATAGATATCACCATCCCCTCCTCCTCCTCTTCTTTTGTGGATGCAATCTTGTTGAAAGCTCGTTCAAATATGCTTCTGTTGGTGTAAAAACAACATATAGTACAGGGCTATGCAATATGGATCGCACTGCAGGTTTTCAATGTGTCCCTGCTCCAACACACCTGATTAAAATTAATGGATCCAACAGCCTATTAAGTTCTGCACAATGATTTGAGTTCTACACATTAATCTGAGTCAGTTGTGTTGGAGCAGGGGTACACTGAAAACCTACAGGACTCCATGGGGCAGAATTGAGTAGCATAACATGATGAAATGGGTTGCCTCTGAATGTCCATATGTTATTTGTTTTAGGAATATTCTAATAAGTCACTTTGATCAACTGAGATTAAATCCAAGCAAAATAAATGTACAAATTTCACAGCAATTCATACAATAATTATTGAGCTATTTCAGTCTGACCTTGAGGACTAACATATGGACTGATCATCCAATTAAAATGATTAAAAAATACTAATTCAGCTCAGTTCTGTTTTGAAAGGCATATAAAACACAAGTAGATAGTTCTGGTTGTGAAAAGTGGGTCTATGAGGAGGAAGTAGGATGCAGTGAGGATAATGAATAACATGTTCTGAGCTGTGACTCCAGCCATAACTTCTCTTCCCCATCACATCATCTCACTACCAGAGACCCTGAAGATAAAGGCGTCGCCGCTGTCGTAGCATTATTTAATAAAAATGAAATAAAAGGAGAGAAAAAGTTATTTTCCTCCTCTGATGAATGGCTCATCTTGCTGAAGCATTTAATGGTTAGACATGATAAGTTGACTTGAAGAAGTCTGTGTGTGCATCACAGAGAGCATTAGAGTTTGTGTGAGCTCTTACACTATGAAAGATGTTGGCTTTCATCATTGTAACTCTTGACCAGCCAAATGTGTTGGAAAAGGTGCATTTGAGGCTACAACAAATGAAGAGAAAATGAGTGAGTGTGTTTTAAAGTGTAACATGTGAGTCAGGTGTTGTGAAGCATGTGGGCTGGGGGGATGAAATGTCACTTCTGATTGGGAACAGATATATTCTCCTGGTATTTTTCTTATTTTTTTACTTATATTTTTGACATCTGCACACCTCTCGGCAGAAGGATCCCTTACTGCTGTCATTCTGCAGTAATTCCCGTCTTTCTCCTGTTTTGTGTTTACACCCCAAGAACGTACCTACCCCACACGATTTACTGATTCAGTTTTAATGAAGCCATAAGGGTAGCCCAGGTATAAGCTATCCAAACAAATTTCTCTTTTAACCACAGGAGCAGAACACAGTTTTCTTCTTTTGGCCTGAGTAGTAGAAGGAAGGAAGGTTAAAGCTTATTTTACACTTGAGTCTAACAGAACATCATTCCCCTCTTGTTTTGGCATCTTTAATTTAAAAGAATCTCTTTGATTAGGACAAGATGTCCTTTGGTAAGAAATCTGCCTATAATATAAAAATTCTGTTGAGTAACTAAATGCCCTTCATTGTACATGTAATGAGTTGCAATCTACATGCAACTTCTTCAGCTAGATGCCATATTCTCTATAGGCTTCATCCAGCTATGCATGAGCCAGCAGCTGTGATGCTATAGAGGCACATTAATGAAAATGACATGGGGAACTTGCACATGCATTGTGAATGCTGAAAAATATATCCTCATGCTGCCATCCAGAAAATTTTTTAGTAAAGTTTTTTTTTTTTTTAATTATTTCAAGAAAACATAGCCAAGCCACATTCTGCAGACTTTACAGCTACAAGGCTCCAGGCTCAGAGTCCAGATGCTAAGCTGTAGTCCTGCCTGCAGTCCACACCTGTCACCCACTCACCCACTGAATATATTTAATTACATCATAAAATACAACAAAACAAGCCCCTTTGCTGTTGTGTTGTTGAAAACATTTATCCAGCAAGAATTGCGGAGAAAACATTTAGTTTCCACATCTGCAACAAATATTCTCCTTAAATGCTTACAAGATATGGATTAAAAGTCATTGCATACTGTTTTTATTGGGTTTGTCATGTTAGTAAGGTATGTTTGTTCCATTTAGAATATGATTTTAAAAGAAGAAAGAGTGCTTTTACTAATTATTTTATTGCTGAAATTCCTGTTCCACTGATAAAAAGGCGTCTGAGTAATTATTATTTCACCCTCTCTTCAGCCAATCTGAAGGAGCTCATCTCCCAGACTATGGTCAGCTGGGCCCAGGAGTGCCACATCCAGGACTCAGAGCTTGTTCGAAAGATGTTCAGCCTGCTGAGGAGGCAGTATGACAGCATTGGGGAGTTGCTTCGAGCCATGAGGAAGACTTATACCATCAGTGCTGTCTCAGTGCAGGACACCATAAACCTCCTGGCCTCTCTTGGTCAGATCAGATCTCTGTTGTCTGTTCGTATGGGAAAAGAAGAAGAGAAGCTAATGATAGATGGACTGGGGTAAGTTGCAAGACGAGTGACCAGTTTCTCTTAATTCTACAAAAACTTAGATTAGAAAACAGTTTCTGGTGAAAAATTTAAAATTTTGTCTAATAATTTGCTGCCAATGCTTATGAACGAACATATCTAGTCTTTTTATTTGATTTTTATTTACCTATTTACTTTCCAGTGACATCATGAACAACAAAGTTTTCTACCAGCACCCGAACCTGATGAGAATATTGGGCATGCACGAGACTGTCATGCAGGTCATGGTCAACGTTCTTGGAGGAGACAAGTCCCAGGTTTTAAAACTTCAACTCCTTAGTTTATCTGTTATATGAGTCAATTAAAAAGGCATCATAGACAAAAGATTTAGTATGTTATCCTTTGTGTGTGAAGTATGGTTGAAAGGGTAAGTGTGTGTTAATGATGATGCTGTGACAGCAGGAGCGTTGCTAGACTAGAGCTCTACTAGGGCACAGGTCCCCCCCATTACTCAGATCACATTTTTAATTATAACCTGCTATTTTCGTAAAATGGGCAACTGCCTTTTTTTCATCTTCTTCCCTTCTAAAAAAACAAATTGTATTGAAGAACTTTATTGTCCCACCAAGGTAGGAAATTTGATTTTGGTGTCACTAATAACAATAAAAACATAAAAGTCAGTAAATAATAATATAAATAATAATAATATGGTTGCAATAGACTTTGTGTGTGTTGTCTGCTTAATGTGAAAGATACAAATGTAAATTTATAAGCTAATTAAACCAATAACCTAATATGAATTCAAGTTAGAAATCTTGAATATCAGATTATTTTGGTAAAAGCAGTCAGATAATTTAATTATTTTCTTTCTTACATGAATTTGGAGTTTTCTCTTAGAAAAAAAACAACTAACAAAGTTCAAATAGTAAGACTATTCATATTTATTTATATTTGGAGAAAAAAATCATTATTAGGGATTTTGGAAATGTGTTCAAACAAAAATGTTTTTTAAAAAATGATGTTGGGATTTATTCTCCAGTCCACTGGGTCATGTTTTGTATTGAACCTGCTGTCTGACTATGAACTTCTTTTACACTATATCTTATAACGTGCAGGCTGAACACTTTTCTAGTGGGTGGTACTACCAAAAAACTTTATTTTCTATGAGTTGATAAATTGAATTTGGTACCTAACTTATTATTATTATTATTAAATTCCCCTCTTTCAACATAATATAATTATCATAAGACATTCAATCTGACTCATATGCACCCACAGTAGGTCATAATAATTAGATGATGCCTTATTCATTGTTCGCTATGGCCTTAATGCTGTAACATTAACTGCTTTAACTGTGACTTCTCAGAGTCAAATGATTATCTATAATAACTTTGATGAATTTCTGATTAATCTGTGTTGTCCCTGAATAAATCTTAACATGCTGTTGATATCAGCTCACACTGTGTTAGTCCAGGTGTGCTGCTCAAAAAAAAAAGAAAAAAAAAAGAAGCTTTTCCCTTTATTTTCTCTCCCTCTCCTTTCTTTTTTTTTTTTTTTTCAGACATAGACATCATACTTATATCTGCAAATAACTAGAGTGTGCACATCTGTTTTATTTCTGTAAATATTTTATACCTTAGATCTTTCATTTATTATTTATTTCTATACTGCTCTCTTTGCACTGACACTGGGGATGGCTTAATCTCGTTGTACATGTGTATAATGACAATAAAAGGCATTCTATTCTATTCTATTCTATTCTATTCTTATCTGTTTTGGTAGCTTGATTTTCCTTCTTTGGGAAAAGACATAACTTTTCCCCTGCTTCCTGTGGCTGCCCATCACAGGCTACCGGCAGGACTCATAACTCAGTTGAAACAGTCAGTGTGGATTGTTTATAGGGGTCAGAGAAGCTTCAGAGAACATACACAATTATTGTAAAAGGTGAATTTAGAGCAAACTGAAGGTTATATTCCCCTAAAACCTCATTATTTGAATGTGCATATTAGTCTGTAATAACTGTCTTCTGTCCTTGTTACTGTTATACCATCTTATCCCGTACTACTGGATGGTTAACTCCTGAGTTTTTACGGGGCATGTGCCTGGTATAAGAAGTCTGGTAGTTATGATGTGGTCTATGTGTGACTGAATCTTCAGAGAAGGACAAATAGGGCACAATGTGGCTTGGTGACTGACAATGTGTAAAAAATGTCAGGCTTTCTACACATTAACAAGGCATGAAGGCATGTGCGGGAATTCAAAAGAACTCGCCTGAAGTACCCTGGAGGAAAATAGCAACTCTCCAAATCCACTCCTTATCACATGTCAGCTTTCTGAGTGACAGTTTGTGAGCAGTAACTAGACAGGTTTTGGATTCTGTTGCATGCAAGTCTACTATAATAAAACCACAACAATGATCCCTGAAAAATACATCAACACTGAAACACAGTGTCAGCTTTTGGAACTTATTCTGTATGTTCCACCCAACAGGAAATTGCTTTCCCTAAGATGGTGGCCAGCTGTTGTCGTTTCCTCTGCTACTTCTGTCGGATCAGTCGCCAGAACCAGAAAGCCATGTTCGACCACCTCAGCTACCTGCTGGAGAACAGTAGCGTGGGCCTTGGTGTGTACAACTCTCTTTGTTTGGGCATTAGTTGACGGTAAGGTTTATGACGGTGTAATGTAAATAAATTTAACAATAAAATAAAAATAAGGCCAAATATGACCAAACTATCCAGAGCAAACCAGTGACACTAACCTCAAACAAGTGTTGCCAGATGAGCTGCTGGTTAGATTTTAAAGAGAGGAAACACCACCTCCTGCTGTTTGTTGAACATTGTGTTTAAATGTGGACAGAGAGCAGTAGTTAGCTGCTGATCCTGTTTATGTGCTTTGTGTTGTAGCTTCTCCAGCTATGAGGGGATCCACTCCTCTAGATGTAGCTGCTTCCTCTGTGATGGACAACAACGGTTTGGCTCTGGCACTGGAAGAACCTGATCTGGACAAGGTAGGTCCTTTTCTTAAAAAGTCTGCTTGATTCATAGGGGAAGTCAGATAAAGGTATGAGATCAAAACCACAGTATGGATGAAATTAATGTAATGTAATGTTTGTATAGGTGGTCACCTACCTGGCTGGCTGTGGCCTTCAAAGCTGTCCAATGCTTTTGGCTAAAGGCTATCCAGACATCGGCTGGAACCCTATAGAAGGAGAACGATATCTGTCCTTCTTGCGCTTTGCTGTTTTTGTTAACGGTATGCTTACAGTTATGCTCCGGCCTCTCTATCTCCTGTTTTTATATGTAAACATGCTAAAAATCCTGTAAAGTCTTATTGAAAGTAGGCATTAATATGTTTTTATTTTCCATGTCAGGAGAGAGTGTTGAAGAAAACTCCAGCGTTGTGGTCAAGCTCCTCATTCGTCGTCCTGAGTGTTTCGGACCTGCCCTGAGAGGTGAAGGCGGGAACGGCTTGCTAGCAGCTATGAAAGAAGCTATTAAGATATCTGAGACGCCTGCTTTGGACCTGCCGGGCTCCGTGCAGGGAGTCAGCTCTGATGTGTGAGCCATAAAAATCAAGCCAGTCTTCTATAATGAGTGTCACCACATGTTTATCTTCTTTATTTACATCTTTGCTGTGGTTCCCTTTAAAAATCTTCATCCTTTTGCTTTTTTTCTCTGGTAGGTCTGCTGATGGTGATGATGAGGAGGAAGTGGTCCACATGGGCAATGCCATCATGTCATTCTACTCTGCACTTATTGACCTGTTGGGACGCTGTGCCCCTGAGATGCATGTAAGTTTGTTTGTACCTATTGCATTTTTTTTTCTTATCATGGATTATTTTCTTTTTTATGATCACATTTCTTTTCCTTTCTTCAGCTCATCAACAAAGGGAAAGGTGAAGCTCTGCGTATCCGTGCCATCCTGCGCTCTCTGGTTCCTACTGAGGACCTTGTAGGAATTATCAGCATACCACTCAAAATGCCTGTTGTTAACAAAGGTATTAGTGAGGATGTTTGCCCTTTCTATATCAGATAATTCATCCCTGCTTTTTAGCATGCGACATCTGGATGTCAGTTACAATAGTTAGAAAATTGTACACATCCCTTGCAAAGTGGAAAATTATTGATTTCACTTCTCTCTTCGTGCCTTTTTAATCAGCACAACCCTTTACCATTCACTCCCATGACTGAGTTAGCCAGATTATTTCTATAGCGAGCTGTCCTGCACTATTGATTGATCTACATATGCATGGCAAGGCTTGGCTCTTAAATTTGCTGCTGTGAGCACCACCACGCATGCTTTGTCAGCAGGCCAAGAATGAAGACAGTGAGTGGAGGCTCCAGCACCAGAAAACTGCTGCATGCAGCTTAATGAATACACATGACTGTCCTAATCAGAAAGGACTTGCCATTATGTACTGTACACTTCTCCCTTGGTATTTTACTACTTCACAACCTGTGTGGATTGCACTGTTCAAATGTTTTGCCTTTCTGTGTCTGTTTCGATTTCTCCCAGATGGATCAGTAACTGAGCCGGATATGTCAGCGAGCTTCTGTCCGGACCACAAAGCTCCCATGGTGCTGTTTTTAGACCGAGTGTATGGTATTGAGGATCAAAGCTTTCTGCTTCACCTGCTAGAAGTGGGCTTCCTCCCTGACCTGAGGGCTGCTACTTCTTTGGATACGGTTGGTAGAGCTGACCATAGTGTTGCAAAGAGGCAGTAAATTTAGTCAAAGAGTTTCAGAAGCACTAATATTTGGGAGTATTTCATGCTAATGAACTTCTCATTAATCTGTGGTTTGGGTGTAATATTATTAGCTTGTACTTACCAAAGTTTTTGTAGTTTTGGGATGTAGGGGATGCACAAAAATGATAGTCTGCTCGACTTTAAGCACTCAAATCCAAATGGCACTGATTTTAACTTACAGCATATAGGTTAGGATCATTGGCTTGTCTTTGTTATCTCCCTAAAGCCCTGAAAACAGCTAACATGCACCTCTAATGGTGTACTGTGGTGTCTGTCTGGCCTCAGGATGTTGTGCTCATTGTGCCTGCTATGGCATATCTGACAGATGCTTGATTAGATTGGGATCTTGAGATTTTGGGAACTGTTTAAACACTTGGGAATGTGTTGTGTTCTTGGAGCCATTCCTGAGCATTTTGTGCAGTGTAGCAAAGCAGATTATCCTGCTGGGGGAAGCCACTGCTGTTAGGGAGTGCCTGTAACAGGGTTTTAGGTGGTGGAATGAATCCCAGAGCCCAGCAGAACATTGCATTATCGAGAAATGGCCGTTCACTTCAACTGCCAGTAGTTTTAACATGGTGGCCAATGGGTGTAATTTGTCATAATGTTAATTCAAAGCACAAAACCACACGGTGGGTGAAATGTTTTATCAGCCTCTGGCTATGTTTTGGGGTCAGTTATTCTGAGAGCTTGAGCATGTTTGTGAGTTTAAATTCTGGATTTGAACTTGACAGCAAAGGCGTTATAAGAAAAGGCCTAGACAAATCATATGGCTAATTTTGGCTGATATCTCTTCTGGTCAACTGTGTTAATATGGAAACACATTAAAATATCACTCAACCAGCAGCTATAATTTCTTCCATCAAGCTATATGCAGTCCTGATTACACTGATAAAAACTTCTTTGTGTACAAATTGATCCACTGGTGTACTGGTCTTCTGTTTGTTGCAGTTCTCCTTTAACTTGAACAAAAAGCACATAAATATGAATAACTATTGAATGATCTGTAATCTTTTCTCTCTGCAGGAGGGTCTGTGCACCACTGAGACAGCCCTAGCCATGAATCGTTACATCGGTTCAGCCATGCTGCCTCTCCTCACCCGCTGCGCGCCTCTCTTTGCTGGCACAGAGCACTATGCCACCCTCATGGACTCCACTCTGCACACCATCTACCGCCTGTCCAAGGGCCGTTCACTGACAAAGGCGCAGAGGGATGCCATAGAGGAGTGCTTGCTATCTGTCTGCAAGTAAGGAGCAAAAGAAACATTTCCAGCCAGTTATTAAACTTAATTATCTGTATCTCATCTAGCAGGAATGGCAAAGAGTGACACATTTTATCAGCTTTCTAGGAAAATCCACATATAACTCAGACAGATTTCCCCAAATATCATTTTAAGTCAGTGTGACAAACGTGGTCAGAGTGTGAGGATCATCAGGGCAGCAGTAATCTTATCTCCTTTTACCTTTTTCTTCAGGCACCTTCGTCCCTCCATGCTGCAGCAGCTCCTGCGACGCCTTGTCTTTGATGTGCCCTTGCTCACTGAATACTGCAAAATGCCTCTAAGGGTTGGCAAAAATTTCATCTTACATTTATTTATTTAATTTTTTTCATCTTTTATTCTACATCTTATGTGGTCCTTCTTGCCCTAGTTTAAGGTTCTTGCTTGCTCTTTTAACTGCTTAGCTTTCCTTTTTTCCCTTGACCCTTTCACCTAACCTCTTATTTTTTGTGGTCGCTACATTTTCACTGTCTGTTCCCTCAGTTTATTAGACTGTTAGCTTGCTACAAAGAGCCTATTTCCACCCAGCTCTTGTGAAGGTGCACCTTTAATGTAATATAACATGTTCTTCAACTCTTGCCTTCACACACACACGCTCAGAGGTGCATGGTGGTAACACTCGTGTGGTGTTAATAATCTGGTGTGCAAGAAGCTGGTAGCTAGAGGAGAGAAAACAAACAAAGTATTGGACTGTGTGATTACAAGCCTGTTGGCTCCAGTGCTCCACTCCGTCTGTCAGGTCTCACGGGAGAAATACTGGAGATGTAATAGATTGTGACTGGCCTGTGGAATTTTTAATGTGTTCTTTTGTCTTTTACTTTCATGTACTGATTTGTGTTTCATTGTGCCAAGAGAGAAGTCATTCCCTTTCAGCAACTGCCTACTGTACAAGCATTTTTTGTGCAACCTGTTGGCAGCATGCATGCACATTGCCTTCTTTACTAAATCTTCTACATCTATCATTATAAGTTCTACACTTTCCCTTCTCTGTGTCCTCCAGCTACTAACCAACCATTATGAGCAGAACTGGAAGTTCTACTGCCTCCCATCAGGCTGGGGCAGCTTTGGTACAGCATCAGAGGATGAACTGCTACTCACCAAGACAATCTTCTGGGGAGTGTTTGACTCTCTGTCCCAGAGGGTAAGATGCCGTTATTGCTGTTTTGTCACAACTTCATTTTGACCTTGTAATTTTTATTTACATTAGTTTTACAAATACTGGGCATCTAATTTTTTTTTAATGACTTCTTTCTAAGAATGTGTGACCACAACTGCTCTGCAGAAGTGATAATTCAGTAAAAGTGGCAGAACTCACCACTTTTATTTGTCTTGGTTAACATGTCTGCATGCAGGGGGGCTCTTCTTGTCACAATAAGTCTTCTAATACCTTATTAACGATGCAGAAAGCTGGACTCAGCACATCCCTCTGAACGCCCGTCATGAACGCAAGTTATGCAAAGGACCGGTCTGAAAACATCAATAATTGGAAAGTCGTCATTGATCCAAAGCCCTTAGCTGGCTGGTTCCGCTGGTTCCTCAGCATTTAGAATAATTTCTCATTTACGTCTGTTCCTCTGGTCCTGGCACTAACTGGAGAGATTTTTACAGCTTAATTTAGATTCAGCCTAAATTAACGACAAAGCAAATTACTTCTATTTGTTAAGTTAGGACAGTTTGAAAACATTTCTGGAGGTACATTTTTCTTGCAATTCTAACTTTCTTGCTCTTCCCATGCAGAAGTATGACCCAGAGCTATTCAAGATGGCCATGCCTTGTCTCAGTGCCATAGCTGGAGCTTTGCCACCAGACTACGTGGATGCCTCTATTAGCACCACGGTGGAAAAGCCCGTTTCTGTAGATGCTCAAGGAAACTTTGACCCTAAACCCATCAATACAGCTAAGTAAGCCATCTTTGTGCCAGAATCAATGAGAATTTGCATCAGCCTGGTTAAATATATTGAATTTATGACATATATATGACTCTACTAACATGCATTGGCACATGCTTGCAGAGTAATTGTCACACTACTTTTTTTTCTCCTAGCATTGCTCTTCCAGAGAAACTTGAGCATTTTGCCAACAAATATGCTGAACATTGCCATGAGAAATGGTGTGCGGAGAAGGTAAGGTCAAACATAAGAGCATCCTCCAGGTGTGCAATGTGTATTAAATGGTGCAGTATTGGACATAGAGTAAGACATAAGTGTTGTAAGAAAATAATAGGGCACTTGATGCCCTAAAATATAGAATATAAAATATTGGCCATGGCGTGAGCTGAAAAGCATTTCAGCCAAATCAGATTTCCACAGTACTGTACTGCTTTAGTAATGCCTTCTTTATGTTATAACCAAAGGTCAAACCTGTTTCTGTTGAAGGCCCTCGCTCTCTGTTGTACCAGCTGCTTAGACTGCATTGTTTTATCGATCAAAAACAATAAAAAGAGCTTAGAACAACAAGAACTGGACATCATAACTCCTTAACTAGAAGTCTGTTCTTTCAATCAGAAGGGGACTTTAAACATATTAGATTGTTTTTCTCCTTATGCATACCTCTCTGCTTGTGTTTCAGTTGCTGCTTGGGTGGAAATATGGGGACAGCGTGGATGAGAAGGCAAAGACTCACCCTCAGCTTAGGACCTACAAAGCCCTGACAGAGAAGGTAATGTAGAATACAGCACACTGGTGGTATATACCAACGATTAATGCCTCTCAGTCTATTCTTTGTTCTCAATTTCTGACACCGTGCTCCAGGAGAAAGAGATTTACAGATGGCCAATTAGGGAGTCTCTGAAGAGCATGCTAGCGATGGGCTGGAGCATCGACAGGACAAAGGATGGAGAAAGCATGTCTCAACAAAGGGAGAATGAGAAAATGAGAAAAATATCTCAGGCTTCTCAGGTACAATTCAAACATTGAAGGTTTTTGTCTGAAGTAGATAAAAACACAAAAGACTCCTAAGTCATTACACCCAACCTATAGATATGTGTTGGAAAAGTTGGCTGAGTATTAGCATCCAGTAAATAAAGGTCATAAAATCAAGTCTTTGTCTCCAGCATGGTGATGCACAGTGATTCACTTAGCATCCAGTGTGCACATTTTTATCTTTCAGTGAAGGAAATTTTTTTTTTAAGACTTAGAGGTTTTTACATGTACCATTAAATACAGTAGCATGTGAAAAATTGGATTGTAATTATTCATTTACAAAGGTGAAACTGTTTTAATGTTATTGTGATAAAAACAAGTAATTTTTCTTAAAAGCAGATGATAAACATTTAAAATACACACCAGTCTGTCAAATATGTCTGGCTAATATTCAGTAGGTCCTCCACATGCCACCATAAGAGCTATCATCAGTCAGGGCATGGACAAAGGGTGTCCTCAAAAATAGTCCCTAATGTGACATTAATAACTGATCCTTTGGGCCATGTGGGTTGTGGGGTAATGTCCTTGTGAACTGGGATTGTTTTCTACATCATTCAATACCATCAGACTGATATCCCAGAGCTGCTATGATTAGGGAATGTACTGTTGCTATGTGTAGGGGATTGTGATTGGACAGCAACAGCCTTTAGTTGGCTTGTGTCAAAGTAACATTTATATAAATGTCAGGATGCAGGTTTTCCCAGCAGATCATTGCACTGTAACAAAAGTTTAGTTAGTTTTAGTAATTTGTTTCTTTATACAGGTCAAAAGTGATTTTATTGCTATGAAAAATAGAAAATCTTAAGGCACAGAGAAACCCATGAATAACACTGTTAAAGTACTATAACACTGAAATTGTTAGTTTATGCATCAGTTAACATCCCAATGTAACTCAGTGTTAACCTACATCAATTTCCAGGCCAATGGCTTCAATCCGAGCCCGATAGACACAAGCAACGTGGTTCTATCCAGAGAGGTGCAGGTGAGTGACTTCATGTTTGTTTTGTTGTAAGTTTTTTCTTTTTTATATCAAAGGACCTGATTATGAGTGCGAGATCAAAGGCAGCACTTCCTGAATGTGAATGAGTAAAGTGGGCGGGATGTCCTCCTTGATGAGTTTGTTCTTTTTGTCTTTGGTCCAAGGGGATGGTGGAGGTGGTGGCTGAGAATCACCATAACATCTGGGCCAAGAAGAAAAAAAGTGACCTCGGCAGCAGAGGTGAATCACTAATGAAGTCAATCAGGAATGCATACTGCACAAAGACAGCTGCAAAACAGAATAGAGACATTTTGTATGCATATGTGCAGGTGGATTTAAAATGCTGTATGATTGTTGTGCTTAAATGTGATTAAGAGTGTATTGCTGGTCCCGACTAAATAGGTTCGTCTGAGAGAGTCTGCCACTCCATCTGCCCTCACATAGACACTCCGCAGTAAGATGTCTGAACGCAAAGTTGTTTATGGTTTCAGGTGGAGGAACACATCCACTGTTGGTACCCTACGACACATTGACAGCTAAAGAGAAGGCCCGAGATCGAGAGAAGGCTCAGGACCTTTTTCGGTTCTTACAAACGAACGGTTATAGCATCACAAGGTCAATATGCAGAGAGTATGTCGCTGATGTTATGTTAAAGTCTTTATAGTACTTCATAACCATCAGTGGTTGGGGGAGTAATTTATTCAATTTTATGAGAAGAGAATATAGTGCTATTGGAAAATTAATTATAGATATGTTCTATTGTTGCAGAGGTCTAAAAGACTTGGAGCAGGATGCTTCCTCCATGGAGAAAAGGTTTGCCTATAAATTCCTCAAGAAGCTGCTCAAGTATGTTGACTCAGCCCAGGAGTTCATTGCCCATTTAGGTATAATTATATAACAAAAAATTAAAAGCTATTTGCAGTGATCTTGCTACTTATTAATAAACATTTTTCCCCTATATAGAGGCCATGGCTGCCAGTGGGAAAATAGACAGGTCACCTCATGAACAAGAAATTAAGTTTTTTGCCAAAGTAAGGAAGTGGTACAAATACTGCAGCTGAGCGTTATTGGATTATTTGTTCAATATTTTACTCCATTAACCTGATCTGGTCTTGTGATCATTGTTGCTCTCCTTCAGGTTCTTCTCCCACTCATCGACCAGTACTTCAAGAACCACTCTCTGTACTTCCTCTCTTCTCCCAACAAGAACCTCAGCAGCAGTGGGTACGCCTCCAACAAAGAGAAGGAGATGGTCACCAGGTAAAAGTTCTCACCCCTTTACTGGCTTTTTGCACAGCTGCATGCCTGTCATGTAACTTTTCTGCTTAACATTTAAAACTCTCAATTTCTAAGACTTGACCTAGAGTGTTTTCCTCCCTGTTTTGTATTTTTCACACCTCCAGCCTGTTTTGCAAACTGGCAGCTCTTGTCAGACATAGGATTTCACTCTTTGGTAAGCCGATTACTACTTACCGGTTAGGGATCTGTGAGCATGTGTGTATGCATGACTGTTTTGTGTCAAGGCCTCTATTAACTGCTTCCTAAACATTTCTGGTAAACACTTTTAGTGGAGCACTTATTTATAAGACTGTAAAAACCTGCAAAAAATCATTTAACATCCTGAAAACCTTTTCCTATTCTTGCCAAAAGTTAAATGAGATGCTTTAAAATGGTCAATGGGAGCCAAATGCAAGAGACCTGAGGCAGATACAGACACAATCTGAAGTTTAATTACCAGGCAGGGATCATTATTGAGCAAGCATTTAGTGAAATACAGGCAAAGGGCAGGCAAAAGACAGTAAAGAGGAAACAAAAAGTAAAGTAAAGAAAAACAGTCCCACAAATTCTCTTAAAACTAAAGAAAGTCCAAAGACAAGAAGACAAAAGAAAAGCAGGGCGAATACACAAGTTTACAAAGTAATATATGACTAAATGAATGGTGATACAGAGGAGAAGAAGGCCAGAAAACTGGTACAACTCTGCAATGTAATGATGGTCTTTGTGCTTTCTTCTTCTTCTTCTTCTGTATATAGGGAGTGACTCCACCACCATGGTCAGCTGTCTGCACATCCTTGCACACACTCTGGACACCAGGTAAACAATTTTAATGAAGCTTGCACACAAAAAACTCACCAGCTTTGACTTTTCTCCTTGAACCTAAAAGCTGAAAAACTCAAGTACCCTCAGTTTGGTCACGGTTAAATAGGAACTATTCTGGATGCTTTTTAAATACTTCCCATGTTAAGTGGCTCTAACCTCATGTGGACTCTAAAGAGGTGCGTGCTTGTTGTGAGTGCTTTCTTTCAGTCAGAATTCTTTTGGGAAGCACTGGCATTTACAAAGAGCATCTTCTAGCATAAATAAGCACAAATTTCATGCAGCACATGTTGCCCACGGCTCTAGTGTTCTTTAGAGATGGTGCACTGTTTGTTAATGCAGCTCACACATAATGAGGCTAAATCGACAATGCACTCATTTCTACCAAAAAGCTACAGCTGATGCCCACAGACTCAATTTCTCATTTCTCTTTCCTTCCATGACACATCAAGGCTTCACAATGAGTAATTTATTTACTGGTGTTATGAACCATGAAATGCATAAAAACAGTCACACTAATCACATTAATGTACTGTGCTATTCCATTAGTAATTTCTAAGCTCCGTCACTGCCAGACTCTCCTTGAATTTAAATATTCTCCTTGCTAAATAAATAATGCGTCAGTGTGAAGGTGGTCCCGTTGATGCATACGTCTCATATTTTATAACAGTTTGCAGGACCAAAGCAATTGCATTTTGGCATCTGAAAAGGAGTCCATTGGTTTTTTTACAGCCTTGCTTTTGTATACCTCCTTTGTTTTCAGTGATTTTTTTACACTCTTCTTCACCCTAACAGGACAGTAATGAAGTCGGGCTCGGAGCAGGTCAGAGTAGGGTTGAGGACGTTTTTTGAGAACGCTGCAGAGGACCTGGAGAAGACTTTCGAGAACCTGAAGTTGGGGAAATTCACTCACTCCCGTTCGCAGATGAAAGGGGTGTCACAGAATATCAACTACACCACTGTGGCTCTGCTCCCCATCCTAACTGCTCTGTTTGAGCACATCACTCAACACCACTTCGGAGTAGACCTGCTTTGTGAGTCCTGACAGCAAAGAAATGATCAAACAAGATGTTTGAGTGGCTGCAAAGAAATTGGTATCAAGTGTCAAGTTCATTGTAATACATGATTGCACACTTCTTACACATAAGAAGTTTTCCACAGTCCTTTAAAAGCCCCCCTCAGTGCTGTCATACACTGTGATGTGCACAGAACATTTTAGCATCGAAAGCACTTTTTTTTAAGTTATGATGAGGTAAACACTTGGAGACATTTTTTTCAAGACTTTTGCAGATGTTTTCAGGGCTAGATCTCACTCACTCATCTGCTGCTCTCTTTATGTTTGATACGCATTCGAGAGAGGTTCATGCATATAATAATTAATCATGTATTCCACTGGATTTGCTGATGTTGTGCAATTTCTGAAGGTCTGTTAACAGGAGGGGTAGTTAGGGAGGAGGGGGAAGGGGATGTCTGCCTCTGAAAATCAAACCTAGCTAAAGCATTTGCATCAGGTACATGGAAGATTGTATTATGAGGCAATAGTAGTTGCACCACTATAAGTATCCAGAGAACATGACCCCATTGACAAGATACTACAGAATATATGGACCTACTCTACAGCTGAATGAAATGAAAGTACAACACACAATGCTTCTTCAGTGTTTCATCATTCATGTGCATTTGCCACAATCATCTTCACTGTCACCAAGTTAATGCCCAGCTGCAGTCTTCTGATTTTTGTTTCTTTCATTTTCACAGTGGATGATGTCCAAGTGTCTTGTTATCGAATCCTGACCAGCCTCTATGCACTGGGTACTGGGAAGAACATTTATGTGGAGAGGTATTCTAAGCTTAAATGTTCTATTGACTGAGCAACATTTTTGGAGAGAACTATATTTGATAAATTTGTGTCCCTCAGGCAGCTGCCGGCTCTTGGTCAGTGTCTGGCAACTCTGGCTGGGGCCATGCCTGTAGCCTTCCTGGAGCCGCTGCTCAACACGCACAACCCATGCTCTGTGTTTAATACTAAGAATGCCAGAGATCGAGCCGGTGAGTCACATGACTATTTTCTTAAAAATAGAATAGAACTTTATTTGTCATTACAACAAGTGCAATGAAATTACAAAAAAAAAGCCATTAAACAGTTATGATCATGGATAAAGAATCCCAAAAGAAATGCTCCTGATGTGCCATGTGACATTTTAGTTCTTGGAATACGGGAATCGGTGGAGGAGATGTGTCCAGGTATGCCACGGCTGGATGGCCTAATAAAGGATATCAATGACATGGCTGAGTCCGGAGCACGATATACAGAGATGCCGCACGTGATCGAGGTGGTGCTTCCCATGCTGTGTAATTATCTGTCCTACTGGTGGGAAAGGGGTCCTGAAAACCAGCCGGCCAGTGGAGGAAGCATCTGCTGCACCACGGTCACTTCAGAGCATCTTAGTCTCATCCTTGGCAACATCCTCAAGATCCTCAACAACAACCTGGGCATTGACGAGGCCTCGTGGATGAAGAGAATCGCAGGTAGGTGGTCATATACTACAGCATCACTATTACTATTAACATAACAGGGAAATATAGGCATTGTGACATTTTAGTCATACATATGTACTCACTTTTATAAATTTATTATAGTTTTATTCCTAATAGGCGAAGTGAATGTTTTCTCTCCTTCTCTGTTCAGTTTATGTGCAACCCATCATCAGCAAGGCCCGTGCAGACCTCTTGAAAAGCCACTTCCTGCCCACACTGGAGAAACTTAAGAAGAAGACGGTGAAGGTGGTGGCTGAAGAGGAGCTTCTCAAGGCGGACAGTAAAGGGGACACCCAGGAGGCCGAGCTGCTCATTCTGGATGAGTTTGCTGTGCTTTGCAGGGATCTATATGCCTTTTACCCCATGCTTATCCGTTATGTGGACAACAACAGGTTAGCTCGCTCAGCAGTCACTCAAGAAACTGTTGTACATAAGTACTTAGAGGGCAATGAGGAAGATGTTACTGTCTGCAAAAAGCCTAAAGAGAGTGTATTAATCTTTCTCTGCTGCTGCAGGTCCAGGTGGCTGAAAGAACCAGATTCAGACTCCAATGAGCTCTTCAAAATGGTTGCAGAGATATTTATCCTCTGGTGCAAGTCACATGTAAATGCTTTAATTTCTCTAAATCAGTTTAAACATCAATATAGCGGGTGCATTATTAATTGGCATTTTTCCATTTTTTTCTTTCCAGAATTTTAAAAGAGAAGAGCAGAACTTTGTGGTGCAGAACGAAATTAACAACCTTTCCTTCTTAACTGGAGACAATAAATCAAAGATGTCTAAGGCAGGTTTTATACCTACCCACTTCCTCTCAACACTGTCATTTTATTCTGGCTTTTACATCACACCAGATTAATACTGCTTTACTTGGTTTAACCCCACACAAAAGAAAAAAAATACTTAACACACTTTATTAGATACAGTCAAAAATAAACAAACATTAAAAGGAAAAGTCTAAATACCCATGTTAACATGTTCTCTGCCATGTTAACACATTATTTAAGTGTACATGTGCTCATATGTTAACATGTCAATTTCTCAAGACAGTGTTTGGAACAACAACACATGAATACACACACACACATGTAACAAAGAAAATTTATTAAAGCTCCTTTGCTTTAAATTGACTGGATTTTATTAAAATGGAACATTTGTGTGTATGTACATGGTGTGAATATAAATACACATGCATGTTTGTTACAGGAGCTAAGACAAACTAACCTTCATCCCTCAGCCCTTGCAAGCATCACAGGAGTTACAGAATGTAATTTCTTGTATGCCTGGTTCAGCTATTTTATGACAAAGAAATGGTTTTCATTGCAGCGCATGTCCATGAGAGGACTTTGCACCTCCATTAATTGTCCTCTCATCCTTTTTTTCTATCTGCCGCTCTCTCTATATGTCTCTTTCTATCTCTCTATCTTAAACAGTCCTTTAAGGAAAAGGTAGAGTGATGCAGTGCATGAGCCGTTTACCTGCCAGCTTATTGGCTTATATGCTCCAGTCGCTAAGCAGAAAAGCCAATAGCTTGTGCCGCTGTGCTACATAGTCTATAGTGTAGTTACATATTATGTTACCAGATTACTTGTTGCCTCCATTCATCACCATGTGTGACACGGTCACTTTGGCCATTCCTCATTTCCTTATTGGTGGAACATGTTTCATCTCGGTAATGAAGCCCTGCCCTTCTCTGGCGGATCATGTGTACTGTTGATTGATTGTGATATTCTGGTGTGTTTGTCCAGTAGTTATAGTATATTTATATGTTGTTGTAGTCGATGTGTCATGATGCTGTATATATGTGTGTCAGTGTATAAACAATATGTCCAGTATATGTGTGAATGTTTATATGAAGATTTTCACTGAGCCAGCTGCTCCAGTTTGGTTCAGTGTTGCAGTTTTGCATCATAAGCAGTTCTAACAGAAGCAGCTCTGCTTTCTAACTGAGGTGTGAAGCCTTATTCTTAATATTTAAATGGCACTAATAATTTACTCTAGTCACAGATTTTTGGTAAACCTGAAAAAGAAAATGCCACAGTTGCTTCTGGCTTTTGGTCAAATACAGTATAAGTGCTCCCACCATTAAACAAAATACTTTTGACAAGAATTTCTTTAGCAGAACTCTGAGATTTTGAAATCTCAGCTGCCTTTAGAGACAAAAACTATCCAGATGCTAAGAACACTTTTTCTGCCCCAGTATGTGTTTTCTGAAGATATTATGGTAAATCTTTCAGTCTGGAGGCCAAGACCAGGAGAGGAAACACAAAAAGCGAAGGGGTGAGTTTTACTCCATCCAGACCTCGCTGATTGTGGCTGCCTTGAAGAAGATGCTGCCAATCGGCCTCAACATGTGCAGCCCCGGGGATCAGGAGCTCATCTCTTTAGCCAAGACCCGCTACCTCATGGTGAGGAAATATTTGTATATTTGAAAATCCAGACACATACATATAAATGTTACAGCAAGAATACATAAACAGCAGCACATTGAAACAAGAATTCGCTGTTTTCTCATGCCACACGGTCACATAGTCAGGGCATTCTCCACTCCTAGTCCAGTACAGCTAAATACATGCAAGTAGTGTATGTTTAAATGCCACTACATTGGCCTTACAGCTTTAAGTACCAGATGCATTTTCAAGTAAGTTTGTTCAAAGCTGAAATGATTACTTAATGTAGTTCTGTAATTAATCAAAGGACAGAAAATTTAGAATTTACTTGCTCTTTAAGTTAACTGTAGCATCACACCACAGTATTTTCTTAATGTTAACCAAATAATTTGTGAACAATGATAAAAAGAATAGAATCCAAATTAATACAAAAAAAGGTTTGTTAGCTGCATAAAAATAAGTAAGATAGTAATATAGTAGTTTACAAAACATATTAGAATAACAAGCACAGGAACAGTACTTACATTTGCCTATTAACTTTTTTAGTGTAGAAACTTTATTTAACAAAGCATTTATTACAGTGTAGTAATCATGAACTAGAGTAAATTGTGTAGCTATTTCTTCCTTCAAGGTATGTAAGTAGGAATAACACCAAATGTTAACTTCTTGTTTTAACCCTTCTCATAAGTTGTTTTGTCCCTGCTGAACAGAAAGATACAGATGAAGAAGTCAAAGACCACATTCGCCAGAATCTTCACCTTCGAGAAAAGGTATGCACAACCAAATGAAGTAAGCTTTTTCCATGATGACAACGTTTTGAGTTTGATACTATGAGGTGGACATGTTAATGTGAATTGCACTTTTAGTCGGAGGACCCTGCAGTGAGGTGGCAGCTGAACCTTTACAAAGACATAGTCATGAGGACTGAAGGGTCTCCCAACCCTGACAGAGTGGTGGATCGTATCCAGAGGATCTCTGCTGCCGTCTTCAACCTGGAGCAGGTCAACATTTATATGTTCACAGTCACAGTCTGAGCTATAAATGACAGGGTTGGTCTTATTTTAAACCCCTTAAAGCGCAGATGTATTTACAATTTTATATATATATATATATATATATATATATATATATATATATATATATATATATACACATACAGTAAAAAATATCAGACAGAAAGACTTGATTGGACTAAAAATATTCACAAACTTCATACATGCTGCCAAAGACAGCTGTTGGGACTTTAGTCTTGCTGCTGCAAATTAAAATGTCACAGTTTATCCATCCATCTGTGGTTAAAAAAAGCTTTTCTGCTTGGTTTGTCATATATAACTAAACTAAAATTGCAGTCGTCCATGAAAGCTCTTTCTCATTTTTAAGAGAAAGCACCACTACCAAAGCACAAAACAACCGTGCTGAGGAAATGCTTCTGTGCCTGATAAAAAGTCCAGTGATTTATTTCTGTGGTTGGTCTGCAGAAGAATGCCATCCCTGAGTTTTCAAAGTAGCATCTTTTTCTATCCTTTTTAGGTGGAGCAACCACTGAGATCCAAAAAATGTGTATGGCAGAAGTTACTATCCAAACAGAGAAAGCGAGCAGTTGTTGCCTGCTTCCGAATGGCTCCACTTTATAACCTACCAAGGTATCAATATGTTGAGTTAGATATTAAATGTTAATAGTGTTTTCTTTTCTTTTTTTTTTTTTTTTTTTTGCAGGTTCAGTTTCAACAGTTTTGGATAATCAGTTGATTAAAGATACTCTACAGCTCCTTGAGCAGATGGGAAAATGTGCAGCAAGTGCTGTAGCATCACCTCTAACATTACATTTTTTTTCTGTCTTTGTCTCACAAACCTCTTTCCTCTTTTCTTGGGTTCTAATCCTGTATTAATGAGCAGCCTCCATTTGTTTGTAGGACACATTTCTAGCCTATAGCTGTTATCTGCTTATAAGAGTAAGAAAGAATGGACACTAGCAATTTCATGGCCTGCTGCTCTGTAACTCCATCACAGGAAGTCAGGTGGAGTGCTACAGTATCTAGGAAAATAATTATGAGCCCCGACCTCGAGGTGGCTGTTTTCAATATGTGCTTAGATGAAGCCACCTGCCTGGCTGACAGCATGACTCGTTTATTTAGAATTATTGACGGTGAAATATGATCCAGTAGTAGGTAATAATTGCAAGACAGTATTCACAATGCTGGAGCAGTTTTTTTTTAAATAGATCTATTCGAAATGTAAGGATGTGAAGCTTATGTGTCATAAATTTCTCACATTCAAATGCTGTCTCTTATATGTTTCTTTGCTCTGTCCTTAGTGTCATATTTTATTTTGCCTCTACCTCATCCCCTCAGGCACAAAAACAATAATTACTTCCTGAATACCTACCGACACATTTGGCTGGAGATAATGCATGAGAGCACAGACTATAACAGTCTGCTCTCAGTGTTGACGGTAATGTAGCGCTGATCCAGTGTTGCTGCCTCTTTAAATTGTGTTCCTCTCTTTAAGTACTGCTTGCTTTCCATCAAGCCTGTTATTTGATATGAGTTTTGACACACAGTATTTCCACTGGTCTAGTCTAATAGTTGTACAAGCTCATTTTAAAATCAGCCAGACTGAGCTTGTTGTATTGGCCATCAAAAAAGATTTCTAGCTGTTGCATTATGCCACTATTTAGTTAAAAAATAGCAGCTAAAAAAAACATTTTTTTACAAGATTTCTTTGCCAAGCACATTGACTTTCTTGAGAAATGCTGCTAAGCTAACCCTCAGTCCTTATGCTAAACTAATGCTAAGCTAACCGCTAACAAATAGGAGAATGTTTTTGTGCATTTTCCTGCACATTCAGTTGTAATAATTAATCATTCTAAGTGCAATTCTGTTTGCTGATGAGGACAAGATGAAAAGAATAAATAAATGACTAGTTCAATAATATGGCAGGAAGCCTGCATGTTTAGTGACCAGTTGGATGTGCCTGTAGCCTTTCCAAAACTAACCAGTATGAAGCCTTCCTAAAGGGACCTCCTTCTTTGCGTTCCTCCTATCTAACCCTGGCTAATCTCCTCCCTTAGGCATCGCTCTATTAACCTCTTCCTCCTGGCCTATCAGAGAATATGGATAGAAACAGAGGAGTACTCCTTTGAGGAAAAACTAGTGCAGGACCTTGCAGTAAGTATTAGTGTTGCTCCCCCTTCCCAGTGTCTTCATGTCCGTACTTGTGTGCAGCAGTTGGGGAGCTGTGTGTTGTTTGTACCATACTCTGTGTTAAAAGTGCCAAACATGTCCCACTTCCACTGTGTATCACTGGGCCATTCTCAGTCATTGATGTGGTGCTTTTCAGTAAGCATGACATCACAGCTGATGTCAGAGCCAGCTGATCTTAATCGACTAGTGTGTCCCATCCAACACAGGCAAGGAAGCGTGCCGTCAACACACTTTGACTCACCAGTGAATTTTTATAGAAGTTTTCCTGTTCAGTTTTCACATGAATTTGTAAGTTTAAGTGAAAGCACAGCAAACATCTGTAATTTCATGATACACCCTGGATTTTTAGATTTATAATTGTTTTTCCAGCTTATATTAATTCAAAGAGAAACAGTACTCTTTGGTTAATGAAGAACTGAATGATCACAACTGAGGAGCTCAGTTCTTAGGATCTTGTAAGCTTAAAAAAAATCCAAAATTTCAAAAATTGGGTTTCACAAATAGTTCCTCTGAGGTGAAAAAATCTAAAATATGTGCAACTTTTGGCAAAAAATATAAAATACAACAGGATTTTATCACAAAACAGAAAGGATTTCACAAAAAGAGGGGGAGTTAAAATATTTACTTGACTTAAAAAAACATGACATTTTACATAACACAATATTTATGTTATGTAAAATGGTTTTCTGCTCTTTTGATTTTGCACCTAAGTGCCACCACATTTATAAATGGAGTGGAGTGGAATTCTGATTGTGGCATTTAGGGATATCCTGACTTTCACATTGTTTTATGTCATTTTCAGTAATGATATTAAAATAAAATTGGAATTAATGCAGTTTTTATTTATGTTTTTAACCTTTTTATTTGTCCTCTTTTTATTTATTGTACATTATTTAAAATCAAAGCCATGGGGCATTACATAAGAAGGAAAGGGTGTAGTTTAAAAAAACCTGCTTAGCCAATCAGAATGAATTTACAGTAGTTCTTATCTGTGATTTCATTAGAAGTCTTCCTTCTCTGGGTTGTCATGCTTAATTCCATTCATTAAAACTGTTAAACATCATATGTGTGTGTACCAGCATGTGGGGATTTGCCAGTTTGCAAGCATGTGTTTATGGTCTACATTGTGCATGATTTCTCTTTCTATATATATTTTGTTTGTTTTTCTGATGATATGATACCTGACTCTTAGCAATGGTTAAATGCTACTGCACCCATCATTATGTACAAAGTCTTTTCAGATTTCCTGGTTCATCGATTATTTAGTTAAATTTGAGACATGCCTTATTTGCACTGCTGATTTGTTTGTTATTTCCCAGAAAACGCAGCCTAAAGTGGAGGAGGATGAAGAGGCGGAGGTCAGAAAGCAGCCAGATCCTCTTCATCAGCTCATTCTGCATTTTAGCCACAACGCTCTGACTGAATGCAGGTGAATACACATATGCACACACACACATACACACGTACACCTGGCCACCTGGCACAAGCATGAGTTGCTCCATCTGTGCTACATAATCGTTTTGGCTCATCTCATCTAAAAAAAAAGAGTATTAATCATAAATCACAGCCATATTCTTCATAAAAGGAGGAAAGCACATGCCGTTTTTTATCATGTCTCTGTAGTTTTGTTGATATAACAGCTGTTAAGTCTAATTGCTACAAGTTATACTTAGAGATGTGATGTGAAATCAGTATAACCACCAAAAACTTATCTTCCTTCTTTCATAGTTCTTTAGAAGAGGATCCCTTGTATATTGCCTATGCAGATATGATGGCAAAGGTATCTCCTTTCTCTAAACTGTTCCTGCATGCTGCTCTACAAACGTGCAGGTTTGACGTTCATTTTATCTTTCAGAGTTGTGCTGAGGGTGAAGAGGAAGAAGAAGAAGAAGGAAAAGAGAAAACATTTGAGGTACTTTTTAATTTCTAGGAAAGTATTCTGCAGCTCACCATTTTTTTTAATAGTTATTCTAAATGATGCATTTTCTGATGTCTTACAGGAGAAGGAAATGGAAAAACAAAAGATGCTGTATCAGCAAGCCCGACTACACGATCGAGGGGCTGCAGAAATGGCGCTTCAGATGATCAGTGCCAGCAAAGGTAGGAAAATACATCCGGACCTGTCCTCCATCTTACAGCAGCCATCTTTGTTTTAACGCTGATTTGTGGCCATCAGGTCATCTCGCTGCTACTGTGACTTTCACACTCAAGCTGGGCATCTCTATTCTCAATGGGGGAAACATACTGGTCCAGCAGGTATGCGGCACTCCTCACAATGAAAAGACAACGGCTTTAGATCCAATATTAATTGTATTTTTATTTTGATGCAGAAAATGCTGGACTATCTGAAGGAAAAAAGGGATGTTGGATTCTTCAAAAGTTTGTCTGGACTGATGATGTCATGCAGGTAATGGAGCCATGTCAAAACATTATTAAATCATAGAATACCTCATATGAAATATCTGTAGCACTAAAATTCAGTGTTTAATGGTACAGTTTGAGACTTTCTTTCTTAACAGTGTCCTGGACCTGAATGCTTTTGAAAGGCAAAACAAAGCTGAAGGTTTGGGGATGGTAACTGAAGAGGGATCAAGTAAGTGAGGACAATAAATGTGGTAAACTTGTGACACAGCACTGAGCAATTGACTAGTCGTCTACAAGCAGACCTTTATCAAGTTGATACAAAGAGAGGCTTAATGTGGCAGAATAAAATGGTTTGCAAGTCAATAATGTGCTTCTGTCTGTTGGAAAATCGCAACATAGACAGAACCTCACTAGTAAAAGTTCAGCAGTTTATTTGCTGCGCTCTGTGCTGTTGCTAAATGCTGATCTGGTGCAGATTGTAGAGCATCTTCATAAACTAGTAATGAAAGAGGTGATAAAATTGGTGGCTTTATTTGTGCAGCAGATGGGATATTGACCCACTGATACTGTGTGTAGGAATCAGGTTCTTGCTTACTCTTCTACACCTCAAATATTATGGATGTCACCCAGCAAACAGCCTTTATTTTACCCAGATGTGTGTCACTCTGGCTCATAATGTTGACTTGTAATTCACCACATCATAAATGACCAAGGATTATTTTGCCAGGATATTTACTGTTTACTTTGTTGTTTCTCAAGTCCATCTTCATATCATGTCTCTCTTGTTTCATGATGTCATGTCATCCTGCAGGTAAACCTGTGTTACTGTATGTCCAAGTCCTGTCTTGGCCTCGTCTGCCACTTAAAAAAACAACTCACAATCACAAATACATCTACATAAAACAATCCTGTTTTAATCAGAGGTTTCTATCAAAGTTGATGGGTTGCATACAGTATAAGAATATATTTTTTATCATACATTCTCCAGCTCATTTTCACTTCATAAGCCCAGGCATAAGTGATGGCAACTGTTACTTACACCTGCCGAGTGAGCAGACTCTACTTAAAGACTTTAAGAATTGTTACAGTATGTCAGTGTATGTAAAGTATATATCTACAGTCCTATCACTCTCTCCTGTTCCCACTTTTCTGATTGAATCTCAATGTCTTCTCCTTTGCTTATGTCTGCTTTTGTTTTGTTTGTTTGTTTCCTTCTGATCATGTTTTTATGTCATCGGTCGCAGTCAACGTGAGTGAGCGGGGTAAATACACGGTTTAGATTTTACTCATTTTATGCAATGCTGACATCTTGATTGCTCTCCGTCCCACTCCTTTCTTCCTCTCATTTCCTTCCAGTCCCTGTCTGCCCCTTCCTCTCCCTCGCTTATGATCTGAATCATAACCACCGTCTTTGTACCTTGGACTGAAAGAACACATGCATGCTCTTTTGACATGAGTCCGCGCTCCTAAAATTTACTCAAATCTTTTTCTCTTCTTTTCATAAGAAGACAGTGCTTGTTATTTGTATGGGCCTTTTTCTTTTATTTTTGATGATACTAACCTATGAATGTTAAGAACGAAATATCCCAAAGCTTTGTCTATATAGAAAAAAACAAACAAAAAAAACAACAAAGCTTTGCTGGTAATTAACAAAAAAAAAAAAAAAAATCTCAGTTTTATTTACTTTTTTTCTAATGATGCACTTTATCATTGCTGTGTGCTTTAATCTCTAAGTGTAATTCCTATAACATGATACTAGACAACAGCTTTATAAAGGGCAAAATCTTGTATATGTCTGTATAGATGTTAAACTGATGGGTCTTTGAGCTGCTTATCACTAAAAGGAAAAATAATATCATTTCCTATTTTCAGGTTCCAAAGTACTGCAGAATGATGAGTTCACTAAGGACCTGTTTAGATTTCTACAGCTTCTCTGTGAGGGTCACAATAATGGTAAGTGGGCTTTTTTTCCATTCAACAAGATAAGAGGTAAAGATGAGTTTCAAGGTTTCAGATTTTGTGGAGGTGATCAGGGGCAATCATATATTTAAATTGTTTTTTTTTCTTTTTCTATAATTTATTTTAGATTTTCAAAACTTCTTGAGGACTCAGACAGGAAACACAACTACAGTCAACATCATCATCAGCACTGTGGACTACCTGCTCAGACTGCAGGTATCACTTTGTGGCATAGTGCACAAGTCTTTTATACTTCTCAGGAAAATGATAAATTTAAGTCATTTCTTTGTTTCCCTGTTAGGAATCAATCAGTGATTTCTACTGGTACTATTCTGGTAAGGATGTCATTGATGAGGCTGGTCAAAGGAACTTCTCCAAAGCGTTAGCAGTGGCGAAACAGGTCTTCAACTCTTTAACCGAGTATATTCAGGTACATCATCACAGAAAACTGCTCCACAATTAAAAGCCCAGTGATGTTCTTTAACATCAAGAAGATATTTCGGATTGTGTGTAATCTGTGCTTCTTCTGTTGGCGCTGTGTTGTGTGTTCCAGGGTCCTTGTATAGGCAACCAGCAGAGTCTGGCTCACAGCAGGCTGTGGGATGCAGTGGTGGGCTTCCTTCATGTGTTTGCCAACATGCAGATGAAGTTATCACAGGTATGTGCTTTATATCTTAAAAAAAGGTAAATTAACTATTTGTGCCATAGTAAATGAAAAATATATTCAGGTTTAAACTTTGCTATGTTTGCTATGCACTTAATTTAATTGACTTCAGGATTAAATAAATATTTTACCATTTTTACTTCTTCTGAGAGTTTTTTTTTTTAGTTTTTTGCAATTGTCCTCTTGGGAAAATAATATTTTTTTTACATTTAATTAAATTTTATTTAATTTTTGCAGACAAATATATTCTGTTTGGCCACTATAATTGTAATAACTTATCGTTTTTTCTTCTTTTAAACATTTTCTCTTTTTGCCCATCCTTTGCATTGCAACACAAGAATCAGCTTGCAGAAGCGCTCATATGAGACTGCTCTGGCAAATGCCTAGAAGCTGAAGCACAAACCAGATGTTTGCTAATGTCAGTGTACCCACATGCTTTGCTGTAATTAATTTTATTTATAGATGTATGTGTGGGCTATTGCCTTTGCTTTTTCAAACCTCCGCTAAGTTCAGTGACAACCTGACATTTAATAAGGCTGCCAATAAGCTCAGCCACAAAACTGTGTGCACAATTATAGATGAAAATTCCAGAAAAAGTCAAAATATACATAAAAATTTATTAATAGAGTTTTTATGGAGTTATTCCTGTTTTTAGTGAGATAAAAATCTGAACACCATTGAAGTTTTATATAACACCACCAGAGGTCTCTCTTGCCTCTAGGATAACTTGAGGCTACTGCAATACAGTTACATGCCAATCCACTCAGTTAGCTCGTATATGGCTCCATCTATGCTATGGGCAACAAGCCAACAGTGGGATGAAAGCATGCACCAAACCTTATCTCATAGTCGTCACAGAGGGCCGGCTCTGAATCTGGAAGCCAGCATGAGGGAGATCGCAGGTGGAGTGGGCTGAATTTAGTCCATCAAAGTATGGTTTAGATTTATGGTATGTTGAGAACACTCTCTGGAGAGACCTTAAATGAGGCAGACTGACCCAGCCATCTGCTCCTAGACAGTAAAATAACATCAGTCCTGGTGATGATGGATGGACATTACCTAGCAGGACCTTCTGGTCCTCAGAAGAATTTGAAGCAGCCTTGATCTCTTCAAATAAAACTCAGGGTTATTAAAAAAGGTGGCAGTATCATTACAGGGGGGTCAACAGTACTCATGGGGTCCTCTTTCCTTCTCTTCTTCTTCTTCCATCAGGACTCCAGTCAAATTGAATTATTGAAGGAGCTGCTGGACTTGCAGAAGGACATGATTGTCATGATGCTTTCACTTCTTGAAGGTTTGTCTCTTTCAAGACTTTTATCAAAACAGATTTTTGCTCGGAATTAAGTCAAATGTGCACCACAACAGCATTTTTTGTGTGGTTCTTGTTACTAAAAACATGTTTTTTTTGTCATTTTATTACTGAACAGGTAACGTTGTCAATGGAACTATTGGGAAACAAATGGTGGACACCTTGGTGGAATCTTCCAGTAATGTGGAGATGATTCTGAAATTTTTTGACATGTTCCTCAAGTTGAAAGACTTGACCACTTCAGATAGCTTCAAGGAGTATGACGGCGAGAGTAAAGGAGTCATCTCAAAGAAGGACTTCCAGAAGTCCATGGAGAACCAGAAACAGTACTCTCAATCTGAGATCGAGTTTCTCCTCTCCTGTGCTGAGGCCGATGAGAATGACATGTTCAATTACAAGCAGTTTGTGGAGAGATTTCACGAACCAGCGAAGGACATTGGCTTTAACGTAGCTGTGTTGCTTACCAACCTCTCAGAGCATATGCCTCACGATTCTCGCCTCTCAACATTCCTCGATCTGGCTGAGAGCGTTCTCAGCTACTTCGAGCCTTTCTTAGGTCGTATTGAGATCATGGGCGGAGCCAAGCGCATTGAGAGAGTTTACTTTGAGATCAGCGAGTCGAGTCGTACGCAGTGGGAAAAGCCTCAGGTGAAAGAGTCAAAGCGGCAGTTCATATTCGATGTGGTCAACGAGGGTGGGGAGAGCGAGAAGATGGAACTGTTTGTCAACTTCTGCGAGGACACTATCTTTGAGATGCAGCTGGCTTCTCAGATTTCAGAGCCAGACCCAGTTGAGCTTCTGGAGGAAGATGAAGAGGACAGCCAGAGCGTGGTGGAGAACCAAGAAGAGGAAGAGGAGGAGAATGTGATGCTGGAGTCTTCGTCTGCGTTCACAATGGCCTGCATCTCAATGAGAAAGAGCCTCAGTAATTTCCGCCAGCTGCTCACACTCAAGAGCATGAGGCGGCAGTACAGGAAGTTAAGGAAGATGACTGTGAAGGAGATGGTGCAGGGCTTCTTCTCTTTCTTCTGGATGATCATCACAGGCCTTTTTCACTTTGTCAAGAACCTAATTTGGGGCTTCTTCCACATCTTGTGGACCACTATGTTTGGGGGGGGGCTGGTTGAGGGAGCCAAGAATATGAAGGTAACAGATATTTTGGGAAACATGCCAGACCCAACTCAGTTTGGGATACATGGAGATGTGTTGGAAACAGAGAAGATGGAGTTGCATGAGGCGTCAGCGTTGGCAGAGATGGGTCAGATGGCTCAGGGTGATGCAGCAGAGGCCGACCTGATGGCTGAGCTGCTGAACATACAGCCCAAGAGAGAGGGGAAGCATGGTGCCGAACCTGGTCTGGGTGACGTATCTGAGGTGGTGGTGGGAGACGCTCCATCGATAGCCAGTGCAGTCAAGCAGAAAAAGGCACAGGTCAGTAATCAAGTTTAGACTAAAAGAATGAGGATAGCTTTGTTTGTCCTCATGTGTTTGATTGTTGAAACATTTTTTGTGCTTAAATGAAAAAAAAAAAAAATGATGTTGTTATAGATGGCTGCAAAGAAGAGGGCTGCAAATGGAGACTACAAATCTGACTCCGAGAAAGGAGAGTGAGTGTAATTTAATCCATGGCTCAAGTTTGTCATAAAATATCAGAAATTAAACCACAATCTCAAAGTAGAGCTGGATGTGCATGCAAATATGTGCAAGTTGTTTTTTTCACACAGTAGGTATATTTAAATGCGTCTTGTTAGATTCAAAGGCTGCACGGTCCGTTACTAACAGCTAAGTTGTGCTTGCAGCTCAGAGGATGGTGAAAAGAAGGATGATGACAAGGCCAAAGATGAAACCCCTCCAGAGCTCTCAGTTGAAGAGAAGAGAGCCCCGAAGAAGCGGCTCGGCCTGAAGAAAGAACCACCAGAGGCCTTCATGGCCAGCTTCTTTGCTGGCTTGGAAATCTACCAGACCAAGATGCTTGTAGGATATATTACTCCCAGACACCTCTGAAGTTTAGAGCCTTGTTTATAAAATGTTTTTGCTTTAACTTCAGGCAGTTTGCAGATGTCTGATTCATGAGCATAAAAATCCATCTCAGTTCTAAGAGTTTCTTATGCCTTTTTCAAAGCTGTTTTTTTTTTATAATCAAATCAGTCTAAATTGATGGGAACTACCTTGTGGCATCCTATCACATAATTCCAGCTCAAATGAGGGCCTAGCCAGAAATAGTCAGATAAATTCATGGCTATAGTCACGTAAACTGGAATACAGACTTGACATTATTGTGTGGATTTATTAGCAGCATAACAAACAGACATAACTTTGGCTTATACAGTATAAACAGGAAACTCTGACTTCCAGGGAAAAGAATGGCCTGATATATCACCTTGTGTCTAATAAATTCTTAGTTAATTCTTGCGACCTTTAGCTGATGATTTCTAACTAATTGCATGCAGGGCTTGTCCAGTTTTCACCACGGACTTTATGAACTGCTCCACCTCTACACAACCCGCACAGTCACTTATGTGGTGTGGATTTTGCTTGGTGTTAAGCTTTTTTCTGCATGAATCATAACTCTATCAGAACAGATTTTAGTTTTAATCCAGACCTTTTAGTTTAATTCATTAAAACATCCATTTGTGCTTATACACATCTAACTCTGAAATAATTTTCATTTATTTCTGACAGAACTACCTAGCCAGAAATTTCTACAACCTTCGCTTCTTGGCACTTTTTGTTGCCTTTGCTATCAACTTCATTCTTCTTTTCTACAAGGTTTGTTTGTAATTAAATTATCCTGACGCATGTAGAGAGGGTTTCACATTGTTTTGGCTGCTTTGTTAAATATTTAATAATGTCTGATCATCTTGCAGGTGACTGGTGATTATTCAGATGATGAGGACCCTTGGAACGGTCGAGGCAGAGTAGGAGAGGAGGAGGATGAAGGGGCACTGGAGTACTTTGTCCTTCAGGAAAGCACTGGTTACATGGCGCCAACGCTGCGCTGTTTGGCAATACTACACACTATCATATCTTTCCTGTGTGTGGTGGGATACTACTACCTAAAGGTGCAATGTCCTCCACTGAAAATATGTAGTTGATTTAAACACATACAAGAAAATTTACATTTACATACATGCACATACATTTAGAATTTTTTTTTTTTTACACTTACATGTCATTGTCTCATTTGACACAAACTAGGTTCCTCTGGTGGTATTCAAACGGGAGAAAGAGATAGCGAGGAAGTTGGAGTTTGCAGGCCTCTACATCACTGAGCAGCCATCCGATGATGACATTAAAGGACAGTGGGACAGGCTGGTCATCAACACTCCGTAAGTCACCTACAGCACTGTTATTAAACTTTCAAGTCATAATCTTTTGCAAACAATGGTTTAATTCGGATGTTTTTTTTTCTGTTTTTATCAGTTCATTTCCCAACAACTACTGGGATAAATTTGTCAAACGCAAAGTAAGTGGCTTTATGTAATTCTAATTAAATCTGTAGTGCACACAGACTATAAATCAAATCTGGCTGAACCTTTTAAATGCCAGCTACAGTGTGCTCTTCTCTTGTGTTTTTCTGTGGCTGCTGTTTGTAGGTGATAAAGAAATATGGAGACCTGTACGGAGCAGAGAGGATAGCAGAGCTGCTGGGATTGGACAAGAGTGCCCTGGATTTCAACCCTACAGAGGAGACTGTTGCCAAGGAGGCCTCGCTCGTGTCATGGTGAGAGATTAAACCGATAAATAGCTGCCAAGCTGGGACTGCTGGAAGCAAAAGTAGAGGTCAAACTGAAAATATGAGCCTTTCATAGCAACTTTTTTCTCATTGCCAGGTTGAGCTCAATCGATACGAAGTACCATGTCTGGAAAATGGGGGTGGTGTTTACAGACAATGTAAGTTTGACATTAGTTGGGATGATTAATAAAGTTTGCTATGGCTGGTAAAGTTGTGAATGGATGATTGAATGATTTACAGGATAAACAGGTTAGTAGATGATATAAGAGGAAAGATGGATTCTAATGAATTCTATGATTTCAACAGTCATTCCTGTATCTAGTTTGGTACACCACCATGTCGATTTTGGGACACTACAACAACTTCTTCTTCGCTGCCCATCTGTTGGACATTGCCATGGGCTTCAAGACCCTTCGTACTATCCTTTCTTCTGTCACCCATAATGGCAAACAGGTGAGGAGGAGGAGGAGGAGGAGGAGTGGAACGCAGTTCCCCTTCTAAACAGCAGAGGTCACTACAGAGTTAGTGGTCTGTTGATTGTTACATGAGAACAGATGAAGTTTTGTCCCTCAAGCCTTTTTCAGCACCAGGAATCATTAGGACAAAGCACAGATGTGCCACATATTAGTAACAAATTTACTGTGACTGAATACACAAGCTCCATCAGTAAGTTAAGAAAAGCTATTCCACAGTCTCTGAATGACTCAAACCTTTCATGCATCGGAGAACATAGAGCACAGACAACAAATGAAGACTTAAAATGTCTTCACAATAATTTGGTTCAGTAGCTTCTAAAATTAAAAATTACGTAAACTTTTATTAGATTTGTAATAATAATATTTATATATATATATATATATAATGGTGCAATTCCAACTTTCAATTTTCTTGACCTGACCAACGTTTAATTTTACAAAGGTGCAAGTAGTAAAGTACCTCCAGATTTAGTATATGATAGGATTATTCCTTTCATTGGCAATCTGTACGTGTTTGTTGTTCCTCCCTTCAGTGAGTAAAATTGGAGTAACTACAACAACTGCAACAGTGGTTGCCCTTGGGACAAGTACTAAAGTTGCGTGTGCTAACTGAAAAGGAAGTAAACGTGACTGTGCTTAGTCTCTTTCAAGAGAGGCCATACTTTAGATACACAACAGATATGAGTTTACTGTTTGTAGATGTGGTATGGTATTTATTTTTCTCTGTCTTGCACCCTTGGAATGCTGATGTCTTTTGTGTTGGTAGCAGCATCAGATAATTCAGATTTTTTATTTTTGTTGAAAATAATTTCAAATTTCATGTTTTTCATTTTGAAAGTGATATTTTTCTTTGCCAAATATATTTTGGCTGCAAAAATTAGTAATAAGGAGATTTTAACTCCACATTTTAGAAGATTGCGTTGATATCAGCTCCTGTCAGTTCCCTGATGTGAGGCACAGTTATAATGCTGCTGCTTCACTGTTGCCATTTTTGCTATGCTCATCATCATCCTGCATGTTTTTCTACCTTGTAGAAATGATACATCACTGAAATGCTGTGTTCATTTTAGGTTAATTTAATCTAATCTTTAATCTTGTGTGTTGCTATTTATTAGCAACACACAAGCCAATCATGATCTATTTTTTCTGCTTGACTCTTAAAAACAAACATGGCAGGATAGTCAAGACATTCAACAACTACTTTGGTGTATAAGGTCCATAATCTTAATCATGTTTGTCCACAAATTAACAAAGAATATTTAACTTTATTTATGGTTTTATAATTACGACATTTGGAATCAAATACCTCAAGTTTCCCTAAATAAATTTTTTCTTAAAAATAGTTCCTCTGTAAACTGGCTAGGGGCATGAATGAAAATGTTATTTCACATTAGTCCCTGAGGATAAAAATACTAAATGCCGAAGCCTCAAGGATTCCTCACTACTTCTCAGACTCGAGCATTCGAGCAGATCAATCTTGCTGTCAGTTCAGATGCACTTTACTGCTGTTTACACCGTTGTTGTCCTTTTAAGTCAACAAGTAAATTAGTTCCTGAGCTGCACCTGGTAGCATGCTTGAATTTATTTACCACAAACAAAACAACTAATATGTGAGATTTGTTATCGCTTCCATATCTTCTATATTTTCTCTCTCCCATTTTGTCAAATGGGGACTCTTCCCCTGCTGTCTCCACTGTGTTTTAAACTAGAATAGAGTATATGGGCAGTCTGTAAAGGGCTTATCTTCATGCTCCTCTGCAGCTGGTGTTGACGGTGGGCTTGCTGGCAGTCGTGGTCTACCTCTACACTGTGGTGGCCTTCAACTTCTTCAGGAAGTTCTACAACAAGAGTGGGGATGAGGATGAGCCAGACATGAAGTGTGATGACATGATGACGGTAAACAGAAGTCACTGTTTCACCTGCTTTGACTCTAAGGCTTTCATTTAAACCGACATTCTCCTTGTGTTTCTGCAGTGCTACCTATTCCACATGTACGTTGGCGTGAGAGCTGGAGGCGGGATCGGGGATGAGATTGAGGATCCAGCTGGTGATCCCTATGAACTTTATCGCATCCTTTTTGACATCACTTTCTTCTTCTTTGTGATTGTCATCCTCCTGGCCATCATCCAGGGTAAGTTTTAGCTCTAAACATACACATCGTCACATACACAAAAACAAAAAAAAAAACTTTAGATTCCATCAATAACACTTCCTTTGCTAATGTGTACTTAAAGCAAACTTACAGCTTTTGTCAGTTACCACAAATATACTGACTTTTATTTTATTTACCATAAGAGTAGTAAAACTGTGTTACAATCCCTACTACTACAAGAGAATTAGGATACAGTATACATTATATGCTTATAGGAATTCTCTTTTGGCTGCAGGTTTGATTATTGATGCCTTTGGAGAGCTGAGAGACCAACAGGAACAAGTCAAAGAGGACATGGAAGTAAGAGGACATTTCATTCTCACCTGCACTTGCTTATGGAGTGCTGAGGGACTTTCATGAGCCGAAGGGGGAAATGATGCAGGGTTTTTCTTTTCATTTTTGCAGCAGATTTTTGCAGTGTTCGCAGCAGTGTGCTTGTCTTAAACTGAAGTAATAACCTATACAGTCAATGCTGTTTTGTAGAAATTAATTAGGAGTGTAGACATGTGATACACTTAAAAAAAAAGCTTAATCTCTCTTAAGATTGAGCTTCTTCTAAACAAAATAATGTCAGAATGCAACTTTTGGAACATAAATATTTTGTCCACAGTTCAAGTGGTCAAATGACAGCTTTGGAAAAATCTGAATGAATATACAGAAGAGGGCAGGATTTGCTGCTCTCAACAATCTTCAGGGTTATTTTCTCAGATTTCTAAAAGTTTCAGATCAACAAAAAACATCAAGTAACTGCCAACAAGCTGAGTGGTTGTTACCCTGAGAAATGAACAAGCCATTCTGTGGAAAATCAAAGAAAACTGATGCAAACCTTTCTCTGCATTACTACTGTATAGCTCATAAAACTAAGCTTAGATAGCAAAACTAAGTATATGCTAAAACATGTTTTCATTTTTCCTTTTCTCAGACCAAATGCTTCATTTGTGGCATTGGTAATGACTACTTTGACACGACACCCCATGGCTTTGAGACCCATACGTTACAAGAGCACAATTTGGCAAACTACCTGTAAGTATGAACATTTAAAACAAATATTTTAGTTATTATGCTCATTTTTCATCATTATTTGCTTCCCTATAATTTGTCTGCATGCCGGAAAGCTTCTGGGGCCAAAGTCACTAACAGCTGAAGTGATATAGATCAGTAGATCCCAAACATTTTCTGTTTGCTTCCTCTCTCCTCAGTGCTTAGCTATTGCCTCTGTTTAATACCGACAACAATAGGAAGACTCGGTCCATTTGCTCTTGCAGTCATCTGGCTGGAGGATATGAGAACGACCTCATTATGTTGCTTCATTACGATTTAATGCCGTGAACTTTATTGGAAAATAGGTTTATGAAAGGGTGCTCTCATACAGTATTTATCATGATTTGGCATGTAGTGATGCCCAGTGGGATACAGCAGCCCATTGCCATTTCCTCTTGATTTAGGAAACAACAGGTGATTCAGTGATGGAGATGAGCTGGTGTTGCTTTGTTTAGACACTTGCGTCACAATTTGTGAAGTGTCCTGGAAACATGAACGTGACATTTAAGTGACATATGTGCAAAAATCAAATGTGCATCACTACAGCTCATCTCCTCTCTGTTCTGTGTTTCGGCTTTGATAATAGAATATGTTCTCAATGTTACTAATTTGTTGTGGCACTATTGTTTTTTTTCAAGGTTTTTCCTGATGTACCTTATTAACAAGGATGAGACAGAGCACACTGGCCAGGTAGAGTATCTTTTCTTTACTAATGATCTTGTTCTTTTAGAATGGTGCATCATCAAGAAGCAACTCTGTCCTTTTCATAAGAGGAGCAAAATAACTGTACACTCCTTAGATTATGTAAAAAATGTCATTGGTGTTCAGCATCTATAAAACCACCTGCAATTAAAATGCACAGAAACACATAATTGTGGAGAATTAGAACATAATCAGAGTCATTACAGAAGAAAATGCAATAACTAGCTTAAACTGCCACCTCCAACAACTTAGCGCAATTTGAATGACTTGACGTTTGAAATTTGAAACATTTCTAATCGAAGTTTAAATGGATTCTGTGTTTTATGTCTTTTAAAGAGCTCTCATTTACAAGTTAATTGTATTCCTGGAATCTGTTAGAAGCATTTACATGCTTTAATGCTCAAAAGACTCATTATTTTTGTACTGTACATTGCTGCAAAACCTTTTGTCACCATACATCTAAAATGTTTTGTTTTACCTCCTCTGTAAGTTTCAGTAATAAACCAAAAGGTAATGCACAGAGAAAGTCATGTGGGCTACCTCCAAACAAATTTTTATTGGAAGAAAACACAAGAGAGTATTTAGAGGTGATAAAACATGTGAATGGTTTGGATAAACAAGACTCAAAGAGTGAGCCAATGATCCTCACCACTCACTCTAACTAACATACCCTGTGTGTTTTCACTCTTTTTCTCTAATCAACATCCCTGTTAGGCTTAAAATAAGATTTGATGGATGATTGTGTGGACTATCAATGAATAAACAACAGCAAAAGTATATTTAAGTTTGTAGGAACATTAAAAACAAAGATACTTAAAGACAACATAAGAAATCTTTTATATGTCCTCCATAAGACAGAATAGCTGTGAAAAGTGTGAACTGACTATGTTGTGCAAGGTATCTGTTTATTCTTTGTTGGAATTGTTGGTGGTTTAGGTTTCTGGGTAAAAAAACAATGCCCTTCAGTGTGGTTTCCATAACACTGCAGAACTTTGACATGCACAGAAAAGACCTTGACAGTAAAAGAAAGGCGTCTTTAGGCTAAACTTTGTAAGATTTTGCTTTTCTGTGTGTGTCTAGGAGTCATATGTGTGGAAGATGTATCAGGAGCGCTGCTGGGATTTCTTTCCAGCCGGAGATTGCTTCCGTAAGCAGTATGAAGATCAGCTGGGATAGAGAAGACGCATCCTCCTTACCTCTGTCATTGTGAAATGGGGCTGAAGCATTCTGACATACACACATATCCTTGTATTGCTCTGGATTTCTTTAAAGAGAACTATAAGAAAAAAACAATTTTCTATCCAAAAGGAGAAAAAAGGGTGAGGGTGTTGTTTCCTGCCTGTGTCACATGTACCCTTGTCACTGTCGGTACAGTACCAGTCTTTGAGGAAATGGACCTGCAACTTGCTCAGACTTATTGGTTCTCTAATAGATTTGGGACTTGTTTTTGACAGCGTGTTGCCTTTTACTCCACATAACCCCAAGTCATTGCACAATTCCTTTTTCTTTACTTTCTTTTTATTTTGTCCTTTTGAGAAACAGTGAGTTGTGTGGGGTTATGGGACAATGTGTCAGTCATATTATGCACAATGTATGAATGTTGAACTTGAGACTTAATGCCAAATGAAAAGCAGAGAAGTAGATATACATATTGTGTAGAAGTGTGGTTTAAGAAAAAAAAATATTCAAATGTTGTAACATTGCATATTAAGGTGAAGTTTGTAGAATGAAGTGGCAAAAGGTAAAAAAAATGCCTAAAATTTTTCATAAAGTGCCTTAAAGTACTGTATCTACATTACAATGAAGCTATGCAAAACTTTTGTTTCTTTCTTTATTGTATGTCAGTACAGTAGTTTTACTGGAGCGGTAATCCATCACTGACCAGATACAGTATGACGTTTGTGGCTGAACGTTTTCATTTAAACAGCATCTGTATGTTTATTTTGTTGCTGAATGCAGGATCACTGCAAATGTCCAAGATAAACAGTGTATAAATGACACAAAATTTCTGGATCACCCCTTAAACACGAAAGAAAAAAATGCTATTGTATGGCAATTTGTATGTAATAGCTTTGTTGATCTGTGCATTTCTTTTGATGGAAAGAAATAAAATAACTGAAGAGCTGTGAATGTTCATTCTTTGCTTATTACAACATGAAGGTCGAGCTTCTCCCTCCTCAACCTCCTTATGGTAAGACTTGAAACAGTGAGTCATTTCAGACCACAAAATCAGCAGGATTGCAACATCAGCCTCTGCTGCTCAGATTTTTCAAAGCAATTTGCCTGCTGTGTGTGCACAGCCTTTGGCGTTACTTCTAAATTCATTTCACTTACCCCAAACCTCAACTTGATATCATAACTGTGACATTTCTGCAGCTTTTAATAATAATGTACTCATAAATAAGCAGGGGCTAAGTAGGTGAGCACATTTGGTTGGCCAGAAAGGTAGGGCGGAGTCTCAGCAGGCTGCATGACGGGAGTTTTAGCCCTATTACCCATGGTGCCACCTGTCAACTTGCATCATGTCACCACACCTCAGGCACCACACAGTGCTGCAGCTTGCTGCTGAGAGCAACCCTGTCTCCTCAATCTGTAACAGCTCTGCCAAGGTTCTGATGGACCCAGTGAGTGAGTTATGTTTTTTTTTTTATTTTTAATTAAAGAATAATTTGTTGCCATTATTCTTCAATGAAATGACTCATAATAGCTACCCGAAAAAGTAACATATAATCCTGTCAATGTTAAAGAAATACATAATAAATATTGTTTTAGCAGCATGAACTAGCAACAATTAAACCATCACATAACTGAAAACAACATACTCATTAAATTCTTGCTTCTTTTGATTAAGTCTGGTCTCAACCTTAATCTATCTATAGCAAACCGTTGCTATGATAGTTAAACAAAACAGGCCTGAAAATGCTCATTTAATGCACAGAAGACTAGCTAAAAATAAAGCATTGTGGATGCATGAGCAACATTTTGTGACTAAGTTTACTTTATTGTTAATTTAATTCAAATCTGTCTGAGGTTTCATGAGAAGACGCTGGGCAACGATAAATGTTAAACTGTTACAACTTTTTTTGAGATTTGTTTTTATTTATTTATTTATTTTCTTAACCTTTGTTTATACAGGTAGTCCCATTGGAACATGCTTTTTCCTTTATAAGACAGACCTGTGCTGGACAGACAAAAAACATTTAGTTACGGTTACAGACGGCTCTAACAATACAGAATACAAAAAGTAATAACACTAAAAACAAGATCAATTCAAAGATGTTTTCTTCAGTCTTATGAAAATGCCCTTTTGCCAATCTGGTGTATGCACTGAGGGAACGCTGAAAGTAATAAAATCCTGGGAGCGTAGGCTGTGACTGTTCTGTCTAAGTAGCAGGTAAGAGGATAAACAGGATGGCAGCAGCCCAAGGATGGGTTTGGAAATGAAGTGCAAGATTCTGCAGATAGAAAGTGAAGACCAGGGATGACCAGATGTGTTGCCATTATATACATTTCAAACTAACCAAATTTTTCCTCAAAATGGTAAAATGTCTGAGTTTCAACATCTGATATGTTGTTTATGTTCTATTGGGAATAAAATATGGCTTAAGGAAATTTGCAAATCATTGCATTGTTTATATTTACATTTTATGAAGCATCCCAACTTTTTTGGAATTGGGTCTTTTCATCCCACCTACATGGCCATTATACAATATATTAAAAAATTTTTCTCATCTGTCCTGCTGTGTCAGATTAACACATATCTCTGATCTGTTGCACTTGCTCAATACAATTTTATACCTCATAAAGTAGATATGTTTTTACATATGCAATAAATGGGATGTTAAAATAATTTTCACATTTGTGCTCAGTAGGCTATCAATATACTAATTTAACACATACACATCTATTCAGATGAATATAGTGTCACATTAACTCTGGGAAAGTATGCATTTTTTAATGAATGCATAAAAAATAATGCTTCCAAATATGCTACCTCCTTTTAAAGAGAGAGGTCATTTTGAGATAGTTTGTATCTGAGAGCTCTTAACTCATGAACTCCAGGGGCTTTGCTCTCTGGCAGGGAGACATTATAAAACATGACCTACAGTATTAAAGTGATATAAATAAAGGGACATTGTCCACTACTTTCTATGATCATCCTCCCAAGGTCACATTGAAAAAAATCCAATAAAAACATACAATTGTTTTTCTTCTACTTATTTATATTTATTTATATGTCTGGTTTAACATTACTTTGCTGAAAACTAATCTGCTCCTTTTCTCCTCTGTATGACACCTATTGCTGATGTAATGTGGTTGAAAGTTGTGTCTGGCCTGTCATCATAGGGCCCTGAATGGTGTGCGGCTGCAGTAAGAGTGACAGAACACTCAAGAGGGAAGAAAAGAGAGCAGCTTGAGTCACATTCTGTGCTGTCACCTAGAGCGGGCCACCTGCAGACATGCCTCCAACTGGTGACAAAAAAACTACATACAGTATGGTTCCCTTGTGCTTCCTGTCAAGCACTTTCACACCACAGACATCCCAGAAGCCAAACCAGATGTGCTGAGACAAGGGAGAGAGGCTATCTTGGTAATTCTACTTTCAACTCATTTGATCAATATGCAATTATTGTTAACTTAAGGCAGCATCCCACTTATCTTCAAATTATTATGCAACAAGACTATTGGTAAAACTGCACATATACAAATAGACCCCACTTCAAGTACTTAGGTCATCGAGCAGTTTGTTGCAAATCCATTAGCAAAAAAGTCTGCTTTGTGATGTTTTGTTGCATTTTATTTCATAAAGTTCTTGACAATAAAAAGCAGCCTGTGAAAAATGTAGTCTTCCTCCCTTCACATTGTCTTTGGTCTCTGTTTTGCTTATATCAGAACTTGAAGTACTGTTAGATGTTATAAAAAAGTCACCAATTGTTGGCATTGTGAGGTAGTAGTATAATATAACAAAAACAAGGGAAATGAGAAAACATAAAAACAATGTCAGGAACAGAGCTCATAAACAGAAAATCCTCCATAAACCAAGAGTCCCAGCACAGACATGAATAACAGAACAAAAGTAGAATACAAACAAGAGCAGCAAAATAATTAACTTTTCAATCTCTGAAACGGTGCTTACAATGAAAGACTAAACACAAACAGGAAAATTAGCTTTTTCAGAGGTTTTTTTCTGTTTTCTCTCGCAATCGAAATAATGGATTTCTGAAGCAAGTTAGAACAATTTTATGTTTATTTATGAAATGAAAATCTGGTGTTTTCCCCATGCAGAATCAGATTTTATTTCAGTTGTGTGGTCTGTCCACTTCACACATGTCTGCATATAAATCTACAGTTATCCACAACAATACTGAAAAACAGAGGCATCAGAACGCACTACAAAACTAACCCACTGCACAGTCCAACACTTTACTTGCTGGTGTCATCACTTTTGGATGAGAATCGATTGAACCTTTAGCCTGTGAACAACTTTCAGGATGAAATGATGTTGCTGCAGAATGGAGACAGATAGTGCTCTGTTGCTTTGAGTAAAATGCTTCGCCTGTACATTGAGAGGAAGACAAGTGTAACGAGATCACCTATCAGGAAAGCAGAAAAGTTACTATGTAGTTACTGAATGCAATTAAGAATTTGGGAGAGGGCTAGGAGGTGCTTCATTGAGGGCTCAAGTGTTTCCTTGTTCAAAGATAGTGAAATAATCAATAGTTTGCATTGAGTGTGTAATTTAATATATCCAAGAATCTAATCTGGACGGCACAGCCTCTTTACTATTGTAATAAAGTGTTTATAGACGCAGCCAAGTGTGTAAATTGTGTGTGAAGATAAAGCCCTTCATATTTTGCATTTATTTTTTAGCCATTTTCAGTGATGCATATGCAACCATTTTCCATAAATACAATATCTTGTTGGAGGAAATTATTAATTTGGCATCATCGCAAGTTAAAAAATAATCCAGGATCAGGAACCAGGGTCCAAAACACAGTTGCTGTAGTTTTTCATGATGCTTTTTAAGACATATGTTGGTTTGAGGCTATTTAAAAAAAATTAAAAATTGATTTGCAAAGTATGTGCAGAAAACTTTACACTCTTTAGCGTCTCAGTGAGAAAAGAGCTTCTTCTATAAACGCCTGCTGATTTCATGTTTGGAAGTCAGTCAGCCCTCAAATATCAAGTTTTCTAAGTGTCTGCAATTCAATTTTAATGCTGATTTTACCTTTGCCAAAAACAAAAATATCAAAGTTATTGTCATTCTCGTCAGTCAAAACAACACCCTCATATTTACTGCACTTTAAAAATACCTGATAAGAACAACATATCTGGTTTAATGGACGTTGTTGCTGAATTTCTGCTAAGAACTTGGTCTTTTTTTGTTTTTCTTTACCCTCAAAGATCTATTTCACGTTCAAGGTTACACAGGGCACATACAGTAAGCTGTTCAGAAGCTGCATGGCCAGCAGTGCATACAGGCAATGATGCAAGGTGAGTGGTGCTGACTGAGGGGCTGAAGTGAGCTGAACAGGCTGCTTCCTACTCCATGGGTGTTCTATTGTGCTGACACAGCAGGGGACAAGTCAAGTGCAGCTCCAGCCCTGACGCCATGGGCCAAACCTCAGTGGAAAGGATGGATGAGAGTTAAGAGGATTGTGCAAAAAGCTAGACTGTTCAGGCTTATACATTATGCTTATAGATCACCTCTGGATTATAGAATGGAATCATCAAGCAGAAATTCTGTATGGCCCAATAATTAATACTTTTTACATTGTTTATACTGGCATGAGTTAAGCTGTAGGTACATTTTTGATCCACACAATTAAAAGATCATTTGTTAAATTTTAACCTGTTTAAGAAGTGAAATTTTTTAGATAAACTTACTTGAGCTTTCTTGCTAAATAGTGCTGAAGTCAAGAATCTTTATTTATTTGCTTGATGACTATACAGTACACATAATCCTGTTACATAATTTAAAACTTTACATCTTTTTCTTTTCATCCAAGCTTCAATTTATGTACCGAACACCTTGCAGACCTTGTCCATAACAGAAAGGGTTACAAAGCTTCCCCAGCATTTATTGACAAATAGTTTTTTTCCCCACTGAAATTAAATGTAATCTCTTTGGGAGATGAATATGATGAAATCTTTTTAAGCCACAAAGATGCTTTATGAGGATATTCACTCATCCAGCAAATGGCTGCCTGTTAATATGATGCGATTAGAGCTTTACTAAAGAGCCACCCCCTTCCAGTAATTATTGTCTTTCTGATCATATGGTATCTATGTCATAACCTTGTAACCTATCATGATTTGTTTTGAACTTGAGGTTTTAAAAAATATAAATGTAAAAATGTAACACTTTATGGCGCATCTATTATATGCAACAAATATTTTTTATCTGGCTAAGACTGATTCAGATCATTTATCCTTGCTTTAAGTCATGCTGCCTGCTGACCGTGACTGTATTTGTAGAGGAATTTAGAGACCAGACTTCTAAATTAGGCATGAGATTTGTGTTGGAACAGCTTTAAAGGCATATTTAATTGATTAAGACTTCTTTGTACATTAGAGATATGGGTAGATATAATGCCACCAATCCAGACAAATCAGCTACATTTTGAAGGAGGCTTGGGTAGATTTTACAATAAATAAATAAATAAATAAATAAAAAGGAAAAAGCAGCTTTTGAAGTTCCAATAAAAAGAATCTGTACTTTGAATTATATCATTATAGTACTTTCATATGCATTCACTGTATTTTAGAGTCAGCTTTATTCATTTAACAGGTCCCAGAGACCAGAGAAAGATGCAGCTCTAGTAGCATAATATGAGTTAGTATATCATTGTAAACTAAACCTAAAAATGATGATTGAAGACACTGATAATAAAGATGCCCTGCAGGATTTTTATTACTGGGTTTATGAGCATTCTTCTCCTTAATGAATTGTGACTTCATAAGAAATCCATCCATCCATCCATCCATCCATCCATCTATCCAAGTATATACATGTAATATATATTTGTGTATAAATTCTACCTGACACTAACAGCTAGGAGTGCAGGAGTTTTATCAGAGGGGAAGTTTTGATGTTGTCTAATGTATGCAATTCTATACTGACATTTTTGTAAATGCCTGACAACAGTGTCACTATTATTATTGCTACTAGTATGTAGCGATAAAAAGCTTGGAAACATCCTTACTGTATCTGCTGTCGCTGTCTTGGAGTTAAAAATCTTCCTCTACTTTTTTGTGACCACAGTGGTTGGTTCTCAAAACCTCATTCCATCTGTGTCTAGTCAGAGCCCCCAGTTTTAATACTAGTCTGAGAAACGATGTCTATGTCACGACCTTTTTTAAAACTAGCAATGGGACAGTTTGGACTGTGAAGCTCTGCAAAGATGCACCCCATGCAATTAGCTTCACATGTATCTTTGGCATCTTTGTGGTTTTTGGTCTCAGCCTTGCAGTTATTGTAAAGCTGCTTCATCAGTTGTTTCAAAATAAATAAATATCTTAACTTCCTGTTGCCCTTTTTTTGTCAAATACAGCTGTAATTCAAACGTGTTATCTGACATTTTTCTCATTTTTGTAAATAGTTTTAGTCACAGATTTAAAGACGTCACTATGCTGGATCAGTACAATAAACTTTGGGACTAACATTTTCCTTTTGACATTTTCTAACAAATCAGCCTTTTAAAAGCTGCCATTTTCCATACTGTGCCCTGTTTGGCATTTATTTCATGTCAATCTTTTTTTAAAAAAATTGTAGATTTCTTTCACTTTCAGCTTTGTCTTTTAACCTCTCTTACTTTTTCTGTTCTAGTTTTTTGTTTATATTTCTTTACTGGGAGTTTTTCACAATCCCCTGTTCAATGTCTTAAAAGCTACGTCAACATAAGCAATCATTCATGGGGTTTTCAGTTGTTATTAACCCCCTCTAATTAATACATCTGTATTATTCCCTTTCAAATATCCTTAAAATTCATCATCATTATTGTATTTAGACTTTTAAAGTGGATCATATGTCTTTTCTGCTAACAGGGAAGGGATTAGCTCCCAACCACCAAAAAGAAGATATTTTTTGTGTCAAGTCCTCAATTTTGGAGAGCAATCAGTGTTTGATATCCACCCTCTCTGAGAAAAAAAGGGGGATAAATATCAAAATGTCAGACCACTGCTTTAATGTACGCTTTCATGCTCTATAATATTGATCCTGATAATGCTACACAAACCACAAAGTCTCTGAGATCAGTAAAAAGATAAGCCTACACCTGTGGATGGATTCATACACAGAAAAGAAAAAGGTGAGAGGATTATACAGAGGATCAGACAGAAAGGTAGAGATGGTGTTAGAGAAATGTCAAACTCTGTATAATACCATCTTACTTTAATCTTATCTCATTCCAGCTCTTCTAACAAAAACCATACAAGTAGCATACAAAGGCAAAAGAACCATGACATCAGTATCCTCTGCCTGACACAAAGCAAAGCGTCATTGAAATCAAGGTACGGTAATTGTGCTGGAGATTGTTGTCTGTGAGCATAAACATGTTTAAGTAATGATCCCTAATCACGGGGTTGTCATTTAAGTTTCTGCCTCCTTCCTGAAAATTGTTTTTCATGGAGGGGTGCAGCCACCCTCTTCTCAAAGATGATGATAATTGCAGTTCAATCATAACGTGATTCACAGATAGTGAAGAACAATGATAATCTGGAACCTAAGCAGTATCACTTAGTATAAAGTGAAAAAAAAAACACATGATTGAAGACGCTGATAAAGATGGTGATTACATAATTAAATCTTAAGATGCTATTATCTGAAAAAGTTATTATCAGTTACCAGTATGAATGTGTTTGACATGGCTGCCGACTAATGCAAAATTTAGAAAGAATGCAGAGGTAAATTTTTTAGAAGTATTTTATGATGTTGCTCTATTCTTCTAAAGAGTTTTAAATTTCTCCTTCATTGTGCATTGCTGCTTAGATCTTTGCCACATTCAGCTTGTGTAATTTGAAGCGTCAGAGCTGAGAGTACTGAAAAAGTAAGTTCGCATGGACCCCCCTTGTAATGAGATGTACAAGTTACACATTTTGACTGCTTGTACTAAAACTGTTTGTCTGGTGAAGGTCATAGAGAGAACTGAAATTGGCTGCTCTTTGACTTTACATAGCAGAGCTCTGAAATGTGCAAATCTAAAACAATATGTTTGGAGTAATGCCACTAAAATGCCCTTCTTTAGCTGTTCTTGATGATAAGACATGGCCAAAACATAAAACATGCCAGACCTTGGTCACTGACCAATCAGAGCTTGCTGTTGAATCTTACGGATGTCGTAAGCTGAGAAACGCTTTAAAAAATGAAAGATGAGCTGTGAACTCATCCATGGGTGGCAGAAGTAGGTCAGTCTCTCCTTGAGTCTTTGTTTCCAGAGGCAACTTTTTGTCTCCTTTTGGTCAACATTTAACTCACACCATGACATGACAGAAAAGGAACATAAGACCTTGTCAGCTATCGTATTATTTAGAATTATCTGTAAATTACTTCTTATTGTTCTGTTTTAGTAGTACTGTCCTGATCTTGATTTAGATGGCTTAACTGAACATCTAGGTTAACATCTTGAAAAGGTCAGCCAGTTCCAGATAAACAAAGGGGAGATCACCCCCTTACATCAAGAAATAGTGGCATCAAAAGTCACAACCCTGGGTTTGCTCTGTGCATCACACCAGTTCCCAAATTGTGATACCTGCCAGTCATTAGTCATTTTTCAGCTTCCTCTGAATAAATTCTAAAGGTTTTTCCTTTCCTTGATACTCTGTTGTTGTCAATATGTTTAATCCTATAGTTGTGATCTTTATATTCAGAAAAGGATAAGGATTTTATGACCTCTTAAACATAACTGCAGATACGAATGGGGTACAGTTACATGTTAAATTGATTTTTATTGAAGATAATTTAAATAAATGTGTTTTTAGCAACAGTTAAATGTATGTAGTTGCTTTATGTGTGCACCTTGCATCCATTTGACCACCTGGGTCACAATGTGTGATGTTTGAAGAGATGCTTTACAGATGTGGACAGGGAGTAAAACCAGCTCATGGCACAGACATCCCTCTATAACTCTCCACTGCCTTGAGGTTACAAAGCTCAACAAACAACTTAATTTGGCTCTAGACAGCACTGAAGAGGGAAAACTGATATTACAATGACATTTGATCCATTTTGGAAGCCTTAAGTTCCATAGGTAATTTCAACATGGCTCAAGCATATAAACTCAATTTACTGCTGTTTTCCACACAGCTTTATGAATTTTTCTGCCCCAGGACTTGGCTGAGACAGCTTGAGGTTATTGTGTTCATAAAACAATGCAGACAGTTGCTACCAGTGCCCAAAGCCAGTATTAAAGCTGTTATCTGAAACCGGTTTTATGCAGCCATTGTTATCATGCCAGGAGATAAATGGAACAATAAGTTATTGATTAAAGATACAATCACTACTTTGTAATCCTACTTATGAATCTTCAAAGCTGTTTGCTTTTATTTTATGCTGCAAATGAAAATTTGGGATTATACTGCAGCAGCAAGCAGAATGCCTTTAATAACAAGAAGAGGTTGGATCAGTAAAGGTCACTGCAGTTAATGTAATGCAGTGGCTGTTGTGTTATGGATTTTGACCTCTCCTCTGTTTGACCAGCATGTCTGGTGCAAGAGGGAGAAAAAGAGAAAAATTTGGTCAGTGGAGGTCATTTTTGATTCCCTTTAATTAAATAAGTGGCTGTATTTATTTTATGTTATAAATAATATTTAATATATCATATTTTATATCATATTACAATTTTTTCACACATTAAAACTTTTTTTTTTTTTTACTCATCATTTGTACAAATACCATTTAACTCCTTGCCTTGATTACATATGAGGACATTACATTATGTCTAAACTTTGTAATTTCCTAGTTGGCTCTATACAGTATTATCATTTTGTTAGAGTTAGAAATCACAACAATTTTGTTGGAGTTAGAAAAGAATCACTGTCAAGCTAAATACATTAAACAAATACACATTAGTATGCTGCATCAAGCAAATTCTGAATATTCTTTGAACTGGACATATGGGCATACTCCAGGGATGAGGAGGGTCTCAAATCAGGTCATGTGATTTACAGCAATATTAAGTGGCTCTCAGATAAGAATGGGTTGACTTATTTCAACACTTGAGTTTTCGCTTAAATTTCCTACGTTTTCCTCAACAATATTTCTGAGATGCCATGTACTGATGAAAAAGACTCATAAACAAGAACCCAAGATAGTCTTGCACTTTAGATGGCACCTATACCTAACCCAAAATGGGCAAGCTACTCTTTTCCAACTGAGCTCTACGAACTAAGACATGGAGGTGCTAATTCTCATCCCAGCTGCTTCACACTCAGCTGCAAACCATTCTTGTGCTTTTTAGATGTTTCTGCTTGATGAAGCCAACAGGACCGCATCTGCAAAAAGCAAAGCTGTGATCACAAACCAGCTGAAGTGGAAACCCTCTGTCCCTTAGTTGTGCCCCAAAATTCCCCTTATAAAGGTTATGAACAGAATTTATGACATTGACACTTGCTAGTGGAGTTCAGCAACCACAAGAGAGAAATATGACCTGCTGCTTACAATACCAACCAAACTCACATTAGACATACAGGAACCAAAAGGGCTGTAGCAAAAGCCTCAATGTCACATATTTCCAAAGCACCTCCTGGTTTTAAGCCCTCTCCAAAATAAAAACACATGAGGTGTGGTTGGGCAAACACCCTACAATGTCCAGGGCAAACGCCCATTTATGCTCAAAGCAAAAGATAGATACGCAGACAGAAGGACATTTTCATCCATCTTTTGCGTTGGTTTCGCGCATAATATGGTTTGTTTTGACATGTGACCAGCGGAAGAAACAAATCAGAGAAGAAGAAGAGGATCAGGAAGGGGAAAAAACAGCAGAAGAAGAATGAAGACGAGCACAACTGTAGAAATGGTGCACGCTTTCGAAGAAGGACTATATGCAAGTATTTAGGATGTGTTGGGCTGTTGGAAACATCTTCATACCGGTGCATTACCGCTGCCAAATGGTGTCTGAAAATGACGCCAGCTTGCAGGAATGACCTCTGAACCTAGCACTGCCCACTAGTGGAGAAACTGACTTAACAACCATGGCAACGCAAAAGACATATGGAAGTATGAGGATGCCAATGTGTGATAATGTTTGAAATGAAAGCTGCTATTTACTTACTTAAGAGAGCGTAAATGGGCCTTAAAGTGCTTGCCCAATTTTCTACGACCAGGATTAAATTAACCGGGTGGTTGCCAAACTCTTTTTGGAGGGCCCCCTTTTAATCTGCAACAATATTGTTGAGGCACTGATCTCAATTTGGTGTTGCGTGAGGAAGTGTCAGGTGAAAGGACTTACATCTGCAATGACGTGGCTTTATGATATGAAATAAACTTATTAAGAAAAGTAAGTTAAATACAGTAAAGTGCTAAAAAACGTAAACCACATGACATTGTTTCCTGTGGCAGGCTTTTATCATGCCATTTTAATAATTTGCCTATTTGATTTTTGTTTCTGTGCACTGTGCTTTCCAAATTTAAGGTTTGAAGCCTAAAACTATCATCACTTTTTTTTAAAAAATAAAGAAAAACATGTGCCACGTTATCTCAAGTTGCTGTCTTGTCTAACTCTTTCACTTTGTTGAGAGCTCAGTTTAGCTTCAGCTAATTGGCACACAGCTCCACGGTAAAGTAAACCTCATCAATAAACCATGGCACATTATTTAGGAAGGAAATAAAGAGTCATACTTAAGACAACTTAGAAAGACAAGCATGGCACTTCAAACCTTCCAAGTGCACTTTATGAATTAGCCTAAATTCATCCTCAAACTTTTGATAAGATGCCACTTCTAATATTTTTTTGATGGCCCAGTGGTGTGACGCCAAACCTCTGATGCATTGGGAGTTCTCAGCAGTTGGGGAGGCCATCTGTGTTTATTTTCCATTAAAAGCAGCGCTCTCATCTCTCTTCATCGAGGATCCACTTTACATTAGATGTATCAATTAATTATTCAAGAATTGAAATTAGTCTATCTTACTGATGAACAACAAGGAATACTATGAGCAATGGCTCATATTTACTAGCGCACTAATCCATATTCTCAAAGCAAAGTCATGCAACAGTGCTTCTGACTCATACAAAAACAAGTCATCTACATCTACAAGCTGAAACAATATGGATCGCTTGCTTGAGGGGGATCACAGTATGGTTCTTACAAATGAGGAATTCAGTAGAGCTTTAATGCCAAATTCATACAATGGGCTGCATCTGTGAGAGTGAGTACTTTGTTGGTGTGTGGTGGGGTGCTAAACTGTCTGTGTGGAGGATGGAGGACCACATGAAGGGCACTGGCTGTATGCTGAAAATAAACACTTGCGTGGAGAGTCAGGGTGGTGCTGGGTAAACGGCCTGCAGGTATCAGCCCACTGAGGACTCCTGACAGACATCTCAGCCAATTAGCATTCTGCACCTTGCCTGCTGCTTTGGGCAACAAACAATATTTTAGCATAGTGTAATTTTCATCAAAAACAAACAGTGTGACAATTGTCTGTCCAAAGTATAGAAAGATGTATTGCAAGTCCAGGCAAGGACTCATAACGGTCAACTCTCATTAGAAGTTTTAAGGGTTGGACGTGAAATGCAAACAAGTTTTGTTAGTTTTCAGTAACAAGATGGAGGAAAACTAAATTTGTGTAATTGAGGGCAATCTGAAATTCTTTATAAAAGTCTTTGTTTACAGTGAAGTCAAGAAGTAGGTCTCAAGTTACAGCTCCCCTGTCTCTACCTTTTCTTATTTGTGTCTTGCAGCAAAGTCATCATTGCTTGCATCTTGTTTGGAAGTGCGTTTAAAGCTTCTTCGGTCAGTATTTCAAATAACCAGTGAGTTAGAGGACAATGTATTGATAGATAGTGATTAATAATCTGGGTGCTGGGACCCATTGTGCTTTTGTTTGTCCTTGTCCCCTTATCCTTCTGTGTGTATGTCTGTTCTCTTGTATATGTGAATGGTGTGTTTAAGGTTGCCTGTCGGGTATGTGAAGTCTATCCTTTTTCTAGGTCTTCATGGTGGGAGATCAGGCAGCTCTTGTATTTTCTATTTGGCAGCTTAAGTTTTTCATCTAGTAGAATTTGATCACAGTGTATCTGTAATATTGCTATACTGATTTGTGTGTTAGTACAATCCTCTGTTGCTCTTTTTTTCTTTACTCCAAGAAATAGGTATTTTGCAGACTAATTTAGAATTGAAGAGGGTACTTTTTATGCAGTAGATAGCAGTCAGATCTCTTTCAGAAGCTTTTCTCATTCATAATACTAAAGCTAAAAGCTACTCAAAGTCAAACATTTTTTTAAAAGAATGATTCAATCCAGACCTGTTTTGTAGGTATTTATTGTGTAATTTCTGCATGAGACAACAGTTTTCACTTTCTTAACTGTCATGTCCATGTAGTAACATGGTCTCTGGTACATTTAAAGACAAGTGTGTGAAAATATGGATTAACCCAGTCTGATTAACAAACACAGGCAAAGTAGTGTAAATATCCACAATATATATCTCATATTAACTTCTAGGATTTTTTTTCTTTAGCTTTGAGTTATTTAAGATGAGAAGAAATTGCTTTTATGATAGCATTGGACATTAGACATTCATTGGAGAGCCATCTGACTCTCTGAAATACACTCCTGTCTACTACAGGTAAGATTCTGACTACTCATATTCTACATATTCATTCGTTCTACCGTCCATTACGGGTCGGGGGTAAGCTAGAGCCTATCCCAGCATTTAGCAGGTGAGAGGCAGGGTACACCTGGACAGGTCACCAGTCCATCGCAGGGCCAACACAGATAGGAATAAACAACCATTCACACACTAACTCACTCCTAGGAAGAATTTAGAGTGATACATTAACCATCTAAAATCACCAAGCGGGCACCAGCGAAAGCCGGATCCTCTCCGAGGGGCATGGACAGGCACCACTCATGAACATTTAAAGGCTCAGACACAGAAACAGCCCGTTCTCAGTAGAGCTACTTTTGGAATGGCTGAAATTAAGGACCAAGGCTGAATTTGGGGTAATACACTTTGAAAACAATGTTGTTGGACCTCTGACACCCATAGAAATTGTCGTAAAAATGTAAAATATGGCGAAGCGCAACAATATCAAAATAGTGGGTATCCCTGAAGAGGAGGAGAAGGGAAGGCCGTCCGACTTTGTCTCCAAGTTGATCCCCATGCTACTTGGAGCAGAAAACTTCGACAAACCAGTGGCCATTGACGGGACGCACCGTACCCTGCAGCCCAAACCAGCGGTCGGCTCCAAGCCGCGCACCATCATCGCACGAGTGCATCTGGCTCAGGACAGAGAGAAAATTCTACGGCTCGGAAGACAGCGCTCTTTGGAATATGGGGGTAGACGGATTTTCATCTTCCCCGACTACACCGCGGAGGTGATGGAGAAACGGCGGAGCTTCAGGGACGTGCTGAGGCTGCTCCGGGAGAAGAACATCCAGCACTCCCTTCACTTCCCGGCGCGGCTTCAAGTTCACCGTCAAGGGCAGGTAAAAGTGTTTAACAACCCTGCTGATGCTAAAAACTTCATGGACAACAAACTTAATCAAGAAGAAGGAAACACTGGCAAAAAATAATGCATAAGTTGGTCGCTTTGTTTTGTAACTGCTGGCATGTTATTCTAATCACGTGGCTGCGGAGTGCCGCGGGGAAAAGTTTCTTTTTCTTTTTTCTCTCTTTCCTTTTTGGCCTGCAGCCCCAGGTAGGATGAGGGTAGCTCAGCTTCGTTCGGGGAAGCTATGGGTGGGGATACTGTTCACACTTAGGTTCTATATGAGTGTGTGTTTTTTTTGTTGTGTTACATTGTCTACTGCCAGACAAAAAATTGAATCTACTTTTTTAGTTGCAACGGCACAATGTGTGATATTTTTTTTAATTTATAAATGTCTATGATGACTACTCCTGTTGGCGCTTTGTCCTTGGTCTCATGGAATGTCCATGGTTTGGGTCACCCCATCAAACGTGGTAAAGTGTTTGCACATTTGAAGTCCTTGATGGCTGAACAATCAAGAAGGGGGAGCAACACTGTCTTTAGATGCTCATAAGGCCTTCGATACAATAGAGTGGCCATACCTTTTTACAACACTAAAAAATTCGGTTTTAGCAACAGTTTCATTGATTGGGTCAGAATTTTGTATAAGAGTCCCAAGTCCTCCATACTCACAAACGGGAATAAAACCAAACTGTTTTCATTGCAAAGAGGTGTGCGACAGGGAGACCGTTTGTCCCCCTTGCTATTTCACATCGCACTGGAATCACTTGCGATAGGGATCCGGGCGCACCCAAACATCAAGGGCATCAAAACTGGGCAAAACAGAGACCCGTGTGACACTATATGCTGATGATCTCCTTATCTGCCTAGCCAACCCTAAAGCCTCCATCCCTGCTCTTCTGGATTATGTTAACTCATTCAGCATCATCTCTGGTTATACAATAAATTGGGGAAAGAGTGAATTTATGCCTCTGGGGGATAACTTGCCTCAGGAATTTCTGGACGCCTTGCCTTTCAAAGTAGCATATGAGTATTTTAACTACCTTGGGCTGAAACTGACAAATAACTCTGCACACCTCTTTAAAGCTAATTTTGCCGATTTGGTGGACAAACTTAAGGCCAATATCAACGCCTGGAGGACATTACCTCTAACCATGATTGGACGAGTTAATGCAATCAAAATGGTTAGTTTACCTAGATTCTTGTATTTGTTTCAGAACTTACCCATCTATTTAAGCACGAGTTTTTAAAAAAAACTGGACTCTATTATACTACCCTTTGTGTGGGGCTATAAGTCACACAGGATTTCTAAAGCCCACCTGTATAAATCAACAAATGAAGGTGGTCTTGGCCTTCCAAACATCAAGCACTATTATTGGGCAGCTAACTCCAGGGCTCTCACGTATTGGAAACACAGTCCTACAGAGGAGGCGCAGGAAGGTACCCCCTCCTGGTTACAACTTGAAACTCCTGTTACTGGTAATAATGATATATTGCTTTGTGCATGGTTATTTTCCAATCCTACATTAGATAAATCAACACAGAAAGGCTTTGTCCTAAATAACTCCCTGCGCATATTACGTCAGATTAAAATAGCCAATAAACTCCCCAAAGATTCTGTCTATGCTCCCATTTGTCAAAATCCTTCTTTTAAACCTGGGCAGCTGGATGGAACCTTCGCTATTTGGAAAAGAAAAGGTATTGCAACTTTGGCTGACCTGTACATTGATGGTTGCTTTGCCTCATTTGCTCAACTACGCAATAAATATGATATACCTAACTCACATTTTTTCCGTTACCTCCAAATTAGGCACTATGTCAAACAAAGGTTTGACCACTTTGAGACTATTCCAAATTCTCATCCTTTTTATGACAATCTACTGCTTGCTCCAGACTCAAAACATTTAATAACTAAATTTGTAGAGTGTTTCGCTTCCTCTGTCTCCTCAGAATTCTTGAGGCATGCCTGGGCTAAAGACCTTCACTCTGATGTATCAGCACAGCTCTGGGAAAAAGCCTTAGCACTGGTTCACTCCTGTTCTATTAACACCCGCTATCGACTAATACAGTACAAGGTGATCCATAGATTGCATTATTCAAAGACTAAATTGAACAAAATTTTCCTGTCAATATCCCCCCAGTTTGATAAGTGCTCTTCTGCTGAGGGGTCTTTGGCACATCTTTTCTGGTTCTGCCCCCAACTGTTTGGTTTCTGGTCTGCAATCTTCCACTGGTTTTCCAAATGTTACTCTAGAGACATTTTACCTAATCAAAATCTGGCAATATTTGGATGTTCGACAGAGACGCTATGCTACACGTTGGATATGCAAGCAGCCCTGCACCTTGGAATGGTGGTTGCTAAGAAGCTTGTGTTACTGGCCTGGAAATCCACCACTCCTCCAACCTTTGACCACTGGCTTAAGGAAATGGTGTCTGTGATACAGATGGAGCGGCTTCGTTTAGATAAAGTGGACAAACAAAATAGGCATGAGACTATATGGGGACCATTCTTGGCCCAGTGCCACATTACTACATGATCTGGACCAATGGTCATACTGATCAACCATTCTGCGCTGTATCAATGTATGCATTGTCTGTTGCTTGTCTATTTCATTGTCTGGCAGCTTTTGTTTTTGTTTTTGTTCTTGTGATGGTTTTATTTCTTGTATTGTAAGCTAAAAAAAATTAATAAATATAATATTAAAAAAAAAAAAAAAAAAAAAAAAAAAGTATAATATGAGACCTTTAAAAGAATAAGCTCACACGTCTACAAGCTTTGGGATCAGGAAAATACATTTGAGATAATTTCCTCTAAATGGGTATTTTTCATTGAAGAACATTATTACCATCTAAGGAATTATATGTAAAAGAACCCTATTCAAAAGGATCAGAGCATATGGAGTTTATTCAGATATCTGTTCAGTGATCAGGGAAGGGCGGGCAGGTTTAATGAGATAAGTATCATAGACTAAACAGTTAATAAATATCCCACCACTTTTCAATGACATTTCTTACTCATAAAGCTTACTTATTCCAGTCCCATTTCACTAATTCAATCTTTTCCTCTCCTTCAATTAAAGAGAAATGTAAAAGGCAAATAGCCCCTAAGTAACAGCAGGAGAGAAAAACACAAGAGGGTCTGAATTACCAAAAACAAAAAGCATTATTCTTTCATTGTTTCTTCTGGTCAACGCAGGATTCTCTTATTTAAAGCGAGGTTAATTAAGGTGTCAGCAGGACGAACTTTAACGAACATGCTGATATTTACATAATAAAGTTCGTACAAATTTAAAAAGGTCAATTAAAAAGACTGAAGTAAAGCTGCAGAATAGGTAATGAAATATTGTTAATGCAAATTTAACAGACTGTGAAGCATATTAATTTGATTCTGCTGATGATATTTCCATACCCGCTGGGCTGTGCTGTTTTTAAGCCGTCCCCAGGTGAAATTAAAATTCGGACGGATCTTGGCAGGTCAGTAGGAACCTTTATTTCCAGCTAACTGTTCTGGCAAATTACTGTCAAACAAATAGAGAGAAGAGTCACAACAGAAGATGAGCTGAAAGCAGCGGCAGATGGCTTTTGTGTCTCTACTTCCTTAATATTTCTACCCAGTCAATGGGGACAACATCCCAAAATCACATCTCACATCTCAAAGTTTCCCAGTAATGGTACTGACAAAGGAACTGCCCATTAAGCTTTGACCAAATAAATGTGCAGGTACGATTCTGTGTCCCCTGGGAGCCATTAGAGAGGGTGACCAGGTTGGCCTCTGCTCCCAGTGAGGGGCTAAGCTGCTGTAATTTGCAGCTTTAGAACATGGAGTAGAGGCGGTCCCACCATGTGGCTGTTTCAGAGCCTCGTAGGGCCACGATAATGAGGCAAGTTGCTTCATTAAAAGCCATGAGGCTTGCACACAAAAGAACGTAACATCAAAAGCCACAACCCTGCCTTTAGTATGCCTCCAAACACATGCTTTTGACCACAGTGGTAAAACCACAATATCACAAAGTCAAAGTCACAGATCACACAACAAGCCTCTCTGCTACTGCACTAACACTCTGTTCTGTTTTTTGTGTTTATAAATGATTAATTAATTGTTAATGTTTTTAATACCCAGACAATCAGCTTAATATGCAGAAATAAAAAGATAATAAATACTGCTTGAAAAACAGATCCCTAAATGAAATTGAATCCAATCGCATGGCTATTTGTAAACTGTCAAGAGATGAACTCAACTCAGTTGCATTCATGGAAACCTTTATTCTGTTTATTGTGATTTAACAGATATGAAGAAATTAAATGTAGAGCAGTTTAGTTCTAAGAGGTGATTTACCAAGTTTTTTTTTCATGTTTAGGTACTAACATATTAAGATTTAGGAATCAACATTACTTGTCTAGTTTTAGGAAATATTGTTAATGCCTTTAGAATAGACTTAAAACATTACCAAGACGATGATTCATGTGACTGACACATGAGAGTGGGAATAGAAGAAGCATCCCACTGAAATGCTGTTTATTACTTAAATATCTGGCTGTTACACATGGTTTTTATCTGATTAAAACAATTAAAATTAAAATGAAAAGTGACTGAATTATTATTTAAACAAAAGGAGCAAACGTTGAGATGTTTCCGAGCTGCTGTATGTAGCAAACAGTGAGCATGGTCTTGTGTTGCTCCCTGAAACTTTTGGCAGAAAATCCATCAAACTATCAGTGAGACGTGGATTAAATTCTATGTTGTTGCTGAAGAGGAAAGCAACCTCTCTTTGACTTTTTTCTACTGCGTTCTCCTTGCTCAAGGTTTCTACTTCACTAATCCCAGTATAGTTAGCCGATCGACATTATTGATCATGCAAGAACTTCATAATGCAGGATTGCCTCTGTATGAATGGATCAAGAGTGTGTGTTTTCATTGGGTATTTAATAAAATTGTACTTTTTGATGTCCTATTATTCTTAGATTCCACAGAGATTGTTTTAAACTTGACGAAAGTATTCTCAAGGTCTTGATGGAGCCATTTAAAGATTCCTCTTGTCCTCCTGCAGGCATTTTGCCATTGAGCTGTTTGGAGTCACAGGAGGGTTGATGCTGTGTGAATGTGACAGGAAGCAGATGAGACGTGCTCTTACAGCCGCACTCCTCCACTGCTGGACAGCAAATGTCAAGCATCACATGTCATATACAGGCAAGAGTGCGAAAAACAATTAGCGACTATGTTTTATAGGCTTTAGTGTTTGAGGTATTTGGGGTTTAGGAAGATGAAAAATTGCAGTACTTTTACATAGCAATATAAAGTCTTGGTACTTTCAGTTGCATGTCCTTCGCTACATTGTGTCAGGGTAAATTGAGGTAAGCCCTTCAGAGTCTATCACTGGAAAAAATTCAAGGCTTCTCCGTGGTCAAGCCTTGACAAAGGCATTGAGGTACAGCTGAAGATAAGCAGATGCACTTTGCTCAGGCATGAAATGTTTTCCAAGGAATGCGGACAGAGATACGGAGAGAGGGAGAAAGATAAAGAATTAAACTGACAGAAAGAGGAAGAGGAGGCAGAAAAAGTGAGTGAGTCACCACACAGAACATAAAACATATTCTTTTGTTCACATAGAGATGAGTCACATTGGATTAATGTGTCTGACATTTCCCTTGTGGTCCTAACATTGTATGATCTAAGATACGTTTGTGCTGAAATTGGTCAATTATTGTCCACCTTTGAAGAGAGCTCGACTTTGACCTTCTTTTATTTATCTATTTATTTATTTGTTTACTTACTTATTTCTTTGAAAATGTCAGAGATGTGGTGAGCCAAGGAGATGGAGGCGACAAAGGAAATTTAAAGGCAACATGAACAAGTATCGCTTGACTTTTAACTATGTATATTTAAGTATTTTAACCTATGAAATCAAATGTTTATATTTGTTCTATGCGCCACTTTAGAGTGTTGTCCAACACAGATAAAAAAGTCAATATGCTTAATGGTATTTTGGAGTTTCCAACAAAATATTTTGGAAAATCTTTAGGACTTGGCTGATGAAACTGACCAGTCAGAGCAGAGTGGGCGTTTAAGAGAAGAAAAAGCCTCCCTTGCTTCTGTTTTGTATAAAAAGAAAAAAAAATGCAAATAGGCAGATGGCACTGTGTTAACCATTTAATGGGGGCTATGAAGCACAAGCACGTAGTCTAAGCTGTCTTACAATATCTTTTGTAAGGAGTGTGCAGTATCCGTTGTCACCAAAGTAATTATGAGAATCTGGGTTCAGTTTCATAATCATTTACTAACCAAATTTATGCTCATCTGATTATGTGATTATGCACACTGATGTGCACACTAATTATAAACCAGCCTACCTAAAATTGCAATCTAAGCTTTAAAATCTTACAATAACATATTTTTGGAGCTGTATCACATGACAGGAATTACAAAAATCTCTGCAATCCATCCATAGATTTGTTTTTAAACCATGTACACTGATAAAAAATAAACACCTTACAGTACTTAAAAGAATTTTGGCAACTTTTTGCATCATTTTATTATGTAGTTTGAGCAAGAATAGTCTTTGTATAAACTACTATATATTTTGACCACAAGAACAAAAATTTGTGAGTAAAGTCAGCTTTATTTTAACATTCCTGTTGTTTGTGTGATCTACCAGATCTTAAGAATTTCAAATATCTACTTTCATGTTAAACAAACTTTTTTTTTTTTCAATTCCCCCACTTATTTTAAGTTATAATTTTAAGTAGTTCCTTCTTAGATTGCTGATAATTGTCGGCTGTCTGCATCCGATATCATACATGAATTACATCCGTTTCCATTTTTCACAATAGCAGCAGGTAAAAAACTTAATTCTTTTAGCTTATGAGGGGTTACAGAGACTTTTAATGTTTACATGACTTTGACAGAGTTCTGTGAGAACATTTACTCTGATCTATTGTCCTGGCATGTCCTGGCATATTTATAGAATATTTAAGAAACATTGTGAATCAAGATTTTTGTAGATTTTTACTAACTCTGGTTGTAACCTTTTTTTTAAAATTATGTATTAATGTCAGCTTCAGTATGCACTCTCAGAGGCAAACATCATGGAGAAAAGCACATGAGAGGCAAAATGACTGGACATGACGTTAAGTTACTTTAATTTTGTCATTTTTCACCATGACTGCCTACACCAACCAACAAGAATGACTACAACTGACGGCTTATACAGATAAGCTTAATTGGATCATACCATTTGCATAGGTGTCCAAAGACAGCTATACACAAAGAAATAATGGAAATGTTTACATTAAAGGTTTCCCAGAGACTATTTATATATTTACACAAACCTAAACTACTCAAAAATCATGCTAAATAACTCAACCAATGATAAACCAAAACCATAGAAAATGTTCCCCACAAACTCCCCCTTAACCAATTTCCAACGTTGAGTTGGGAACATCTTTTGTCCATGCACCACACAGAAAACAGCAAGAGGTAAGTACAAATATTAAATAAACTTTTCAGTATCTTTACTTAATACTCTACTTAAAAGCATTTTAAGGGAAGATCTTATTTAAACAGAGCAAAACAAACAGGACAAAAGTGACTTCATCATCATCAGATGAGCTGATTCTCCCCTCTAATCCCCAACACAAAAACATCTCAGAATATTTTCTTAAATGTTAAACTATTGACGTAAACCTTCCTGATAATAAATCATGAAGAATTAAGAATCTAACTGAACCTTTGTTATTATAGTTTTAGATCAGTCTCCGTGTGACAATGTATGCAACAATATGTCAGTGAGCTGTTTGCTCCCACAGAGTTTACAGTAGGCGGTGGGTGGACTCAAACTAAATATACAGAATGAAAAGTCAACATTCAAAAGGAAGAAAAGAGTGTAGAGAAACACTTTGGGAGGACAGCAAAACTTTTCTTTATGGTAATTCAGGCATTAGTTAGATCTTTGTTTGAGATTAACTTCCTGTCTGCCGTTCATATAACTCATCACAGCAAATCCAGCAGGTCTGGTGAACATGTAATACATGACCATCAGAGGATGGCATTCATGTCAGAGCTGTCAGAATTACATTAAGCACAGATTTATGTGGCATCATTGCATTTTCTGACATCCACATCACTCCTCAGGTGTAAATAGATTATTAAAAGAGATTTTCTTTGAATGAATGTGTTTAGACATCAGAGTGATTTAAAGTCTTTACATACAGAAATAGGCCTGCAGGTCAGCAGCCTCTCTTCCAGGCAGAAGACTCTGTGTCAGTTGTTCAAACCCACATTCTAAACTGGGTCATGCTGTTTTTGGTAGCAGGATCTAATAGTGTCTTTTAGGCCACATACACAAGTTTTATCTATGAGAAAGCAGACTGTTGTCTTTGTTCAGCTGAGGTCTTTGATTTAGCAGCAAGAACCCGCTGCAGACATGCTTTGATGTAAACGTGTGTCCACTTGCTTCAGAGCAAGGATGCACTCAGTCTTTGAAGCAGTGATTTATGTCATTTTAATCCACAACAGGGGTGGAACATTTGTGTTCCCTTTTAGTGCAACTAAAACAATTTTTTTTAGTGGGGGAAAAAAAATCGTGACATCAAAACTGAGTGAAATGGTTTTAAATCTTCACATGAGGTGCACCCAGTCATACTAGCAACTGGGTTAAAACAGTTTGGGTCTTAATCTGTAGTTAAAACAGCAGATTTATGTCACTTTCCTAATCTCGATTTAAGGTTGTTTTAGTTAGTCTGACACTATGGAGTACGGGATTCAGCCAAGTAAATCTGGTGATAATAATAACCCGGAGTGAGTCAAGTACACCGTATTTCTCTCTTTATTCCATGCCATCACTTCTATTATATTATCTGCCATTACAGACATAATTTAAGAATTCGAAACTGGCATTAAACAAAGCATAAAAGTCAGAAATCACAAGAAAATGGTTTATTAATGGTGGTTGATCACCTCAAGACAAGACCTGATAAACTGGCTTCCTGTCTGGAATACTAAAGAGCCAGCAACCCCCCTGATGATCATTTGCACATTGTATTTTTTAATTATCAGTTAATTAGTGTGGCTTAGTTATTTTTAAAAATATCAGTTTGGGGAACTTATTTGTACATCTACCAATGCTGATATTTCCCAGAGGAAAGGAATTTAAACAGGTAACAAGATGCAGCCCTTTTCCCGCCATTCCTGCAACAATGTCACAATCACCTCTTGACAGAAATCCAAAAATATGATTATCCATGAGAATTTAGATAAAAAAAAATTCTGAGCAAAGATGTAAATATCTGAAAGAGTGAAAATAAATTCTGCAAGTTGAATTAAAAACTAAGTTTGAACAGAGAGCTATAATGAAGAAAAGACCTAAAGAGTAGACCGTGACTAAACATCATGATTGATCATATGAAAAGTAAAAATCCATGTTTTCTATTCAAATATTCATGAGTGTGTTTCAGTGGCCATTAACTACTCAGTCAAACAGTTTTTATTTTGTACATGACAAATACAATCAAATAGAAAGCAATAAAAAAAACAAATAATACCTTCCGTTTCTAAATGCTGCTTGCAATAGTTTGCAGGCTCTTCTTGGTCATTGCTCAACCAGAGATATTAGTTCCAAGGAATTTCCTTTGTACATACAAAAGTGGTCTGGAAAAGTTATTTAATCAAAACAAATCAGTATTCTTCCTGCCTGCAAGCAGTGTTGTCACAAGCGACTGTGGTGTATATTAGTCTGAACTTAAATAATTAGTTCCTAGTCCCCAGCAAACATTTCTAAACCTTCCCCTTTGAGAGATAAATTTAAATATGCATTACTTAGCTTTTGCCATTTTCTCAGCCAATCGATGGCTAATTCTGCATCTTTCTTTCATCCAAACTGTA